>NW_027457650.1:472222-796944 GCF_050624435.1 Tenrec ecaudatus | reverse complement strand
AAGTCTAAGGGTGCCCTAGCCTAAGCCTACAGGTGCCCTCGCCTTAGGCTAGGGGAGCCCTAACAATAGCGTAAGCCTAAGGGTGCCCTAGCCTAAGCTTTGGTGTGCCCTAGCCTAAGCCTAGGGGTGCCCTAGCCTAAGCCTACTGGTGCCCTAGCCTAAGCCTAGGAGTGCCCTATCCTTATGCTAGGGGATCCCTAGACTAAGCCTAAGCTTAGGGGTGCCCTAGCTTAAGCCAAGGGATGCCCTAGCCTAAGACTAGGGGTGCCCTAGCCTAAGACTAGGGGTGCACTAGCCTTAGGCTAGGGGAGCCTTAGCCTTAGCCTAAGCCTAGGGGTGCCCTAGCCTAAGCCTAGGAGTGCCCTAGCCAAAACCTAGGGGTTCCCTATCCTAAGCCTAGCCTTGCCCTAGCCAAAGCCTAGTGGTGCCCTAGCCTTAGGCTAGGGGAGCCCTAGCCTTAGCCTATGCCTACGGGTGCCCTAGCTTAAGCCTAGGGAAGCCCTAGCCTTAGCCTAAGCCTAGGGGTTCCCTAGCCTAAGCTTAGGGGTGCCCTAGCATTAGGCTAGGGTAGCCCTAGCCTTAGCCTAAGCCTAGGGATGCCCTAGCCTCAGCCTAGGGGTGCCCCAGCCTAAGCCTAGGGGTGCCCTAGCCTTAGGCTAGGGGAGCCCTAGCCTTAGCCAAAACCTAGGGGTGCCCTAGCCTAAGCCTAGGGGTGCCCTAGCCAAGGCTATGGGTCCCCTAGCCTTAGGCTAGGGTATCCCTAGCCTTAGCCTAAGCCTAGGGGTGCCCTAGCCAAAACTATGGGTGCCCTATCCTAAGCCTAGGGGTGCCCTAGCCTAAGCTTAGGGGTTCCCTAGCCTTAGGCTAGGTGAGCCCTAGCCTTAGCCTAATCCTAGGGGTGCCCTAGCCTAAGTCTAGGGGTGCCCTAGCCTAAGCCTTTGGGTGCCCTAGCCTAAGCATAGGGGTGCCCTAGCCTAAGCCTAGGGGTGCCCTGGCTTTAGGCTAGGGGAGCCCTAGCCTTAGCCTAAGCCTAGGGGTGCCCTAGCCAAACCTATGGGTGCCCTAGCCTAAGCCTAGGGGTGCCCTAGCCTAAGCTTAGGGGTTCCCTAGCCTTAGACTACGGGAGCCCTAGCCTTAGCCTAAGCCTAGGGGTGCCCTAGCCTCAGACTAGGGGTGCCCTAGCCTAAGCCTAGGGGTGCCCTAGCCTTAGGCTGGGAGCCCTAGCCTTAGCCTAAGCCTAGGGGTGCACTAGCCTAAGCCTTGGGGTGCCCTAGCCTAAGCCTAGTGTTGCCCTAGCCTTAAGCTAGGGGAGCCCTAGCCAAAGCCTTTGGGTGCCCTAGCCTTAGCATAGGGGTGCCCTAGCCTTAGGCTACGGGAGCCCTAGCCTTAGCCTAAGTCAAGTGGTGCCCTAGCCTAAGCCTAGGGGTGCCCTAGCCTAAGCCTTGGGGTGCCCAAGCCTAAACCTAGGGGTGTCCTAGCCTTAGGCTAGGTGAGCCCTAGCCTTAGCCTAAGCCTAGGGGTGCCCTAGCCTTATGCTAGGGGAGCCCTAGCCAAAGGCTAGGGGTGCACTAGCCTAAGCGTAGGGGTGCCCTAGCCTTAGGCTAGGGGTTTGGTAGCCAAAGCCTTGGGGTGCCCTAGCCTAAGCATAGGGGTGCCCAAGCCTTAGGTTGGGGAGCCCTAGCCTTAGCCTAAGCCTAGGGGTGCCCTAGCCTAAGCCTAGTGGTGCCCTAGCCTAAGCCTAGGAGTTCCCTAGCCTTAGGCTAGGTGAGCCCTAGCCTTAGCCTAAGCCTAGGGGTGCCGTAGCCAAAGCCTAAGAGTGCCCTAGCCTAAGCCCAGAGTTGCCCTCGCCTTAGGCTAGGGGAGCCCTAACAATAGCGTAAGGCTAAGGGTACCCTAGCCTAAGCCTTGGTGTGCCCTAGCCTAAGCCTAGGGGTGCCCTAGCCTAAGTTTAGGGGTGCCCTAGCCTAAGCCTACGGGTGCCCTAGCCTAAGCCTAGGAGTGCCCTATCCTTAGGCTAGGGGATCCCTAGCCTAAGCCTAAGCCTTGGCGTGCCATACCTTAAGCCTAGGGGTGCCCTAGCCTAAGCCTAGGGGTGCCCTAGCCTAAGCCTAGGAGTGCAATAGCCTTAGGCTAGGGGAGCGCTAGCCTTAGCCTAAGCCTAGGGGTGCCCTAGCCTAAGCCTAGGGGTGCCCTAGCCAAAACCTAGGGGTTCTCTATCTTAAGCCTAGGGTTGCCATAGCCAAAGCCTACGCGTGCCTTAGCCTTAGGCTAGTGGAGCCCTAGCCTTAGCCTATGCTTACGGGTGCCCTAGCTTAAGCCTAGGGGTGCCCTAGCCTAAGCCTAGGGTTGCCCTAGCCATAGGCTAGGGGAGCACTAGCCTTAGCCTAAGCCTACGGGTTCCCTAGCCTAAGCTTAGGGGTGCCCTAGCATTAGGCTAGGGTAGCCTTAGCATTAGCCTAAGCCTAAGGATGCCCTAGCCTCAGCTTAGGGGTGCCCTAGCCTCAGCCTAGTGGTGCCCTAGCCTAAGCCTAGGGGTGCCCTAGCCTAAGCCTAGGGGTTTCCTAGCCTAAGCCTAGTGGTGCCTTAGCCTTAGCCTAGGGGTGACCTAGCCTTAGCCTAAGCCTAGGGGTGCCCTAGCCTAATCCTAGGGGTGCCCTAGCCTAAGCTAGGGGTGCCTTAGCCTAAGCCTAGGGGTCCCATAGCCTTAGCCTAAGGCTAGGGGTGCCCTTGCCTAAGCCTAGGGGTGCCCTAGGCTAAGCCTAGGGGTGCCCTAGCCTTAGGCTCGGGGAGCCCTAGCCTTAGCCTAAGCCTAGGGGTGCCCTAGCCTAAGCCTAAGGGTGCCCTAAACTAAGCCTAGGGGTGCCCTAGCCTTAGGCTAGGGGTGCCCTAGCCTTAGCCTAAGCCTAGTGGTGCCCTAGCCTAAGCCTAGGGGTTTCCTAGCCTAAGGCTAGGGGTGCCCTAGCCTTAAGCTAAGGGAGCCCTATCCTTAGCCTAAGCCTAGGGGTACCCTAGCCTAAGCCTAGGGGTGCCCTAGCCTTAGGCTAGGGGAGCCCTAGCCTTAGCCTACACCTAGGGGTCCCCTAGCCTAAGCCTAGGGGTGCCTAAGCCTGAGCTAGGCGTTCCCCACCCTGATGCTAGGGGAGCCCTAGCCTTAGCCTAATCCTAGGGGTGCCCTAGTCTAAGCCTAGTGGTGCCTTAGCCTAAGCCTAGGGGTGCCCTTGCCTAAGCCTAGGGGTGCCCTAGCCAGAGGCTAGGAGAGCTCTAGCCTGAGCCTCAGCCTAGGGGTGCCCTAGCCTGAGCCTAGGGGTGCCCTAGCCTGAGGCTAGGGGAGCCCTAGCCTGAGGCTAGGGGAACCCTAGCTTTGGCCTACGCCTTGTGGTGCCCTAGCATAAGCCTAGTGGGCCCTAGCCTAAGCCTAGGGGTGTCCTAGCCTTAGCCTAAGCCTACGGGTGCCCTAGCCTAAGCCAAGGGGTTCCCTAGCCTAAGCCTAGGGGTGCCCTAGCCTTAAGCTTGGGGAGCCCTAGCCTTAGCCTAAGCCTAGGGGTACCCTAGCCTTAGGCTAGGCGATCCCTAGCCTTAGCCTATGGCTAGGGGTCCCCTAGCCGAAGCCTAGGTGTGCCCTAGCCTAAGCCTAGGCGTGCCCTAGCCTAAGCGTAGGGGTTCCCTAGCCTAAGCATCGGGGTGCCCTAGCCTAAGCCTAGGGGTGCCCTAGCCTTAGACTAGGGGAGCCATAGCCTTAGCCTAAGCCTAGGGGTGCCCTAGCCTAAGCTTGGGGTGCCATAGCCTGAGCCTAAGGGTGCCGTATCCTGAGCCTAGGGGTGCCCCAGCCTGACGCTTGGGGAGCCCTAGCCTTAGCCTAAGTCTAGGGGTGCCCTAGTCTAAGCCTAGTGGTGCCTTAGCCTAAGCCTAAGGGTGCCATTGCCTGAGCCTAGGGGTGCCCTAGCCAGAGGCTAGGAGAGCTCTAGCCTGAGCCTCAGCCTAGGGGTGCCCTAGCCTGAGCCTAGGGTTGCCCTTGCCTGAGGCTCGGGGAGCACTAGCCTGAGGCTAGGGGAACCCTAGCCTTAGCCTACGCCTTGTGGTGCCCTAGCCTAAGCCTAGTTGTGCCCTAGCCTTAAGCTAGGGGAACCCTAACCTTAGCCTAAGCCTAGGGATACCCTAGCCTAAGCCTAGGGGTGCCCTAACCTGAGCCTAGGGGAGCCCTAGCCTTAGCCTAAGCCTAGGGGTGCCCTAGTCTAAGCCTAGTGGTGCCTTAGCCTAAGCCTAATGGTGCCATTGCCTGAGCCTAGGGGTGCCCTAGCCAGAGGCTAGGAGAGCTCTAGCCTGAGCCTCAGCCTAGGGGTGCCCTAGCCTGAGCCTAGGGGTGCCCTAGCCTGAGGCTAGGGGAGCACTAGCCTGAGGCTAGGGGAACCCTAGCCTTAGCCTACGCCTTGTGGTGCCCTAGCCTAAGCCTAGTTGTGCCCTAGCCTTAAGCTAGGGGAGCCCTAACCTTAGCCTAAGCCTAGGGGTACCCTAGCCTAAGCCTAGGGGTGCCCTAACCTGAGCCTAGGGGAGCCCTAGCCTTAGCCTATGCCTAGGGGTGCCCTAGCCTAAGCCTAGGGGTGCCCTAGCCTAAGCCTAGAGGTGCCCTAGCCTGAGACTGTTCTGTCTGACTTCCACGTTAGGACACATAGACCATCAGAGTAAACCCTTTGATTCTGTGTCATTCTCCTTCCCCTAGACAAAACTGCAGCCAGCACCAGACGTTAAACCTGCAGACTAAAGGTTTGTCAAAAGTCTAGAAAGAGCAGTCATACCTTGAAAACCTAGCCTGCAGAAGAGAAGACACAGAATCAAAAGCTACAACTGAAAAAAAAAAAAAAAAAGCTCCAGGTGGGTGTCATTCAGAATACCGATTCCAATGAGTACACTTGAGCTTCTCACAGTGTAAAATTGCTTTTACTTTCATACTATTGTAATTCAAAGAGTTTCCCATATCTCACCTCCAAATGTAACTCCAGCAGATTCAAGTATATAAAGGAAGAGGCAATTATTCTGGTGTTTCCCCTGCAACGATTATGGAGTCTCAAAGAGTTTTACTATTCTCAGCTCATGCCTTAGATTTTCAACTATTTGAATGTGAAGGAAATCTTAACATGCCGCATTTCATAGGCTGTCTTCAGTGTTGCCTCACCCAGATTTACGTTTTTCATTTCTAGAGTGCCTCAACATGAGTTTTTTTTGGGGGGGTTGGTTAAGGAACATTATCATTTTCCATCATCAGTTGTTGATGGGAAATTTTACATCCTGCAGGTTCCCGTATACAATAATTACATTAAACAATGGAGCTTAGTGTATCTTCCTGTTTTTCACAACAGATTATGCTCACTCATATTGTTAGCTTATCACGCCAAATGTCCAAGATGCACAGGTGGTGTTAATTGAAGAGCGGAATGATTCATGCATTGGTAACTAGCATTGCAAGTTCATGAGCATCTTGATTTTGAAATTCAGTAAAGGGAGATGATGCCTTAGCCAGTTAAATGCTACTCCTTCCAAACCTCACGTACACTCAGACATATCTGAGCAGAAGCCACATTATCTACGTGAAACAGCTTTGGGTGCTCCCCAGTTATATGCAGATGCCCACCAAACATGAGATTATTTTGCTTTCTCTGATTTGGCTCTTAATAGCATTCAGCCTCATTCCATGTCTTTTGTAGATGGTTGTGGATTCTGGGGGGCCTATGGCTTAATGGTGGGCTTATGAGGTTAAAAAAAATCTTGTAGCGAAGTTTTCTTGATGTGCATTTAATATTTATTTACAACTCTCTTTTATATACGTGTGTCTGTGGATTTCAACATTTAAGTGCACAGATTAGCATATTCCCATAGCGGAGTGAACCTCCCTTCCGTCATGTCTATAGGTATTTCTCCTTCCTGTGGGCAGCTGGACAGTAATTTATCTGGGGAACGTCTGGTAAACCATGACAATGGTGCTTCCCCAGCTTTCTGGGATGAAGGGCCAGGCCATTGGTTACCTTTATAGAAGTCTCCTGACACTTCCTAGTGATGTCTGTTTCTGGGATCATAGTGGCTTCCTCTTCCTCGGTTGGTCTTGTTGGTAGGTGCTGTCCAGTTGGTCTGCTTCAAAGCAACCTCAATGTACAGGACAAGGAAAGGCTTGCCAGTCCTGGGCCACACTCATTTCTTTCTGATGTTTGAACCCATCATTGCAGCTCCCTTGGCCATGCATTCTTCAAACAGCCTGGCTTTTTGTCACTGATCCTCCCCTTTAATCTGACCAAAAGTGTTCGTATTTTGGTCCTCTTCCTGAGAAGGTTCTGCCTAGTTTTACTAGTCCTCCACTACCTGACAGTGTATCAATGATTAGCATAAGGTTTTCAGTGGTGTATTTCGTCATCCTCAGTGTGTCCTAATTGGGGGCTCTTACAACTCTTGTTACAATCCATACACCAATTGTATCTGACATAGTCATACGTATATTGCCATCATTCTTTTCTAGACATTTACTTTCTATTGAGCCCTTGGGATCAGCTCCCATTTCTTTCCTCCTCCCCCACTCGTGGTTCCTTGATAGATTATAGATTGTTATTATTTTCATATCTCACATCGACCATTGTCTCTTTTATCCTCAGCTTTCTGTTGCTCCTCTCCCTGCGAGGGGTGTGTGGTTATATGTCATTCATTGCTCTCGGTTCCCCTTCCTTCCATCCTCTACCCTCCTTCCCCCTACCCTTTTGGTATCTCTATTCCCATTCCTGTTCCTGGGTTCCATGTGTTGTGAGTTTTATCTCTTGCTAATACCTATGCAGTCTAGTCCAGAGTGGGAAGCGGCACTGGGGTGATGATATTGGGGGGTGAGGAGGCCTCAAGGGGTCAGAGGCAGATTGTGTGATTCATTGGTGTGATCCATGTCTCCTCAGGGTGGCCTCCACCCAGTGGGACACAGCATCTGGGATACTTGTGGCTTTCTCCTGAGACAGCATTGTGGCCAAGGGACCGGGCATTGAGGGTGGGACTCTGGGCCTGGGGTGGCAACACTTGCAGAAGCCACCCCCTGACCCAGGCACCCACCTGGATATGGACGAGCATGTGAGACAGTTGGCTGTGAACTTTGATGGTGGCCTCAGCGTCTCAGAGCAGGTGGGGTCTGGCCTGAGTCAGCTCCCACAGCTCCAGCCTGGAAGCCCTGCCCCAGGCGGGGGTCAGCAGTTATCCAAGCATGCTCTTTCCTCCCCCTCAGCTTCTCTCTGGTCAGCCCTTCAGCTTCCTGGCTGGGTTTAGAACTTGTCCTAAGCTCCCTGAGGGCCACCATCCTGAGATCTTGCTCAGCGCTTCAGGCCGTTCTGCAAACTCTCCTCCCAGGAGCCCATTATCACTAGCATTTTACCCCTTGCTCTAACGATGCTCCAGGAGGCCTGCTTGGGAAGTGTTGGGCTGTTGCCTGGTTCAGTCCCACTAACTGCTCCTCAGGAGATAGAAGAGGTTCCCTGCTCCTGGAAAGATTTACTGGCTTTCAAACCCTCTGGAGGATCCCCATGAGTCAGCAGGTGGGGTCATTCTAAAGCCCGACACTCCACAGGTAGCCAAGTTGTGTGCCACCCAGGCATGCTGTGTGTTTGGAGGAGACTGCACACCCTTCAAAGGTAGAAGCTGCACCCCTCCATGGTTCTTGCATGCAGCAAATGCAGGGCCCCTGAGACTCCGGGCCCGCCTCTGGGCTAGGATCATGGGCAAATCGTTATCTCGCCGAAGCTCCATCTGGGCTAGAAACGCAGTAGCTTCTACTGTGACCTGGGTCAGTCTGGGGCTGTGCAGGGCATCCTCAGCCCAGCTCAACTCTTCCCAGAACGCCCCAGCGGCTGCAGGGAGCCCCTGGCTTGGGAAAGTGACCCTGCTAAGTGGGCTTTGTGACCAGGCTCCCTGATCCACCGACCCAGCTTTGCCTCCTCCACAGGCCGCAGACAGCAGGGGCTGCCCTGGGTTCCCTGAACTCGGGCCCTCTCCAGAGACAGTGTGGGCAGGACCTGGAGGGTGTGGAAGTGAGTCATGCCGGGAAAGTGGATGGAGGAACGGAGGGTAGGGTAGATGCTGGGTGGGCTGAGGGGGCAGGAGATGCCCTGCAGAGTTCTAGAACCAGGGCTGAGGGATGTGGGAGCTGTTGGTGCCAGCTGGCCCTTTCGTGAGTTTTAGGAGCTGCCTGAACCCCATCCACATTGCCCCGCTCCAGCCCCACCTTTGGCAGATGCTGGCAGAGAAGTTCAAGGTCTTCCAGGAGAAAGGGCAGAGTGTGGGGCTGCCAGGGTTCAGGCCCTGAGGGAGCTGGCAGGTGCCCTGGAACTCGCCTCCCCCAGCTCCATGGCCCAGAGTCAAGTCCACAGGAGCTGCGTAGAGGCCGCATGGGTGAGGCTGGACAAGGCAATGAAAGCCCACACAGAGGTGGGTGCCCAGAGGGACAGGCCAGCGACAGCCAAAGGGCTCGGGACACAGGGGCCTACCCCAGATGTGTGTGCGTGTGTGTGCGTGTGTGTGTGCGCTCATGTGTAGGGGTGGGCATGTGGGTGTGTGCATGCGTACTTCTGTGTGTATTCTCGTGTGCGCATGTGTTTATGAAGGGGCATGGCTGACTCCAGCTCCCAGCATCAATCAGCCTTCCCCGTCCAACCATGCTCCTTCCTGCCCCCAGTTTGGAGTCCTTCAGCGCAGGTCACTCCTTGTGGCAGGAGCACGAAGTGTGCTCTCCCAATGCTCCCTGAGCACAGTCCACAGTTTCGTTTGGGGCACAGGCCCTGCTGGTCTTCTTGCTGACCGCCACTCTTAGAGCTCCCTGCCTCCCCTCCCCACACCCTCCTTTCTCGGGATCTGGTGTCTCAGTGCACTGAGCACCTGACAGGTCCTGCAACCGAATTCCTGGGGCTGGGTGTCTCAGGGGCCAGCCCTCTCCTCACTGACTGTTGGAGTTGCTACAGGCAGACCCCCTGACAGGCAGCCCACTCGCTCCCTGAGCCGCAATCCTCATGTGCTCAGGGCTCCCCATCTTTTTGCCTTCCTCCCAACATGCGTGTCAAGACCCTTTCCTCCCTCGGGCCCTGCCTGTGGGCCCCGGGCCTCATCAGGAACCTGCTGTGATCAGAGGAAACCATCCATCTTCTAACCACCGAAGGGCAAGAAGGCGCGAATGTACAGCGATGATAATAGGTAAATGTCATGGTAAAGTCATAGAGGACAGGAAAGACAGGGTCGAGAGAATACAATACAGAATCAGACATGTTTTATTAGGCATGCTCACTTCAGCTCCTCTTGATGGACCACGTGGAACTGGGAGATGTGGAACCTTTGCTATCTTATGACGTGTATAGGGAGCATGGAGACACACTTCTTCAGTAGTGACATGGGTCACAAGGTGGGCGGTATCTATCGTAAGGCCCCTGTACTTGAGCTCACCAAGGTGAGGAAAGCTAATACCTGCATTGGGGGAAGCTACAAGGGGGGCTGGGTGTCACGGTGGGAAGAGAGGGCAAAAGGATCATATCTGCTTCTACACAGAGATACAATCAGTCATGTGCTCACATTAAGGCAGCCTAGCTGTTAACGGAGAATCCGTGGGAATGATTTTTAAAGCAGGATAATGTACTTGGACTTTACCTCTAACTTACCAAAGTAGAGGCTTTCCTACCGTGGAATACCAGCTTTCCTGATTCTCCCTGTTATAAGTTAGGGAATAGAGTCTTCGTCCTATTTCCCTCCGTGTTAACGCCCCACAAATCCCCAAGCCACAGTCTTTGCTCAAAAGGAGGTGGCCCTGTTCTCAGGGAGAAAGTTGCTGGCCTTCATTCCCGCTGTGCCCTCGATTTCCACCAGGCGGCGCTAGAGCTGTTGGGCCACATGCAGAAGGTGGTCCTGGTGGAGGGTGCTGTCCTTGGCCACGACCTGGCGTCTGTGGAGGTCCTGCAGCGCCAGCACCGCCTCATGCAGGGGAGGGCCCCAGTCCCTCCCCACCGAAAGAACCCCTCTTTGTAGGCAATGGATGGATGAGGAGCCCTCACCCCCAGCTGACCCCAGGCAGGACTGCAGCCTGCCCCTGCCCCCTCTGGGATGGGGGGTGATGGGCCTGGGCTTGACCTAGGCTGGGGTACAGCCAGGATGGCCTGCAGAGTCCTGGGTGGAGGAGCATTCAGTCTGCTCTCTGCCAGCTGCAGAGGGAGTGGGTGGCTGTGGACAAGGTGGTGGTTCAGATGGGGATGGAGTCCATCCAGGTACACCCTGCGTTCCAGGAGAGCCTGGCCGGGCAGCTGGCTGAGGTGCAGGAGGCCTGGGCCACCTGGACATGAAGGCCTGGGAGCAGGGCCAGCAGCTGGAGTGGGTAGCCCATGGCCACGCCTTCCTCAGGCACTGCCAGGAACTGCTGTATGTGCCACCCCACCTGGATGGGGGCTCGCTCTGTTCCATACGGGTGGGGGCACCCAGTTCTTCCCTGCCTCCTCCCTGTTCTGCCCTCTGGCCCTGAGACCTGTTCCCATGCCCTGTCCCCCACCCAGCACTCGGGCTCAAGAGAAGCAGGCGCTAGTCTATATCCTCAGAAAGGCCAGCTGGGGCCAAGGAGACACTGGGGCAGGAGCTCTGCCTGAGAGCCCAGGCAGTGCGGCCGGCGGGGTAGCAGCTGCTGGACAGCAGCCACGTCATGGCCCCAGAGATGTGCGCGCTGAGGGCTAGGGCCAGGGTGGTGCGTGGCCAGAGCTCCCTTTCCTGCTTCTCCCTGCTCCATGGTAACCCAGCCCTGCCCCACCCAGGCGACACCCTGAGCCCCTCCCAACAGCCCTCTGCCCCCCAGGTCACAGTGTCTCCGGGAGCTGGACAGGCAGCTGCAGGAGCTCTGGACGGCCTGGGCCCTTCACCAGGAGCACTGCCAGGTGAGCCAGGACCAGGAGGAGCTGCGGGGAATGCTGGGTCAGGCCGAGGTCTGGCTGGCCTCCTGAGAGGACCTCCTGCTAGATCCTGACTGTGGGGTGAGCAGGGATCCGCCCCTTAGAGGGCCACATGCCTGGCACCAGGACTTGGAAAGGCAGCTGGAAGCCCAGGAGGAGAAGCTCACCGAGCTCCAAATGTAGGTGAGGGTGTGGAGGGCGGGACTGAGGAGGGGTCGAGGGGCCTCCACCTGCGGTGGGGTCTCCAGAGCATTGATCTGCCCTGAGGGGCACCCATTCGGGGAAACAGCCGCAGGGTCCTGTCCTCCATGGGCAGTCTGGCTCTGTGGGGTCCATCACAGCTTCTTCTGCCTAACTGCTCCCTCCCCTCCTCCTCCTGGTTTCCCCCTCTGAGAGCTGCCCCCAGAGCAAGCCCTGTGGGACACAGAGGGTCACTATGGGTGGAAACCAATCAATAATCTCATGGGTGCAGAGCACACTCTGAGGAACACAGGGGAGGTGACACTAGCTACAGAGAATCTGAGTGGAGCGAGGGTTTGTAATCCTTGTGTAGGCTGGGGGTGGGGCTGATAGCGGGGTGGGGGTGATTGATACCACAGGATCCTGTGGGACTGAAAGTGAGGACCTGAGGGTGGACGGGCAGAGGGAGTGCCCCATCCTCTGAGGTAGGAAGGTGGTCAGCTAGGGTGAGCACAGAGGAAGATGAGCAGGGGCTGCTGCAGTCACGCAAATGTCACGTAAGAATCTCACTTTAGTATAAAATGTTTGTCTCCATTGCAAAACCACCTCTAGCAACTAGGATCCCCTCTCTGCCCATCTGGAGTTAACGAGTGAAGAAAATCAAAAACTGAAGCAAAGCAGTCCACAGGACTAACGGACCACCAACACCACAGCCCTCCATCTTTGTCCTGGAGACCAGGAGAGTTAGATGGTGCCCAGCCACCGCCTCAAACTGCTCTGGTTGAGCTCAAACTGGCAACTTGTGCACAGCTTGAAAGCCAATGGAAGTTGACTTCATGAAGAGAGAGCATTACAAGTTTGAGAGGGACTGCTGGAACCCCGAGACCAGGGCCCTTCAAATCCAAAACAGAGCCCAGCTCCGGGAATCACCCCTGCCCAAGCAACAGTCGAGCTGATAAAGTGAACGCATGGCACCTGTGAGGCAAGTGCTTTCCAGAGCAAACGGGAGCATTTGCCCTCAAAAATCAGGAGGGAGGGAGGGGTCAGGGAGGAGGCAAGAAGAGTGCTGTGTTATATTATTGTTAAACTGCTCTGCATGTTTCCACTTAAAACAAAAACCCTCTATATTAAAATTCATATATATGTGCATTATATGTGTATATATATATATATTAGTCAAACCCAAGGTCAGAAAAAGGCATGCCCCGGGCTGCTGCTCGTGGCAAGGTCAGTGATCTGAAACCCATCAGAAAGACGCGGCTCAGCTATCTGCTCCCGTAGTGACAGCCTCAGAGAGCCGCAGGGGCCGTCGTGTGCTGTCCACAGGGCCTCGATGATAGAAATCGACTCGATGGCAATGTTTTGAGTGCTTTGAAGGTCAGAAACTGTAGACAGTGATCTATAAACATCCTTCTCTCCTGTAAGGTGTCTGTAACACAATCAAAGGAAAACAATCAGTCTGCTCTCCAGATCTTCAATGGGACCATTTCCAGGGAGCCTGGCCACACACTGCCAGGCTCTGCCTCCTCAGATCCGCTGGCACTGCTAGGAAGGTTGTGGGCCCTGCAGGGGTGGGGGACTCTCCAGCCTGCTCCCCAGCAATAGAGGCACTAGGCCAAGACTGGAAGAGCCCCGGCGGGGGGAGAGTGGGGAGGTTGAGGCAGTCACTGTGCCCTGCTTCTGACACTCTTCATGTGGCTGCTATGGTCACCCTTGACCTCAGGGAAGGCCACGGGTCACCAGGGCAGAAAACACTTCCTTTTTATGGTGAGGGCCATATCGGGTCTCAACTCCACTGCTAATTAGCTGTGGTCTCTAGCAAGTAACCCAGCCTCTCGGTGCACCCAGTTTCCCCAGTGCTATCTGGAGTCCCCAGAAGGGCCAGGTACAGCCAGGCTGCTTGCAGCTGGGCCAGAACCAGCAGCTGCCCTCACCGTGCCCTGAAGCCAGAAGCCCAGAACTCAAAGGCTGAGCTTTGCTGAAGGTCGTCTGACATGGCCTCTCAGCTTAAGTAAGGGGTCCCAAGCTCCAGGCTGCACAAGTTGCTCCCTGGAACACGTGGCCCGGGCCCCCAATGTGGGCACACAGAAAGCCAGTTCACCTCTCAGGGGTTTGGCAAAGCCGCAGCACAGCAAGGGTCTCCCTGGAAGCCCCTCCACCCCATGCCCAGCACCTCCCCCAAACTCATCCCTGCTCCAGGCAGCTGGTACCCACTGTAGGTCCTGTCACCACTGCTGGGCCCTGGGGGCAGTGCTGGGCCACCACTCCATCAGGCTCTCCGCTAGTGGGGCAGGCTGCCCCCTGGTGGCCACCCATCTTCACTTGGTGCAGAAACATTGCAAACTTGGTTAAGAGGAGCTGAGAAGAGAGGAGAGGGGTCACAGGGGGCCCTGGCTGGTGGGCTGTGAGACACCTCAGTGAGTGACTGGGCAGGGCAGGACTGGACAGCCACAGAACTTGCCCCTCTACGCAGAGAGGGGAATAGGAAGTCACAGGTGTCCTCAGTCCAGACTGATGTTCCCCATCAGCCCATTGTGCATGCAGCCCCCCCTCCACCACCCGTCTTCATTCGGCTCCAGGGCACCTTCCTTGCCCCTAGCCCCTTCCTCACTAGGGTGTGCTCATAGTCCTCTCTCCTCTGGCCACCTGCTGCTGGCTGCTCAGCCAGCTCTGCAAGTCCTCAGCTTCCCTCAGGAAGCCCTGCAGTGCCAGCATCCTCTTCAGATCCTGGCCCCTGTGGTGACAGCCTGAGTCCCCCAACAGTTAGTTTTCATGTGTCCACACTCTGCAGGACAAGGGACCCAATCAAAGGGGCTGCCTGAAGGACAAGGTTCTTCATGGTCTTTGCCCAGGCTGCTCCTCTGGATTCAAGAAGCAAACCCAGGCCAGGGGGAGTTGGGGCGGCGAGGGTGTGGCTGTGGGGAAGGGCAGGTGACTGGAGCCAGGGAGCCGAGCCCCTGCCCTGCAGGCTCTCCTCAAAGGTTTGTGGGAAGAGGAAACTGTGCAGGACTCATCTATTCCTGACACATGTCTACAGGCCTCCGTCACGGTTCTCTTCAAGGCAGGGGTAGCATCTAGGGGAATAAGCAACCCCAGCCAGTTTTCTGGTACCCACAGATGCAGTGACCCTCACTGTTGGGCTGCCAACTCCCGCAGTGTCTGCAGCTGCTTCCAGAGCCTCCCCTGCATCACACCCAGCTGCTCTGAGACCTCAGTTACAAGGATCTACATATAACTTCCTCCCTGGGGGATGGACAACAGAAAAGTGGGTGAAGGGAGACAAAATATGTAAGATCTGACAAATTATCAATTGTTCATGAGTGAGGGGGAAACAGGGAGGGCGAAGAGAAAAATGAGGACATGATGCCAGGGCCTTAAATGGAGAGCAAATGTTTTGAGAATGATGAGGGCAATGAATGTACGGATGTGCTTTACACAACTGATGTATGTATGGATTGTGATAAGAGTTGTATGTGCCCCTAATAAAATGATTTAAAAAAAATTAAATCATTTAAATTTCTTAGGACAATGCCATTTGTATTTCAAAGCAACCTTCACAAAAGCTATTTTTTCACCTTCACTATCTTCTATTTAGTGTTAGATAGTGCAAAAACAATTCTTATGCCTTTTTATGAGATGTTATGAGTGTAGACATAAATTTATGCATAATTAAAAATTTGAATGAACAAAATATTTTGTTAAAGAATTTGAACTTTTGTGAAAATCATAGAAAGCATATAGCATTTTATTGAAGGGTTGGGAATTTTTTCCTCTATTTTATTCTAGTATTTGGTGTGAGGTTCTTACGGCATATTCTGATTGATGTCATGTAAGAGAATGTACATTCCATATAAGAGAAAACATTCCTTATAATATTTTCCTATCCATTGCTTCCTGCTGTATCTCTCATTTGTTCTTTTATCATTTTTCCTATAAAAACCCAGGTTGCTTAATTTTATTCTTATTAATCATTTATATAAGTTAGGAAAATATTTATTATATATACATTTTTATTAAAAATCTTTTCTTGGAGACTCTTACAACTTTTGTTGCAATCCATATTGATTGCATCAGGCTTTTTGTACATATGTTGCCTTCATTCATTTATACACATTTCTTTCCTTTTCTTTTTTAAAATCATTTTATTGGGGCTCATACAACTCATCACAATCCATACATACACCAATTGTGTAAAGCACACTTATACATTCGTTGCCTTCATCATTCTCAAAATTTGCTTTCCGCTTGGGTTCCTGGAATCAGCTCATTTCCCCTTTCCCCTCTCCCCCTCTCACCCTGCTCCTCTTCCCTCATGAACCCTTAATAATTTATACATTATTATTTTCTCTTATCTTACACTGTGCGGCGTCTCCCTTCACCCAATTTTCTGTTGCCCATCTCCCAGGGGGGAAGTTATATGTAGATCCTTGTGATCGGTTTCCCATTTCTACACCCACTTCCCTCCCAGTATCGCCACTCTCACCGCTAGTCCTGGGGGGTTCATCTGTCCTGGATTCCCTGTGTTTCCAGTTCCCGTCTGTACCGCTGTGTATCTTCTGGTATAATAAGGTTTGCAAGGCAGAATTGGGATCATGAGAGGTGGGGGGAGGAAGCGTTTAATATCTAGAGGAAGGTTGTGAGTTTCATTATTGCTACACTGAACCCTGAGTGACTCATCTCCTTCCCACTACCCCTCCGTAAGGGATGTCCAGTTGTCTACAGGTGGGCATTGGTCCCCCGTCATGCACTCCCCTCATTCACGATGATATAATTCCCCTCCCGCCTTTGTTGCTTGAAAACTGGTCCCCTCAGCCCTTCATGATCACACATGTTGGTGTGATGCTTCCATGTGGGCTTTGTTGCTTCTGGGCCAGATTTTTTACTTTCAAGCGTCTAAGACCCGGGACGCTATATCGCTTGATAGCCAGCCACCATCAGCCTTCTTCACCACACTTACTTATGCACACATTCATCTTCAGCGTTTATGTGGGGAAGGTGATCACACAATGATGGTTTTTGTTCTTTGGTGTCTGCTACCTGATCCCTTCAACACCTCGTGTTCAATTAGGCTTGTGTGCTTCTTCTCTGTGGGCTTTGTTGCTTCCGAGCTAGATTTCAGCCTGTTTGCCTTCAAGCCTTTAAGACCCCCAGAGTTTCATTATATTGTGCAGAGAGTGGCTATGAGCCAAACTCACTCGACTGCACTCAACAACAATAACAGCAGGACTTGTGCTTCTAACAATATGCTGAAGAAGACCTTAAGAGAATCTCCCCTTCGCTTAGAGCAGCGGCTCTCGACCTGTGGGTCGTGTCTACTTAGGGGGTCAAACAGCCCTTTCATGGGGTGGCCTGAATTATAGCAGTAGCAAAATTATAGCTATGATATAGCAACAAAAATAATTTTATGGTTGGTTGGTCACGACTACATGAGGAACTGTATGAAAGGGTCGTGAGTAAGAATGTTGAAAACCACTGTCCAAGAGGAAGACTCAATTCTTGATACAGTTGAAGGGCAACAAAATAGACTCAGCCCCAATATAGATGGGATAGCACAGTGGCTGCAACAATAAACACAAGCCAAAGAAACACTGCAAGGATGGCACAAGACGGGACAGTGTTTCATTATATTGACATAGAGTTGCTATGAGTCAAAACCCACAAGAAAAAGAAACAGGACTTGTTTTTCTAACACTGTACCTAAGTAGACCTTAAGAGAATCTCCTATTAGTTTAGCGCAGCGGGCCTCAAACTGAGGGTCGTGACCCCTTTTGGGGGATGAATGACCCTTTCACGGCAGTGGACCATTCATTAAAGTGGAAAAATTAGAGTTATGATGTAGCAATGAAAATAATTTCATGATTTGGCAGTCACCACTACATGAGGAATGGTATGAAAGAGTCGTGGCATTAGGAAGGTTGAGAACCACTTCCCTAGAGGAAGACAGAATTCTTGGTAGAGTAGAAGGGCAGCAAAGGAGAGACAGCCCCTACAAGATTGATTAGCCCAGTGGCTGCAACAATGAGCACAGGCAAATGAACAACTCTGAGCATGGCATTGGACTGGGCAGCATTTCATTATATTGTGCATAGAGTTGCTGTGACCAGAAACCCACTCGACAGCACTCAACAAAAATAACTACAGGACTTGTGCTTCTAAAACATGGTGAAGTAGGACTTCTGAGAAAATCCTTTAACTTTAGAGCAGCAGTTCTCAACCTGTGGGTCGCGCCCCTTGGGAGGGTAGAATGACCCTTTCACGGGGGTGGTCGGATTCATAACGGTAGTTCAATTAGGGTGACAAAGTACCAATGAAAATAATTTTATGGTTGCTGGTCCCCACTAAATGAGAATCGATAAAAAAGGGTAGTGGCATTAGGAAGGTTAAGAACCACTTCTCTAGGGAAAGACACAAATTTGGTACAGAAGGGAAGGAAGAGAGCGGCAGTCTCCAACAAGTTGGATTAGCACAGTGGCTGCAACACTGAGGCCAAGCACACAAGCACGGTGAGGGTGGCACAGGGCAGGGCAGCGTTTCATTATATTGTGCATAGAGTTGCTAAGAGTCAAAACCCACTCGACGGAACTTAACGACAATAACTACAGGACGTGTACTTCTAACAATATGCTGAACTTGATCTTAAGAGAAACTCCTCTAAATTTAGAGCAGTGGTTCTTAACTTGTGGGTCGTGACCCCTATGGGGTTTCAGACGAGCCTCTCACAGGTGTTGCCCAATTCATAACAGTAGTGAAATCACAGTAATGGAGTAACAATGAAAAAAATTTACTGTTGGAGGATCACCACTACATTAAGAATTGTATACAGGAGCCATGCCATTAAGAAGGTTCAGAAACACTGCCTGAGAGGAATACACAAAACGTGGTACTGCAGAAGGGCAGCAAGTGAGAGGCAGACCCTACAAGATGGAATAGCTCAGTGGCTGCAACAATGAATGCCATCAACGAACCACTGTGAGGACGGCACAGGACGGGGCAGCGTTTCATTATATTGTGCGTAGAGTTGCTGAGAGTCAAAACCCACTCGACGGCAACTAACAGCAACACAAAAAGAACTTGAGCTTTTAACAATATGCTGACGTAGATCTTAAGAGAAACGCCTCTTAGTTTAGTGCAGGCTTCTCAGCCTATGAATCACGAACCCTTTTGGGGAGTGAGTGGGTTGAATGACCCTTTCACAAGGGTTGCCTGATTCATAAGATTAGCAAAATTACAGTTATGAAATATCAGCGAAAATTTTGTTTGACTGGGGGTCCACCACTATTTTGGGAACTGCATGAAAGGGTCGTGGATTTAGGAAGATTGAGAACCACTGTCTGAGAGGAAGACACAAATGTTGGTAGAGTAGAAGGGCAGCAAAGGAGAGGCAGCCCCTCCAAGTTGGAATAGCTCAGTGGCTGCAACAACCAGCGCAAGCAAAGAACCACTGTGAGGAATGCACAGGATGGGGGAGCATTTTGTTATATTTTGCATGGAGTTGCTATGAGCCAAAACCCACTTGAAGGCACCTAAATACAATAACAACAGGACTTTTGCTTCTAACAATGTGCTGAAATATATCTTAAGAGACATTCTTCATAGTTTGGAGCAGAGATTCTCAACCTGTGGGTCATGACTCCATTAGGGTGATGAACTACCCTTGCACAGGGGTGGCCCAATTCATAGCAGTAGCTACATTACAGTTATGAAGTAGCAATGACGATAAATTTATGACTGGGATTGTACCCACTACATGAGGAGTGGTATAAAAGGCCTGTGGCATTAGAGGAAGGTTGAGAGCCACTGTCTTCGAGCAAGACAGAAATCTTGGCAGAGCAGAAAGGCAGCAAATGAGAGGCAGACCCCCAGATGATAGATTAGCGCAGTGGTTGCAACAATGAGTGCAGACAAGAAACCACTGTGAGGATGGCACAGGACGGGGCAGCGTTTCATTATCTTGTGTGTGGAGTTGCTGAGAATCGAAACCCACAGGACAACACCTAACAACAATCACTGTAGGACTCATGCTTTTCACAATACGGTGCTGTAGATCCTAAGAGAAAATCCTCTTAGTTTAGAGCAGTGGTTCTCAACCTGTGGGTCGCGAGCCCTTTGGGAGGGTCAAATGACCCTTTCACAGTGGAGGCCTGATTCATGACTGTAGCAAAATTAAAGTTACGAAGTAGCAATGAAAATAATTTTATGATTGGGGGTTCATCACTACATGAGGAAATGAATGAAAGGGCAGTAGAGGGGCAGCAAAAGAGAGGCAGCCCCCCAAAAGTTGGATTAGCCCATGGTTGCAACAATGACAACAAGCAAAATAACCACTGTGAAGGTGGCACGAGATGGGGTCACGTTTCATTATATTGTGTATAGAGTTGCTATGAGCCAGCACACACTCAAAGGCACCAAACAATAACACCAGGACTGTGTGTCTATGAATATGCTGAAGTAAACCTTAAGAGAAACTCCCCTTAGTTTAGACCAGTGGTTCTCAAACTGTGTCACAGTGCCTTTAGAAGACTAATGAACCTTTCACATGGGTGGCCTGATCCATAACAGAAGCGGAATTACAGTTATGATGTAGCAATGAAAATATTTTATGGTTGGGGAGTCACCACTACATGAGGACTGGTATGAAATAGTAGTGGCATTCAGAAAGTTGAGAACCACTATTCTTGAGGAAGACACAAATCTTGGTACGGAAGGGCAGGAAAAGAGAAGTAGTCCCTAACAAGATGGATTACCACAGTGGCCGCAACAATGAGCGCAAACAGAAGAACCACCGTGAGGATGCACAGGGCAGGACAACGTTTCATTACATTGTGCATAGGGTTGGTATGAGCCAAAACCCATTTGAAGGCAGCCAAAAACAAGAACAGGATTTGTGCTTCTAACAATATGCTGAAACATCCCTTAAAAAGAAACTCCTCTTAGTGTAGAATAGCAGTTCTCAAACTGTGGGTCGTGATGCCTTTTGGGGGGTGGGGTGGAGAAGGACTATATCACATGGCGGCCTGATTCATAACAGTAGCATAATTTTAGTTATAAAGTAACAAGGAAAGTAATTTTATGATTGGGGGGGGGAGGTCACCAATACATGAGGAAAGGTGTGAAAGAGTCGTGCATCAGGAAGTTTGAGAACCACTGCCCTAGAGGAAGACACAAATCTGGGTTCAGTAGAGTGTCAGCAAATGAGAGTCAGTCCCCCAAAAGATGGATTAGCACAGAGACTGCAACAATGAGTGAAAACAAAAGAAAAGTGTGAGGGTGTTAGAGGATGGAACAGTGTTTCATGATACTGTGCATAGAGTTGTTATGAGCCAACTTTGAGCCAAACCCACTCGACAGCCCCTAACAACAATAAGAACAGGACTCGTGCGTGTAATAATATACTGAGCTATACCACAGGAGAAACTCCTCTTAATTTAGAACAGCGGTTCTCAACCTGTGATTTGTGACCACTTTGGTTGGTTGAACAACCCTTTCACAGGGAGACTAGATTCATAAGACTTGCAAAATTACAGTTATGGAATAACAGTAGAAAAAAACCTTTATGCTTTGGGGACCACCACTACACATTGGGAAGTGTATGGAAAGGTCGTAGAAATAGGAAGGGTGAGAAACACTGTCCTAGAGGAAGACGCAAGTACAGTAGAAGGGCAGCAGAAGAGAGGAAGTCCCTACAAGACAGATTTGCACGGTGGCTGCAACAATGAGCGCAAGCAAAGAACCACCGTGAGGATGATGCAAGACTGGGCAGGCCTTTATTATATTGTGCACAGGGTTGCTATGAGCCCAAACCCTCTCCACGGCCCGAACAACAATAACAGGAGATATCATACATCTAAGAGTATGCTCAACTAAACCTTGAAAGAAACTGCTCTTAGTTTACAGCAGCCGTTCTCAACTTGTGAGTGGTAAATCCTTTGGGGGTGTTCGAATGACCCTCCCATAGGCGTGGCCAGATACGTAACAGTAGCAAAATTACAGTTATGAAGTAGCAACAGTATAATTTTTTGGTTGGGGGGTCATTACTAGACGAGGCACTGTATGAAAGGGTCGTGGCATTAGGATTGCTGAAAACCACAGTCCTACAGGAAGACACAAGTCTTGATACAGTTGAAGGGCCGCAATATAGAGTCAGCCCCCAAATAGATGGAATAGCATAGTGGCTGCAGCAATGAACTCAAGCTAAGGGAACACTGTGAGGATGGCACAAGATGGGGCAGCGTTACATTATATGGAGCATAGAGTTGCTATGAGTCAAAACCCACTCGACAGCACCTGACAACAAAACAACAGGACTTGTGTTTCTTATAATGTGCTGAAGTAGACCTTAAGAGAAACTCCTATTAGTTTAGTGCAGCGGTTCTCAACTTTTGGGTCACGAGCCCTGTTGGGGGATGAATGAACCTTTCATAGTGGTCGCCCAGTCATAAAAGTAGAAAAATTAGAGTTACAAAGTTGCAATGAAAATAATTTTATGATTTGGCAGTCAGCACTATATGAGGAACGGTATGAAAATGTTGTGGCATTATGAAGGTTGAGAACCACTGCCCTAAAGGAAGACACAAATCTTGGTAGAGTAGAAGAGCAACAAAAAATAGTCAGCCCCCCCAAATATGACTCCAACAATGAGCACTAGCAAACAACCACTGGCAGGATGGCACAGGTCTGGGAAGCATTTCATGATATTGTGCATAGAGATGTGATGAGCCAAAACCCCCTCCGCGGAACTTAACAACAATAACAACAGGGCTTGTGTGTTTAACAATATGCTGAAGTAAATCTTAAGAGCAACTCTTCTTAGTTTACAGCAGGGTTCTCAACATTGGGTCGTGAACACTTTCAGGTGGGGGGAGTTTTGAATCACCCCTTCACAGTGATGGCCTGATTCATAACAGTAGCAAAAGTACAGTTATGAAATATCAATGAATATAATTTTATGATCCATAACAGAGGCAAAATTACAATTATGATGTAGCAATGCAAATATTTTATGGTTGGATGTCACCACTAAATGAGGAATGGTGTGAAGTAGTTGTGGCATTTGGAAAGTTGAGAACCACTGCTCTAGAGGAAGACACATATCTTGGTACAGAAGGGCAGGAAACGAGAGGCAGTGCCCAACAAGATGGATTAGCACAGTGGCTGCAAAAATGATTGTGAGCAAAAGAACCACTGTATGGAAGGCACAGGATGGGAAAGCATTTCATTACATGGTGCATAGAGTTGGTATGAGCCTAAACCCATTCGAAGGCACCAAACAACAGGATTTGTGCCTCTAACAATATGCTGAAGAAGACTTTAAAAGAAACTCTTAGTGTAGAGTAACAGTTCTCTAACTGTGGGTCACGACGTCTTAGGAGGGAACAATGAGCATTTCACATGGGTGACCTGATTCATAACAATAGCAAATTTATAGTTATGGAGTAACAAGGAAAATAATTTTATGACTGGGGGGGTCACTAGTACATGAGGAATGGTGTGAAAGAGTCATGACATTAGGAAGGTTGAGAACCACTGCCCTAGAGGGAGACATAGATCTGGGTACAGTAGAAGGGCAGCAAAAAGAGTCAGCCCACAGCACGATGGAATACAACAGTGACTGCAACAATCCGCGCAAGCAAAAGAACCACTGGGAGGATGGCGCAGGACAGGACACCTTTCCATCATATTGTGCTTAGAGTTGCTAGGCGTCGAAAGCTACACAACAGAATCTAACAATAACAATAGGATTTGTGCTTCTGACAATAGGATGAAGTAGATATTAAGAGAAACTCCTCTTACTTTAGACCAGCGGTTTTTAACCAGTGGTTCGCGACCACTTTTCGCGATCGAATGACCCTTTCACAGGTGTGAAATGATTCATAACTGTAGGAAAATTACAGTTATGAAGTAACAATAATGTTATGATGGGGGTCACCACTACATGAGGAACTGTATGAAAGGGTCATAGCATTAGGAAATTTGACAACCAGTGCCCTAGAGGAAGACACAAGTCTTGGTACAGTAGAAAGGCCACAAAAAAGAGGCAGCTACCCAAAAGTTGGATTAGCACAGGGGCTGCAACAATGCGCACAAGCAAAAGAACCACTGTGAGGATGGCATAGTATGGGAAAGCATTTCATTATATTGTACATAGAGTTACTATGAGCCAAAACCCACTCGATGGTGCCTAACACCAATAACAACAGAACTTGTGCATCTACCAGTATGCTGAATTCTATCTTAAGAGAATCTCCTCTTAGTTTAGAGCAGGGGATCTTCACCTGTGTGTCACAACCCCTTTGTGGATATGGAATGAAAATTTCACAGGGGTGTCGTGACTCATAACAATAACAAAATTACAGTTAGGAAGCTGCAATGAAATCATTTTATGGTTGGGGGGGTCACCACTAAATGAGAATCGGTATGAAAATATCATGGCATTAGGAAAGTTGAGAACCACTGCTCTAGAGGAAGTCCCAAATCTTGGTATGAAAGGGCAGGGAAAGAGAGGCGGTCCCCAACAAGATGCATTAGCACAGTGGCTGCAACAATGAGCGCAAGCAGAGAACCACTGTGAGGATGTCACAGGACAGGGCGGCGTTTCATTATATTGTGCGTAGAGTTGCTATGAGACATACCCACTCGACGGCACCTAACAACAACAACCAATGGACTTGAGCTTCTAACAGTATGGTGAAATAGACCTGAAGAGAAACTCCTCTCAATTTAGAGCAGCGGTTCTCACCATGTGTGTCGTGACCCCTTTGGAGCTTAGACGAACCCTTTACAGGGTTGCACTATTCATAACTTGTAACAAAACGAGAGTTACGAAGTAGCAAAGAATATAATTTTATGATTGGCGGTCTACCACTACAAAGGAAACTGTATGAAAGTGTCCTGGATTTAGGAAGGTTGAGAAGCACTGTCCTAGAGGAAGACACAGATATTGGTAGAGTAGAAGGGCAGCAAAGGAGAGGCAGCCCCTACAATTTGGAATAGCTCAGTGGTTGCAACAATGAGCGCAAGCAAAGAACCACTGTGAGGAATGCACAGGACGGGGCAGCGTTTCAGTACATTGTACATAGAGTTTCTGTGAGCCAAAATCCACTCGACGGCACCTAACAACAACAACAACAACAGGACTTGGGCGTCTAACAATATACTGAACTACATCTTAAAGAAACACCTCTTAGTTTAGAGCAGCGGTTCTCAACCTGTGGATCGGGCCCTCTTTGGGGGTTGAGATAACCATTCACAGGGGTCGGTCTCTTCTTCATAGTAGCAAAATTACAGTTATGAAGTAGCAACGAAAATATTTTTACGAATGGATGTTCACCACAACATCAGGAACTTCATTATCGTGCTAAGGCATTAGGAAGGTTGAGAACCACTGGTTTAGAGCATAGGAAATCTGATGCAATACTGCATATTTTAACACACATGAAGTTGGAAAATAAAGGAAATTGGGAGAGGACAGTAGTATCAAATTCCTATGAGTCAGAATTGCTCTATATCATAGAGTAGCTAAGACAATGAGAAGAAATGACAAAGTCAAAGAGCTGAAGAGAAAATTCCATAGGACACGTGGCAACAGCTTTATGCTCTTGTTAGACCCTCGAGGCCTCCTTATCTTTTGTTGGCTTTCTTAAGCCCATCCCCACCACTGTGAATAGTCTTCATTAAACTCTCTTTAATTAAACCTTCTGCATGGTTTGTTTTCTGCTGGAACCCTCAGAGATATCATTTAATTTTCTGGATTGCAATTCATCTCTAGCATAGAGAAATCTTTCAAGAGTTTGTTTTATGTTTTGTTTTCATCCACAATAGCATTTCCTTCCAGATTTGTTTGTCCTTGAAACATGATCAATAGTTCTTTCCTCTCCAATGAAACCCAAGTGATACACTGCCTGACTGCCTAGGAAGTTCATGTGTAGCCTACATGGAGATCCCAACCATTCCCTAGACAAGTGTTTCTCAAACTTCCGAATGCCATGATTCTTTCATACAGTTCCTCAGGTTGTGTTTGCCCCGATCATAAAAATTATTTCATTGCTCATTCATCACTCTAATTTTGCTACTGCGATGAACCAGGCAACCCCTGTGAAAGTGTCATTGGAACCCCAAAGGTGTCGTGACCCACTGGTTGAGATCCACTACCTTAGACCAACGTATGGCCCGAGGGCTGTATAAGGCCCCCCAAATAATCAATTGCTGCCAGCATCACACATCTCACCAATGAGAAGCATTTGTAGCCATCACCTTAGGGGTGAGTTCATTAAATATTTGACCTCTATGGCCCCATGAATGATGTTATAAATCACCACATGGTCCTTGGCAGAAAAACAGGTTTCCAGCTCGTGCTCCAGACAAAGGTTCCCAAACATATTCTGACTACTGCCCTCTTTTCAGAAAAAGAAATTACTCAGGACCCCCCAGCAATGAAAGAATTTTGTACTATAGCCCACCATCCAGGATAAAATGTAGATATATGATTTGTAGATCTCTGGATTTTTCTGTGCCCAGTAGGTGGGTGGTGTTGCCCACTTTGGGAAACGAGACTCTAGGAAAATCAGGTGTGTTTTCACTCTCTCTGCAAGAATTTCAGTTGAAGAGCAACATCTGTCTTGAAAGAAGTGTATCCAGATTGCTCCTTAGAGGCAAGGATGGCTAGACTTCATCTCACATCCTTGGGCATCAGGAGCTATGAGGAGCAACATCATGGAAAAGGGCATCATGCTTGGTAAAGGGGCGCTCAAAAGGGGAGGACTCTCACCAAGATGGATGGACACAGTTTCTACAACAACACACTAAAACTTAACAATTGTGAGGCTGGCACAGGAGCAGGCAGTATTTCTTTCGGTTGTATGTAGAGTCGCCACGAGTTGAAACCAACTTGACAGCATCCAACAAAACCAGATGTGGAGAAAGCAAGGCCTGGTCTGTGTACAGTGGCCCCACCGAGGTTCCTCATCAGTTGTGTTTGAATGGGCCAGGTGCTCTCACAAACCTCCTCTTCAATAGACAACTTAGAATGTTTGCTTTGTGCCCAGGAACCATCCTGAAATTTAAAATGACCATTTGGCACTGAGTTGATTGCGATTCATGGTGAGTCATAGGACTTTCAATGGGCATAACCTTTCAGAAACAGATGGCCAGGCTTTTCTTCCAAGGTATTTCTGGGTGCGCTTGAACCTCCTCAGTTTCTGTTAATGGCCAAGTGTTTTAACCATTTGTACTCTCCAGGGATGACTCACAGCTCTATATATCCTTAAAACTGACATCTCTCCTCTCTTCGGAAAGCCATGGCAATTGTTCTCTTTCAGTAGATTTACCTTCTTTAAATATAGGAATGACATATACTTCTACCACCTCACAGAAAATGCCAGAAACTCGTAGCTCTCATTTAATAATGGCGTGGGTGATTACATATTGGGCTGCTAAGCCCAAAGCCAACAGTTCAAAACCACCAGCCACTCTCAGGGAAAAACATGAAACTTTCCAATCCTATAAAGTTACAATCTCAAATACCCACAGGAGCAGTTGGACCCTGTCCTATAGGGTAGAACTCAGGTCATGGGGAGTCAGAGTGGATTCGATGGCAGTGAGTTTGGTTTGGTTTTTGGACTCCCCTCCTACCACAATATCTCACAATTACTAAGTGCATGTTATGTACTAGTGTTCTAAGCATTGCATGTACATTCACTCATTTCATCCCACGGGTGGTGGTGTGGGTGAAGCATTAGAACTGCTAACCAGAAGGTTGGTGGTTCAAACCCACCAGCTGTTCTTCGGAATCAAGATGGGGCTGTCTGAGCTCATAAAGATTTTCAGGGTCGGACGTCTGCAGGGACAGTTATTACTTTATCCTGCTGAGTTGCTATGAGTCTGAATGAACTCTAGAGAAGTGGGGTTTTGGTGACTTTTGCAACCCCTTTAACAGGAGCGCTGGCGGGGCAATAGAGAAGCCCTTGACTATTTACCACTAGCATAGCGAAACCCTCAGCAGCTTCCCATGAGAATGATGCGTCAATTTGCTCCAGTATCAGTCACAGCCTATGGGAACGCCTATAGAATGGTTCCACTCTGTCCTCCAGGCTCACTATGAGTTGGAATCGACTGACCCATTGGTAGTGCATCAGCTTCTGTCTATAGGTGAGAACACGAATGCACAGAGAGGTGAAGCCATCTTGCCCAGGGGTAACCAGGTTATCCAAGGGAGAGCTGGAATTTAAATCCCAGCAGACCAGCCTCAGAGACTACAGGCTTAGCTCTACCGTCTGCTGATATCTGGACTAAGAGTGCTTGGATTTTGCCTCCTTTGCCCTACACATCATCTCCACTGTCCCCTATCAAGCAAAATTAGCTTGAGTATTGAACAGGCACCCTCCAGCCCTGCCCAATTGCACACGCGCAGGGGAGAAAAGGATGGGGAGATCACTGGTCTGTTTTAGCTGCCACCTCTACTCGCACTGCGCCAACACACCCACAACGAAGTCAGAGAAAGAATTCTTGGCCTTGTAACCACTCCTCAGCCCTGACACCTTGGAGAGAGACAAAGCCACTCTCTTGGACACCCACTCGACTGCTACCTGGGAACTTCCCATGGAGCATTTGGGGACAAAGGAGAGGGAGCACGCCTGCAATGTAATTAACATTAGGACAACTTGTTCCCCCCGTGGAGAATGACACCATTAGCTGCTTCAATTGTGCATGAAATGTAAATTACACGATTCAGGGGTATCATGTCTGAGCAGCCATGATGCTAAGTGACAAGGCTCTCCATCGAGCAGCCCCTCCCCAAGCAGGAGGAACTAAGAAAACCAAGCCCCGAGGCCGACAGCTGAGACCGAGGTCCTTGGTCTCTGAGTGTGCCTGCTTCACAGAGCCCACAAGGGAGGATCTTTCCGGGTGGCCCTGGATGCCAGGCTGGGATGTTCCAGCCACCTGCTGTCATCACTCTGGCCCTCCCATTTTCTTTAAAGGGAGTCAAACGCTGGACAGCACTCTTTCCTTTCTATCTCTCAGAAAATTATGAAAAAGGGGTGGTGGCTTTGGTTGTGGTAATACCCTTCTTGCTAAGGAGTTTTGGTGATGCTGTGGGTTAAGCATCCTGCTAGCCATTCTGCCTCCCATTCATTACTCTGTCTGGCTCAAATTACTTCGTGTTCACTCCCTGGCCAGCCCCCCACAGTTCCCTACCCCCTTTCACCACGAACTCTCTGGACACTACTCGAAATCAGCTTGAGACACTGGATCAGCCACACTTCTTTGTGGCCCATGAAAGAACTTTCCAAAACCTCATGTCACAAGCAGGTCCACTTGCTTTTAGAGAAGAGGCATAGGCGAAATTGTATGTTTCCACCTTGAGAGGGGCAAGCACCACCATGTACAATTAGTAGGTGACCACCAGTGTGTCACTTTTGTGGTCACCACACATCTCCTTTGGGGACCCATTTGCCCCTCTCCTAGCACCCTGATCCCTGGTGCCATGGCTAGACTGGGATTGGAAATCCATGTGCTCAACCAGGAACTTCCAGGTGGAATCAGAGCCACTGTCCCCTCTGCAGAGCCTCTGTGAGGACAGGGAGTTTGGAAACACAGCCTAAAGCTGCAGTAGGATAAATTTAAGAAATGATCACGCATTTACCCTAATGTCAACTGTACAAATCCCACAACCACCCTTCAAATGCCCTGCCACTGAGCAGAGCCAAAAGCAGGAAGAGCCAAAAACCTACATATGGGTACAGGAAGACCTCTGGAAGGTGTCCCTGTGGGGTGCCAGGGAAGGGGGAGAATGGAGTTGAGGAGGCTCAGGGGCTCAGGCTCAGGCTGGGTAAGAGCCAGAGTTCCTAGTTCGACTCTCTCCCACCTCCCACCCAGTCCAGGAGATTCTTTGAACAGGGCCCACAGGGTCAGAGGTGAGAGCTGTCAGCTCCTGTTACTACCCTGACTTGGGAAACCTCTCTCATTCTGGAAATTCATATATTTTCTTGGGCTTTGATCAAGATCCAGGTCAAGCTTCCCCTCCCCCTTTTCTCACAGAGGCACTTGGTCAGAATGGCAGATAGCCCTCAACTGTGCCATGCACTCCGCCTCTTCATTCCCTGTTCCCTTCGAACCATCTGCTGCAAAAAAAAATCACAAAACAGCCCGATGGAGGGCAGTTCAGTGCTTCTTTTTCAGACTTCCCTCTCATTCTTTCTCTGGTCGCATCATCATTCCAGGTACAGCAAACCCATTACTGTCCAGTCAATTCCAACTCATGGAGACCCTATGTAAGTTTTCCAACGTTGTCCAACATTACTGGAACAGACAGCCTCATCGTTTCCCTTGAAGTAGCTGGTGGTTTGAACAGTCAACCTTTGAGCTAGCAGTTCAACATTTACATGACATCCCTTCAGAGTGGTGAGTCATAGTCTGCAGACACCGTAGGCGAGAATCATTGTTCTGGCTTATTTTCATAAGGTGGGATTCTAGGTAGGCAGGTGTGACGCATGTGTAACTGGAAGTAGACTTGATGGCAAAAAACAACAACACTGATGTCATTGTTTTGGGACTTGGGAACTGAGACCTCTGAGGCATGGAGCTAAGTAACAGCTACTTCAGGTTTGTTAGGTACTTCATTGCTGAGCTCTGCTCTAGATACTGGGAATAAAGCTAGAAGGAAGGTGGCATCTCTGTTCCTGGGGTTGAGAGATGAGAGGGGTTGGGAAACTTCATGTCCTGTTAATAGTGTGTGTGGACATAGTTTCTGCTGTTAGATGCCATTGAGTCAGTTCCAACCCCTAGCCACCCTATGGATAATAGAATGAAACACAACCCAGTCCTGCCCCATCCTCTCAATTGTTGTTATGTTTGAGCCCCTTGTTGCAGCCACTGTGTCAATCCATTGGCCGAAATTCTTCCTCATTTTCACTGCCTCTCTGCTTCACCTAGCAGGACGTACTTCCTCCTCCAGGGACTGGTCTCTCCCTAACAGTATGTCCAAAGTACGTGAGGGGAAGCCTCACCATCCTGGCTTCTAAGGAGTATTCTGGCTGTACTTCTAACCCACATTTGTTTGTTCTTTGGCAGTTCATAGTACTTTCAATATTCTTCACCAGCCTCCCAATTCAAATGCATTGATTCTTCTCTGATCTTCCTTTTCAATGTCCAACTTTCACGTGCATAGAAGGTCATAGAAAATATGACTAAGATGGCTTTAGTCAGGTGCACCTTAATGTAACATTCTTGCTCTTAAACACTTTGAAGAACACTTTTGAAAGAGGTCTCTGGCGGCAGCACGCGGCCCGTTTAAGGGTGAGGAGGAGGGGCGCACAGGTGGAAGCCCATGGCCCCTTTGAGGCTTGGCCTACTTGGCAGCAGCTGGAGCCTATTGGGAACATGACAGGAGGCCAGCCAGCACTTCCTATAGAGGTAAAGGGCTCATTCTGAAGGCTGTGAGCCAGCCTCGGAGCCGCACTGCCTCCATGGGCCATAATGACCTAATGCGCAAGGCCTAGGACTTCAAAGACCAGGTGTGGCCTGTGCAGCCTTCCCGCCCCTTCCCAGACTCCTGCCCACCAGGGAGGGCCTTGCCACCATGACCCCTGATGTGGGTCTGCAGCCCACCAGGCACCTGGCCAGCAACCAGGATCCTCGCCCTGCCCAGCTGACCCACCCAGGACCACACTCCAGACCCCCTGCCCCCACCCTGGGCCTGCTCACCACCAAGACTCTGCCCTGGGCCCGCTGCCCTCCCAGGAACCTGCATAAGGGCCCTGGCCAACCCTGGGTCCAGTCCAGTCCGGGCACACACCTGGGATCCCTGTTCCAGGTCCCTGCCCACCTGGGTCTGGGCCTGCCACAAAGACCCTGCCCGAGGCCCTCTGCCTACCCAGGAAACACCCCCTGCCCAGCTAGCCCCTGGCTCATCTGGGCACTGCCCCAGGCCCCCTGCCTGCCCAAGATCTTGTGTTAGCCTGACTAGCCATGGAGGATGGAGAGGAAGAGGGACCCTGCCCAGGCCCCTGCACCCAATCCCACTTGGGAAGCCCTGGGTTGGTCCAGCCCCAAAGGTGGCTCCCCTCCTCCAGGCCCACATACCCAGAACTCCATTGGGCCCACTGCTTACCTGAGGCCTCCCCATCAAGGGCTTGGGATATGTAATCCCAGCCTGGGATGGGCTCCTAGCTTGCTAGAGCCCCATGCCACTCTCCTTAAGCCCCAACTATTTAAGATCCCTAGAAACTGCCTGTGGGCGCCCTTGTTGCGTATCACTCTGGCTGTAAGGGGCTAGGCTGTAGCTCTTGAAACTTGTCTTCTCCATTCTGAACATTTAGAACATTGGTCCTTCCACAGGGCAGTTCTACAGAAGTGGCAGGGAACTCTATTCCCGAGTGGAGTTGGCCAGGTTTGAGTGGGTGGTGCCCTGGCAGGGACCCCAACTTGGGACAACAGCCCATCTCCCCTTTCTCTTTCCCAGCTGCAAAAAAAGAAAAAAAGAAAGAGATCTCAAACAGCAGATTTACCCAATACAATACATCCCTTGAGTTCTTGACCGGAGCTCGCATGATCATTTATTGTGGACTCCAGAAAGAAGATAGCTCTGATCACTTCAGCCTTTTCTCCATTTATCATGATCATGTTGTAGATGACAGGGTCATAATTACATATAAATATGTCCCTGGGACCCAGCTCCTGGGGAGTCCCAAACAACTTGATGTAAAGAAAATAAGAGAGAGAAAACAAGCACTCTGAGCTCTTGGTTGGAAGGACAGTCCTTTGTGAATAGAGAGCTGCAAGGATATTGGAGTTCCGAAAGGGGGCCAAACAGTTCTACACACAACTATTTAACTAATCATTTACCGTTGAAACCCACCCAGGGACACCATGGAGGAAAGGCCTGGCAACCTGCTTAAAGCCTATAGTCTTGAAAGTCCTATGCAATGCACACATGGGGGCACCATGAGTCAGAATCAAGTCTCTCATGCCTGTTTTGGTTTGGGGCGAGGAGCTATTAGAAGCAGTGGGGTATAATGTTGAATCCCAAAGAAGGAAGGATTTGGTCACCATTAAAGTGACTTCTGACCAAATTACTAACAATCACAGGGACTTTTGTGGGAGAAAGATGAGGAGTGCTACTGCTGTAAATATTTCGTGTCAAAAACCCACAGACAGTTCTACCCTGTCCTATACAGTCGCTGACTTGCTGTCAACTGGATGGCACTAAGATAGCACCTAACTGCTGAAAGGTTGCCATGCGGCAGGACTTGAGCCAAGTCCACTATGGTTATGCCTATGATCTTTGTGGGAGACAAAGCCCTGCTTATGTTTAATGTCTCTGTTGTCAGATCGCTCCATTGTCCAGTCCTGGCTCTATGTCCTTCTAGCTCCATGACCTGGGACAAATCATTGAACCCCCATTGCGCTGCTGTGTGTAGAAGGGAAGTGAAAAATAGTGCTTAGGTTGTGTGTTCGAGGTTGAGTTTGAATGCATCAATAGATAGAAAGACCTTGTTGTTGTTGTTAGTCTCCAGTAAGTCAAATTTGACTCCTTTTGACCGTAGGTCTGATAGGACAAATCCCTGCCCAATCCTATGCCATCTTCCTGCCCATCGGCAGGTTTGAGGTCATTGTTGCGATTATGGTGCCAGTCCGTGTCATGAAGAGTTTCCCCAGATCCACATGATGTCCTCTTCTCGCAACTGGTCTTTCCTAACGACATGACAACATTTTGCCATTCTCTCTTCTAAGAACATTCTGTGAAGAGTGTCCTGGCTCAATTTCCTCCAGGACTGATTTGCTCGTTCTCCTGGCCACACACAGTATACTCCACACACGGTCTTTGCCATCACTGCCATTCAAATGCCTCAATCCTTCTGAGAATCCTGGTCCTCACTGTTGTCCCCATGAGAAACTCCATTTCTCGCAGCTTGCTTCAGATCTGCTGAAGTGGAATCTGAGTTTCTGTTAGGCCCCAAGGGCATTGTATTTGTGTGCCTGCTAGAAGCACGGCTGGGGAACAATGTCTGGCCCATAGTAAGTGCTGTATAATTATTGGTTGTGATCAGTGTCATTATTTATTACTCCATCTAATCTTTCCAGCACACTCACAGGTCAGGAAACCAAGATTCTGAGCCTGCCAGTGCCTTTGCTGAGGCTACCCCTCAGGAGAGGGCAGGGGCTCCATGCAAATCGAATGTAGGATCAGGCCAACATTTGGATCACTCTGAATGGAGACACAGTCAATGCTCATTAACCAGTCACTCCCCATTGCTTTCGTCACCCAATCCTTATCAACCGTGACTCTGCTTGCTGTCTATGGATTTCCCTATGGATTCTGCATATTTTATATCAATCTCAATCTCATTATGGTCTGACTTGTTTCACTCAGCAGAAGGTGTTCAAGGTCCCTGCATGGTGTAGCATGTTCCAAAACATCATTCCTTTTTAAAGGCTGAATAATATTCCATTGTATGACTTAGATATTGTTTGGTTTATCCATTCTTCGGGCCCCGGGCACTTTGGTAATAGTCACCTTTCAGCTATTGTGGGTAGTGCTGCAGTGATATTGTATACCACATCTCTTTGAGTCTCTGTTTGTTATTCTTTGAGGTATATGCTTAGATGTAGAATTGTGAGGTGGTCATGGATTTCCTCTTCCTTGGATCCATGATCAACGCTCATGCAAGCAGCAGTCAACAGCTTAAAAAATGCATTGCATTGTATTGGCTAAATATTCACAAGACCTCTTTAGAGTATTGAAAAACAGGGATGTTATTTTGAGAACTAAGGTGCATCTGACACAAGCCATAGTATGTTCAACACTTCCTATGCATGTAAAATTTGGAGATTAAATAAGGCAGGCCAAAGAAGAATCGATGCATTTGAATTATGGTGCTAGGAAAAAAGAACCATAGAAAGTACTATGGACTACCAGAAGCACCAATAAACTTGTCTTGGAAGAAGCACAGGCCAAATGCTCCTTAGAAGTAAGGATGGCCAGATTTTGTCACCCTTTGGATATGTATTTTCAACATGTTGTCAGGAGAGACCAGGCCCAAGAATAGGACACCATGCTCGGTAAAGTGGAAGGGCAATGGAAAAGAGGAAGGCTCTCATGGGATGGATGGACATGGGGGCTGCAGTAATGGGCTCAAACATAAGAACAATTGTGATGATGGTACTGGGTGGCGTTGTGTTCTGTTTGACATAGGGTTGTTATGAGTGGGAACCAACAGGACCGACCCTAACAACAATAGTAAATCTCTGACTTGTTAAGAAGAAACAAGCATTTTTAATTTCCTCTATGAGCCAGGCACTGAGAAGACCCTGAAGGTCCAGATAGAAACAGCACTTGACCCCTACCCATGATGGGTTCCCAGTCTAGGGGTGAGGCAGCAGATCTCCACTTTTGGATGAGACCTATGCAGCCCTCTTGGGGTTCTAGTGTGTGCTGGAGAGACTCCAGTTAACTTTGCCTTTCTCTATACCCGCCTTTAGGGAAGTGGAAGAACTTTAGAATAAAGCATCCCCCGAGATTTCTGTTGCACAATTAGACAAAAGGAAACCAATGGTGGCTAAAGAGAGTGAACAGAGAATCCAGAGCTGTGTCCGGGTCCTTGGCCATGCAGCTATCAATCAGCACAGTTGAGTTCAGTAATCAGGAAGCGAAGATCCTCAATATCTGGATCCAGTAGGTATAGAAGGCTTAGCTTCAAAGATAAAGAAGGATAAACCCTCTTTCGCTTTCAGGAGGAACTCACCCAGGGAGAACTCATTCTGGTGGGACTGCACTAAAGCCTTAGAACTGGGAGGGTCCATAGGAGCATGTTTACTGCCAGAACGGTGGCTTCCCATTCAAGAGCTTCTATCATATTCCAGCTCATGAATGGTCCTTCGAGTGCCTTGGTTCTTTTGCTGTGACTTCTGTGGCATCACTTGAACTCTCCATCCCCTCCAGCCAGGAGCAGTGGCAGGAAAAATCTATTAGGGAGAAGTGAGAGAGTGAGCTAGGAGATATTCCGTACACAGATTGCAGTCTCCTTCAGCAAAGGCCCTGTGGGGTGGGGACTTAACTTTTCTGATTCTCTCCTGTTAGAAGTCAACACGGAGCTAAAGAAGCATGAATGGAAGAAAGCAGGATGATGAGCTGACAGCTTTTCCATAAGGAAATAATAGCCAGAAGGGCTCCAAGTTGGGATGAGGGGATGGTGGGGAGGGGAACACACGTGCTGCTACCAAGAGGAGAGTGAGGAGCAAGAGACCAGTAGAGGCTAGTCTCAAAGCCATCTCCAATAACATTTCCCCAACAGGCTGTTTTCCTCTCTCCACTCTAAACACGTCAGCCTTCACCTCCACCAAGCACCGAAACCCCAATGCAGCCTTTATCTGCCCATTCCTCCCACCAATTGGTCCAGGTTACTATGGGAACTATGGGAGTAGTAACGGGTTCCCTCTATTACTACCTACCTCCCTGATTTCAGCACAGATCAATCAACCCGTCCCCGCAGCCCCATATGTAAGGGGAAAGTCCTAGGGGAGAGTAAGGAAAAGATAGATTCAACACAGGACTAGAACAATAGTGAAAAACTTACAAAGAGAGCGAGTGATGTAATTCCAGAGTATTAGTCAATTCCTTTTGTCCTTCCAGCTACCATCCTCTCGCCCAGCTTAACTCCCTGAAGGAGGAAGGGTCTCTCAGTGGGTGTCTGCAAAGGTGAAGTTCCAGGCCACTTGGGGGCTTCTGAGGGTTCCCTTCCAAATTTGCCTTCCTTCCCTTCAAAAGAAAGTCACTGGAACTCACCAGCCAGAGTTGGCAAGGCTACCACTGAGTTGCCCAGTTAAGGTTTATGTCCTGGGGAAGACTGTAGCTCACAAAATGCCTTCAAGGGATTGTTTCTTCCCTACAAGCTCTTCCAGAATCTTGTCATTCTACATCCTAAGTTGGAGTCTATGTTTCCTCCTTTGAACCCACGCCAGCCTTATGGCTCTCCAGGAGTCAAGTTTGGCAGGTGAGGTGCGGTGTGACTTCTGAGGTAATACAGCTCCCACCTGGCTCTTTCTCTGTACAAGACCCTCGGAGTCCAGTCCCCTTGCTGTGAGGAAGTGTGATGAAGAAGCCACATGCAGATGCTGACACTAGTCCCTCTTAAAGTCCCAGCAAACACCAGTGGCCATTGTCAAGTACACCAGTGGGGAAGCTGTGTGAGATGTCTCCATCATAAGCCACTGCCAGACGGCAACCGCACAGAAGAATCTGCTAGCTTAGTACTGCCAATCCCCAGAACCATAGGAAATGATGACTGATGAGGAAGATAATAATTGACTCCAATTTTGTTTCAAACTGGAAGAAATGTGCTGCACAGCACCGGAGTTGTAGCTCTGGAGCCACAGTCCCGATGCAGATGTATTAAATAATTTATTATCTAGTGATTGTTCCTGGTCCTCACCCTTCCCAGCTTCCCTGTGCCCACCCAGTCCAAGCAGCTGCTTCATCACTTATTCTGTAAAAGTATGTGAGGGTAAGTCAGAAAGCATTGCTCTAAAACCACAGACACTTTATTAAACAAAAAATATCAAAATTTGAAGTGACTGTTTCTAGACATAGCCGCCATCTTGATCTACATCGGAGAGGCAAACTTTTGAGATAGAAGAGCCTACTTTTTCTCTCACAAAAATTGAAACATTCTTTGAGAAAAAAAAAAAAATTTTTGCAACTTCAATCACCATTATCTGAATAATCACTGTCCTTGAAAAGGTTTCCATTTTACTTCAGAGCCACATGCATGGACCGAGAGACCCGCAGTGTATCCCTGACCCCTGCTCTATAGACTTAAGTAATTGTTCTCTGAGGGATTCTCTGCTCATATACACTTCTAGTCACACGACATACCATGACCAACAGGGTCGTTCAAACCCTCTCCAGAGATTCTTCAAGGGTGTGTGTGTGTGTGTGTGTGTTTGTGTGTGTGTGTGTGTGTGTGTGTGTGTAAAAAGAACACGAAGTCAGAAGATATCCAGAGATTATGGAAGGGTATGAGTGTGAACGTGTGTGTGTGTGTGTGTGTGTGTCTGTAAAATGGACACGAAGTCAGAAGCCCTCTACAGATTCTGCAAGGGTGTGTGTGTTTGTATGTAAAAAGGACTTGACTTTAGAAACCCTCCAGAGATTCATCAAGGGTGTGCGTGTGTGTGTGTGTGTGTGTGTGTGTGTATAAAGGACAAGATGTCAAAAGCCCTCTAGAGATTCTTCAAGGGTATGAGTGTGAGTGGGTGTGTAAAAAGAACACGAAGTCAGAAGCCCTCTGAAGATTCTGCAAGGGTGCATGTATGTGTGTGTTTGGAAAAAGGACAAGAAGTCCGAAGCCCTAAGGAGATTCTGGAAGGGTATGATTGTGAGTGTGTGTGTGTGTGTAAAAAAACACGAATTCAGAAGCCCTCTATAGATTCTGCAAGGGTGTGTGTGTGTCTGTGTGGGTGTGTGCGTGTAAAAAGGACAGGAAATCAGAATCCCTCCAGATATTCTGCAAGGGTGCGTGCATGTGTGTATATGTGTGTGTGTGTGAGTGTGTAAAACGGACACGAAGTCAGAAGCCCTCCTGAGGTTCTGCAAGTGTGTGTGTGTGTGTATGTGTAAAGGACAGTAAATCAGAAGCCTTCTAGAGATTCTGCAACGGTGTGTATGTGTGTTTGTGTGTAAAAGGGACACGATGTGAGAAGCCCTCTAGTGATTCTGCCTGGGTATGAGTGTTAGTGTGAGTGTGTGTGTGTGTGTGTGTGTGTGTGTGTGTAAAAGGAAACAAAATCAGAAGCCCTCTAGTGATCCTGCAAGGGGTGTGTGTGTGTGTGTGTGTGCGTTTGTGTTTGTAAAAAGGACATGAAGTCAGATGCCTTCCAGAGATTCTGCAAGGGTATGGGTATGCATTTGGTTGTGTGTGTGAGTGTGAGTGTGTGTGTGTGTGTGTGTGTGTAAAAAGGACCCGAAATCAGAAGCCCTGTTTGTGAATCCTGGCTCTATTCCTTAGTGTTCCTTATCTCTCAATTTTGGATGCCCAGATACCTGAGGGTGTCATGGTTCTGTGTTGGGGTTCTAACGGCAAGGACAGAAGTTAGGCCACACCAGGCACTCCAAAGGAGAAAGATGACACTTTGTGGTCCCCTAGATAGTTCGTATCAGAAACCCACAGGGGCAGTTTTGCTGTGTTCTGTAGGGTCACTGTGAGTCAGAATCGACTCAGCGACAGTGAATGTGGTTGAGTGTTTGAGCACAGTTCCTTTCATCCTCTGTGCAGGCATCTCTGTTTTAAAGGAGTTAGGTCAGTCCCATGTATTAGACTCTCCTTCAGAGCAACTGGGCAGGTGTGTGTCTGCGTGTTTCTAACGCCATCTTGTTTTTCTCATTCAAGGGATGTGGAGAGCAGGGTTCTTCAAATCGGTTTAAAGAGAGAAAGGAGATTAAAAAGAGAACAAAGAAAAGGAGGGTGATAAAGGATTGGAGCGGGGGTCTGAGGAGAAGAGGGCGTTGCTCAGGCTTCTAAGGCTGTCAATCAGCCTGGTAGCCAGCTGTGAGCTTACCTGGTGCACCTCCAAGATCCCAGAATCCCTAGTTGACAGTGGAATTTGCATAGCGAACTGGCTCATTGAGCCGAGCCGGAGGCCTCTGTCTGCAGAAGAGACCAAGCCCTGTGCTGCAGTTCCTGCTCCCATCTACAAGCAGTGGGGACCAGATGCGGGTCCTGTGTCTGCTTCCTGTTGTAAAAGGCAGTGTTGGGACAAGTAGCCTTCTACTGAGTCTCTCCTCCGTCTACGCAGTCGACCCCCTTACCTGGGGGAGCAGGCTCCAGGCTTGCTGTGGCCAGCTAATAGCAAGTAGTAGGCATAGCGCTAATGAAGAGAGGAGACAGCTGGGCAGAGGGCCTAAACCTGCTGAGCGCCATGGCCCCTGAGACACTGGCGAGCTGTTGGCTCCCAGCTCCCTGTCCCTGACTCTTACCTGCCTCCCTCTCTCGAGTTCACTCTTGAATTTCAGTCTCCATGCAATCTCACCCAGCCTTGCTGCCTGACTGGAGAGGGAGCCTGGAGGCTGTTAGAATGGCGCTGCTCAGGCTCTTTTGGGCTAAAGAGTCTGACGTGGGCCAGCAGCTCCATGAAGTTCCCTCCCTCAGGCAGTTTTCTGCCTCTCCATCCCCCTTAGTCTCCCTGCAGACCTGGCCCTGGGCCCTGACCTTCCACTTGCTTCCTCATCCAACATGTGGAGGGCTGGCTCTTGCCAAGTACACACATGGGTGCAGACATGAGAGATCCCACTCTCTCCTGGAAACCAGGAGGTCTATAAACAAGGGCACAGCTGAGGCCTGTTCTTACCCAAATCATGTGCATCCTTCTCTCTGCCCTCTGCCCTGGGGTAGAGACAAGGGCTCTGGGAAGACCGGCCACCCCATCACTATGGGGCATGGCCCGATGGTGCTGGTGCACAGAGCACTGGGCAGGCAGGGCTCCCTACAGGCCCTTGCACCGTGTGGGGCTACAGAAGGGGAGAAAGGCAGAAGAGTGCTGCCAGGAGCCAGCTGCACTCTGGCAACGTGGGGTCCTCTGGGCTGGGCCACTGAGGTGGGGTGCTAAGGCTGTGCTCCCCTCTCCCTCTCCCCAGGTGTGTGGTTGTGCTCTTCAATCCCCGGAATCACAAGCAGCACCACATCCTCAACAGCTCCAGGTAAATGGGCTCTGGGGCTTTGGGGAGTGCCACCTTTCCCCAGGGATGGCCAGAGGGGTGCCACCTGCTTCTCTGTGGCATTGGGCCCTGTTGGGCCCTAGGCCTGCAAGGGAAGCAGCACAGGGAGGGCGGGTTTGCTGCCCTTGTTTTGAGAGGGGACTGTGAGAGGCCAGGCCTGGGCCAGGCTGCCAGTGCCCCTCTTGAGCCTGCCCCCATTCCTTTCAGGAAAACCATCACTGCCTTTGCCTTCTCTCCTGATGGCAAGTACCTGGTCACCGGCGAGGTGAGTGAAGAAGGAAGCTCAGGCACTGCAGAGGGGGTGGCCTGGCCTTAGCAGAGATTAACAGCCTGCGGCCCGCATAGGACTGGTGCCAAGTTTGACTTTCTGTACTGGTGTCCACTTTGGGTGTTTGTTCTGCCCTAGAGCAGTGTTCTTAGGCTGTAGCCTGTGTCAGAAGTGCTATGGTGGCCCCGTAGTACAGACTGCTGGCTCTCAGGCTCAGCAGGTCTGGGTTGGCTCTCTTCAGTTTGCAATGCTAACAAGTAGTTCCCGATGAGGCTGAAGCTGCCAATTTGGGAACCACATTTTGGAAAACACCTCCTTAAAACATTCCTTATCCCTGCTGGTCACAGTGTGGAACAGGGCTGCCCTCCCATAGACTTGCCCTGTGAGGCTGTGGGAGCAAACCGCAGGAGTGGTGGTTCTTGCCCATGCAAATCACGCCAGGAGCCCATCCCTGAGAGTCTCTGTTCCCCAACACTGATCACATTCCCTCCGGGGGTGTCCTTGATTCATGTGCAGGCACATTAGGTTAGGTGTCCTTCATTTATGTGCAGGCTCTTGTCCAGTGGCTGGGAAGGCCAGGCCTCCGTCGATGGGGAGGGAGCTGGTTGCCTCTGGCTTTTACTTCGGGGTCTTCGTCCCCGCAGAGTGGACACATGCCTGCTGTGTGGGTATGGGACGTGTCGGAGCGCAGCCAGGTGGTGGAGCTTCAGGAGCATAAGTATGGCGTGGCGTGTGTGGCCTTCTCACCCAGCGCCAAGTACATTGTCTCAGTGGGCTACCAGCATGACATGATCTTCAATGTCTGGGCCTGGAAGGTGAGTGGGCTGCTGGCCTCAGGACAGGCAGGGCCGGGAGGGGAGCCAAGAAACTGCTGACAGGTGGCCTTCACTTCCACCTGCTGGCCTCAGTCCCTTTCTAGAGAACTCTGAGCAGAAAGGAGCAACTGGGTATCTAGGATGCTGAAGAAGGGGCAGAAGGAGAGGCCAAGTTCACAGCTTGTCTAACCTCCTTCAGTGTGTAAGTTTCTTTTCCCTCAGCTCCTAGAAGCAGAGCCTTGATTTCCCTTGACTTTCTCTCCAGAAAAACATTGTAGTGGCTTCCAACAAGGTGTCCAGTCGGGTGACAGCAGTATATTTCTCTGAGGACTGCAGCTACTTTGTCATTGTAGGCAACCGGCACATCAAATTCTGGTACCTTGATGACAGCAAGACCTCAAAGGTGAGGCAGCAAGTAGCCACCAGGGTGGGGTCTGCCCAGATCTGTTCCACCTGCGCCCACTTCTGCATGCTCAAAAGCCCCTTGGAAGTCTCAGCTGGGCCAGGTGCTATGTCAATCTGCAAGGGAAGCCTTTTCCCTCTCTCCCCAGGGCCTGCTTTTCAGGAGGTAGCCTGCAGGATGGGTGGGTGGGTGGCACCTGTGGTGTGCCTCCACAGGTGAATGCCACTGTGCCCCTGCTGGGCCGCTCCGGGCTGCTGGGGGACCTGCGGAACAACCTGTTAACTGATGTAGCCTGTGGCCGCAGGAAGAAGGCTGACAGCACCTTCTGTATCACATCCTCGGGGCAGCTGTGTGAGTTCAGTGACCAGAGACTGTGGGACAAGGGGGTGGAGCTGAGGGTAAGTGAATGCTTTGTCGGCACCCTCCAGTCTGTCACCTCCAGGCTCAGGGGGTCCTGGGGCTAGCAGCAGGGTCTGCATGCAAGCTGGGGGAGGCCCCAGGCAGAGGAAGCTGTTTGGGGACCTCTCTGCTCGCTCGCGCTCTCTGTCTCTGCCTCTTCCTCTGCTTTCCTCTTCTGCTCAGCACAAAGACAACATCACAGTAAGTGTGCTGGCCCTGTCCGCTGCCTCTGCTGCATTTCTCTTGGCCGGCCTTTTCTGAGTGTGTCTTTGCCTAAACCTCAGGTGCCTTATAAGGCTTGCTAACTCCTTCCCCCTAATTGCATGGGGCTGTGGGCCCTCTGGCCAGCTGCTGTTAGAGGGAGGGGCATTGAGGGGCTCTGGCCAGGGCAGCTGGCCTGCCTTGCACTTGTCCTTACCTCTTGGCTCATGTCTGTTGAGGTGTCGGCTGAAAGAGTGGGCAGACGACCTTGCTGACTGGGGGTGTCATAACCTGAGTCTAGGGGTGCACTAGCCTGAGGCTAGGGGAGCCGTACCTTAGGCTAAGCCTAGGGGAGCCCTAGCTAAAGCTTAGGGGTGCCCAAGCCTAAGCCTAGGGGTGCCCTAGCCTAAGCCTAGGGGTGCCCTAGCCGAAGCCTAGGGGAGCCCAAACCTTAGTCTAGCCAAGGATTGCCCTAGCCTAACCCTAGGGGTGCCATAGCCTGAGGCTAATGGAGCCCTAGCCTGAGGCTAGGGGAGCCGTAGCCTTAGGCTTAGCCTAGGGGTACCCTAGCCTAAGCCTAGGGGTGGCCTAGCCTAAGCCTACGTTTGCTACAGCGTAAGCCTAGGGGTGCCCTAGCCTTAGGCTAGGGGAGCCCTAGCCTTAACCTAAGCCTAGGAATGCCCTAGCCTAAGCATAGGGGTGCCCTAGCATAAGCCTAGCGGTGCTCTAGCCTTATCCTAGGGGAGCCCTAGCCTTAGCCTAAGCCTAGGGGTGCCCTAGCCTAAGCCTAGGGGTGCCCTAGCCTGAGGCTAGGGGAGCCCTAGGCTTAGCCTAAGGCTAGGGGTGCCCTAGACTAAGCCTAGGGGTGCCCTAGCCTGAGCCTAGGGGTGCCCTAGTCTGAGGCTTGGGGATCCCTTGCGTTAGTCCAGCCTAGGATTGCCCTAGCCTAAGCCTAGGGGTGTCATAGCCTTAGCCTAAGCCTAGGGGTGCCCTAGCCTTAGGCTAGCTGAGCCCTAGCCTTAGCCTAAGACTAGGGGTGCCCTAGCCTAAGACTAGGGTTGCCCTAGCCTAAGCTTAGGGGTGCCCTAGCCTAAGGCTAGAGGTCCCCTAGCCTAAGCCTAGGGGTGCCCTAGGGTTAGGATAAGGGAGGCCTAGCCTTAGCCTAATCCTAGGGGTGCCATAGCCTAAGCCTAGGAGTGCCCTAGCCAAAGCCTAGGGGTGCCCTAGCCTTAGGATAGGGGAGCCCTAGCCTTAGCCTAAGCCTACGGGTACCCTAGCTTAAGCATACGGGTGCCGTAACCTAAGCCTAGGGGTGCCCTAGCCTTAGGCTAGGGGAGCCCTAGCCTTAGCCTAAACCTAGGGGTGCCCTAGCCTAAGCCTAGGGGTGCCCTAGTCTTAGGCTAGGGTAAACCTAGCCTTACCCTAAGTCTATGGGTGCCCTAGCCTCAGCCTTAGGTTGCCCCAGCCTCAGCCTAGGGGTGCCCTAGCCTAAGCCTAGGAGTGCCCTAGCCTAAGCCTAGGGGTGCCCTAGCCTAAGCCTAGGGGTGCCTTAGCCTAAGCCTAGTGGTGCCTTAGCCTAAGCCTAGGTGTGACCTAGCCTTAGCCTAAGCCTATGGGTGCCATAGCCTAAGCCTAAGGGTGCCCTAACCTAAGCCTAGGTTGCCCTTGCCTAAGCCTAGGGGTGCCTTAGCCTAAGCCTAGGGGTCCCCTAGTCTTAGCCTAAGCCTAGGGGTGCCCTAGCATAAGCCTAGGGGTGCCCTAGCCTAAGCGTAGGGGTGCCCTAGCCTAAGCCTAGGGGTGCCCAGGCCTTAGGCTATAGGAGCCCTAGCTTTAGCCTAAGCCTATGGCTGCCCTAGCCTAAGCCTAGGGGTGCCCTAGCCTAAGCCTAGGGGTGCCCTAGCCTAACCCTAGGGGTGCCAAGCCTAAGGCTAGGGGAGCACTAGCCTTAGCATAAGCCTAGGTGTGCCTTAGCCTAAGCCAAGGCGTGCCCTAGCCTAAGCCTAGGGGTGCCCTACCCTAAGCCTAGGGGTGCCCTACCCTAAGCCTAGGGGTGCCCTAGCCTAAGCCTAGGCTTGCCCTAGCCTAAGCCAAGGCTTGCCCTAGCCTTAGGCTAGCTGAGCCCTAGCCTAAGCCTAAGCCTAGGGGTGCCCTAGCCTAAGCCTAGGGGTGTCCTAGCCTAAGCCTAGGGGTGCCCTAGCCTAAGCCTAGGGGTGCCTTAGCCTTAGGCTAGCGGAGCCCTAGCCTTAGCCTAAGCCTAGGGGTACCCTAGCCTAAGATTAGTGGTGCCCTAGCCTAAGCTTTGGGGTGCCCTAGCCTAAGCCTAGGGGTGCCCTAGCCTAAGCCTAGGGGTGCCTTAGGGTTAGGCTAGGGGAGCTCTAGCCTTAGCCTAAGCCTAGGCGTGCCCTAGCCTAAGCCTAGGATTGCCCTAGCCTAAGCCTAGGTGTGCCCTAGCCTAAGGCTAGGGGTGCCCTAGCCCAAGCCTAAGGGTGCCCTAGCCTTAGCCCAAGCCTCGGGATGCCCTAGCGTAAGCCTAGAGGTGCCCTAGCCTAAGCCTAGGGGTGCCTTAGCCTTAGGCTAGGGGAGCCCTAACCTTAGCCTAAGCCTAGGGGTGCCCTAGCCCAAGGCTAGAGGTGCCCTAGCCTAAACCTAGGGGTGCCCTAACCTAACCATAGCAGTGCCCTAGCCTTAGGCTAGGGGAGCACTAGCCTTAGCCTAAGCCTAGGGCTGCCCTAGCCTAAGCCTAGGAGTGGCCTAGCCAAAACCTAGGGGTGCCCTAGCCTTCGGATAGGGGAGCCCTAGCCTTAGCCTAAGCATACGGGTGCCCTAGCTTAAGACTAGGGGTGCCCTAGCCTAAGCATAGAGGTGCTCTAGCCTTAGACTAGGGGAGCCCTAAGCTTAGCCTAAACCTAGTGGTGCCCTAGCCTATGCCTAGGGGTGCCCTAGTCTTAGGCTAGGGTAACCCTAGCCTTAGCCTAAGCCTATGGGTGCCCTAGCCTCAGCCTAGGGGTTCCCTAGCCTCAGCCTAGGGGTGCCCTAGCCTAAGCCTAGGAGTGCCCTAGCCTAAGCCTAGGGGTGGTCTATCCTAAGCATAGTGGTGCCTTAGCCTAAGCCTAGGGGTGACCTAGCCTTAGCCTAAGCCTAGTGGTGCCCTAACCTAAGCCTAAGGGTGCCCTAACCTAAGCCTAGGGTTCCCTTGCCTAAGCCTAGGGGTGCCTTACCCTAAGCCTAGGGGTCCCCTACTCTTAGCCTAAGCCTAGGGGTGCCCTAGCCTAAGCCTAGGGGTGCCCTAGCCTAAGCCTAGCATGCCCTAGCCTAAACCTAGGGTTGCCCATGCCTTAGGCTAGAGACCTAGCCTTAGCCTAAGCCTATGGCTGCCCTAGCCTAAACCTAGCTGTGCCCTAGCCTAAGCCTAGAGGTGCCCTAGCCTTAGGCTAGGAGAGCCCTAACCTTAGCGTATGCCTAGGGGTGCCTTAGTCTAGCTTTGGGGTGCCCTAGCCTAAGCTTAGGGGTGCCCTAGCCTAAGCCTAGAAGGTCCCTATCCTAAGCCTAGGGGTGCCCTTGCCAAAGCCTTGGGGTGCCCTAGCCTTAGCCTAGTGGTGCCCTAGCCTAAACTTGGGGTGCCCTAGTCTAAGCCTAGGGGTGCCCTAGCCTAAGCCTAGAGGTGCCCTAGCCTAAGCCTAGTGGTGCCTTACCCTAAGCCTAGGGGTGCCCTAGCCTAAGTCTAGGGGTGCCCTAGCCTAAGCCTAGGGGTGACCTAGCCTAAGGCTAGGGGTGCCCTAGCCTAAGCCTAGGGGTGCCCTAGCATAAGCCTAGGGGTGCCCTAGCCTTAGGCTAGGTGAGCCCTAGCCTTAGCCTAAGCCTAGGGGAGCCCTAGCCTAAGCCTAGGGGTGCCCTACCCTAAGCCTAGTGGTGCCTTAGCCTAAGACTAGGGGTGCTCTAGCCTTAGCCTAAGCCTAGGGGTGCCCTAGCCTAAGCCTAGGGGTGCCCTAGCGTAAGCCTAGGGTTGCCCTAGCCTTAGGCTAGGGGAGCCCTAGCCTTAGCCTAAGCCTAGGGGTGCCCTAGCCTAAGACTAGGAGTGCCCTAGCCTAAGCTTAGGCGTGCCCTAGCCTAAGTTTTTGGGTGCCCTAGCCTAAGCCTAAGGGTGCCCTAGGGTTGGGCTAGGGGAGCCCTAGCCTTAACCTAAGCCTAGGGGTGCCCTAGCCTAAGCTTAGGGGTGCCCTAGCCTAAGCCTAGGGGTGCCTTAGCCTAAGCCTAGGGGTGCCCTAGCCTAAGCCTAGGGGTGCCCTAGCCTAAGCCTAGGGGTGCCCTAGCCTAACCCTAGGGGTGCAAAGCCTTAGGCTAGGGGAGCACTAGCCTTAGCATAAGCCTAGGGGTGCCCTATCCTAAGCCTAGGCGTGCCCTACCCTAAGCCTAGGGGTGCCCTACCCTAAGCCTAGGGGTGCCCTACCCTACGCCTAGGGGTGCCCTAGCCTAAACCTAGGCTTGCCCTAGCCTAAGTCAAGGCTTGCCCTAGCCTTAGGCTAGCTGAGCCCTAGCCTAAGCCTAAGCCTAGGGGTTCCCTAGCCTAAGCCTAGGGGTGTCCTAGCCTAAGCCTAGGGGTGCCCTAGCCTAAGCCTAGGGGTGCCCTAGCCTTAGGCTACGGGAGCCCTAGCCTTAGCCTAAGCCTAGGGGTGTCCTAGCCTAAGCCTAGGGGTTCCCTAGCCTAAGCCTAGGGGTGCCCTAGCCTAAGCCTAGGGGTGCCCAGGCCTTAGGCTAGGGGAGCACTAGCCTTAGGCTTGGGGAGCCCTAGCCTTAGCCTAAGCCTAGGGGTGCCCTAGCCTAAGCCTAGGCATGCCCTAGCCTAAGCCTAGGGGTGCCCTAGCCTAAGCCTAGGGGTTGCCTAGCCTAAGCCTAGGTGTGCACTAGCCTAAGCCTAGGGGTGCCCTAGCCTAAGCTTAGGGGTGCCCTAGCCTAAGCCTAAGGGTGCCCTAGCCTAAGCCTAGTGGTGCCCTAGCCTTAGCCTAGGGGAGCCCTAGCCTTAGCCTAAGACTAGGGGTGCAGTAGCCTACGACTAGGGGTGCCCTAGCCTAAGCTTAGGGGTGCCCTAGGCTAAGCCTAGAGGTCCCCTAGCCTAAGCCTATTGGTGCCCTAGGGTTAGGCTAGGGGAGGCATAGCCTTAGCCTAATCCTAGGGGTGCCCTAGCCTAAGCCTAGGAGTGCCCGAGCCAAAGCCTAGGGGTGCCCTAGTCTTAGGCTAGGGGAGCCCTAGCCTTAGCCTAAGCCTACGGGTACCCTAGCTTAAGCATACGGGTGCCGTAACCTAAGCCTAGGGGTGCCCTAGCCTTAGGCTAGGGGAGCCCTAGCCTTAGCCTAAACCTAGGGGTGCCCTAGCCTAAGCCTAGGGGCGCCCTAGCCTAAGCCTAGGGGTGCCCAGGCCTTAGGCTATAGGAGGCCTACCTTTAGCCTAAGCCTATGGCTGCCCTAGCCTAAGCCTAGGGGTGCCCTAGCCTAAGCCTAGGGGTGCCCTAGCCTAACCCTAGGTGTGCCAAGCCTTAGGCTATGGGAGCACTAGCCTTAGCATAAGCCTAGGGGTGCCCTAGCCTAAGCCTAGGCGTGCCCTAGCCCAAGCCTAGGTGTGCCCTACCCTAAGCCTAGGGGTGCCCTACCCTAAGCCAAGGCTTGCCCTAGCCTTAGGCTAGCTGAGCCCTAGCCTAAGCATAAGCCTAGGGGTTCCCTAGCCTCAGCCTAGGGGTGTCCTAGCCTAAGCCTAGGGGTGCCCTAGCCTAAGCCTAGGGGTGCCCTAGCCTTAGGCTACGGGAGCCCTAGCCTTAGCCTAAGCCTAGGGTTGTCCTAGCCTAAGCCTTGTGGTGCCCTAGCCTTAGGCTATGGGAGCCCTAGCCTTAGCCTAAGACTAGGGGTGCACTAGCCTAAGACTAGGGGTGCCCTAGCCTTAGCTTAGGGGTGCCCTAGCCTAAGCCTAGAGGTCCCCTAGCCTAAGCCTATTGGTGCCCAAGGGTTAGGCTAGGGGAGGCCTAGCCTTAGCCTAATCCTATGGGTGCCCTAGCCTAAGCCTAGGAGTGCCCGAGCCAAAGCCTAGGGGTGCCCTAGCCTTAGGATAGGGGAGCACTAGCCTTAGTCTAAGCCTACGGGTACCCTAGCTTAAGCATCGGGTGCCGTAACCTAAGCCTAGGAGTGCCCTAGCCTTAGGCTAGGGGAGCCGTAGCCTTAGCCTAAACCTAGGGGTGCCCCAGCCTAAGCCTAGGGGTGCCTTAGTCTTAGGCTAGGGTAACCCTAGCCTTAGCCTAAGCCTATGGGTGCCCTAGCCTCAGCCTTGGGTTGCACTAGCCTCAGCCTAGGGGTTCCCTAGCCTAAGCCTAGGAGTGCCCTAGCCTAAGCCTAGGGGTGACCTAGCCTTAGCCTAAGCCTAGGGGTGACCTAGCCTAAGCCTAAGGGTTCCCTAACCTAAGCCTAGCGTGCCCTTGCCTAAGCCTAGGGGTGCCTTAGCCTAAGCCAAGGGGTCCCCTAGTCTTAGCCTAAGCCTAGGGGTGCCCTAGCCTAAGCCTAGGGTTGCCCTAGCCTAAGCCTAGGGGGGTCCTAGCCTAAGCCTAAGCTTGCCCTAGCCTAAGCCAAGGCTTGCCCTAGCCTTAGGCTAGCTGAGCCGTAGCCTAAGCCTAAGCCTAGGGGTGCCCTAGCCTAAGATTAGGGGTGCCCTAGCCTAAGCTTAGGGGTGTCCTAGCCTAAGCCTAGGGGTGCCCTAACCTAAGCTTAGGGGTGACCTAGGGTTAGGCTAGGGGAGCTCTAGCCTTAGCCTAAGCCTAGGCGTGCCCTAGCCCAAGCCTAGGATTGCCCTAGCCTAAGCCTATGGGTTCCCTAGCCTAAGGCTAGGGGTGCCCTAACCTAAGCCTAGGGGTGCCCTAGCCTAAGCCTAGTGGTGCCTTAGTCTAAGCCTAGGGGTGCTCTAGCCTTAGCCTAAGCCTAAGGGTGCCCCAGCCTAAGCCTAGGAGTGCCCTAACCTAAGGCTAGGGGTGCCCTAGCCTAAGGCTAGGGGTGCCCTAGCCTAAGCCTAGGGGTGCCCTAGCGTAAGCCTAGGGTTGCCCTAGCCTTAGGCTAGGGGAGCCCTAGCCTTAGCCTAAGCCTAGGGGTGCCCTAGCCTAAGACTAGGGTTGCCCTAGCCTAAGCTTTGGCGTGCCCTAGCCTAAGCTTATGGGTGCCCTATCCTAAGCCTAAGAGTGCCCTAGGGTTAGGCTAGGGGAGTCCTAGCCTTAACTTAAGCCTAGGGGTGACCTAGACTAAGCCTAGCGGTGCCCTAGCCTTAGGCTAGGGGAGCCCTAGCCTTAGCCTAAACCTAGGCATGCCCTAGCCTAAGCCTAGGGGTGCCCTAGCCTGAGGCTAGCTGAGCCCTAGCTTTAGCCTAAGCCTAGGGCTGCCCTAGCCTAAGACTAGGGGTGCCCTAGCCTAAACTTAGGCGTGCCCTAGCGTAAGCCTAGGGGTGCGTAGCCTAAGCCTAGGGGTGCCCTAGGTTTTGGCTAGGGGAGCCCTAGCCTTAGCCTAAGCCTAGGGGTGCCCTAGCCTAAGCCTAGGGGTGCCCTAGCCTAAGCATAGTGGTGCCCTAGCCTAAGCCTAGGGGTGCCCTAGTCTAAGCCTAGGGGTGCCCTAGCCTAAGTCTAGGGGTGCCCTAGCCTAAGCCTAGGGGTGCCCTAGCCTAAGCCTAGGGGACCCCTAGCCTTAGCCTAAGCCTAGGGGTGCCCTAGGCTAAGCCTAGTGGTGCCCTAGCCTAAACCTAGGGGTGCCCTAGCCTAAGCCTAGGGGTGTCCTAGCCTTAGGCTACGGGAGCCCTAGCCTTAGCCTAAGCCTAGGGGTGCCCTAGCCTAAGCTTAGGGGTGCCCAGGCCTTAGGCTAGAGGAGCCCTAGCCTTAGCCTAAGCCTATGGCTGCCCTAGCCTAAGCCTAGGGGTGCCTTAGCCTAAGCATAGGGGTGCCCTATCCTAAGCCTAGGGGTGCCCTAGCCTAAGCCTACGGGTGCCCTAGCCTAAGCCTAGGGGTGCCCTAGCATAAACCTAGGGGTGTCCTATCCTAATCCTAGGGGTTCCCAAGCCTAAGCCTACGGATGCCCTAGCGTAAGCCTAGGGGTGCCCTAGCCTAAGCTTAGGTGTGCCCTAGCCTAAGCCTAAGGGTGCCCTAGTCTAAGCCTAGGGGTGCCCTAGCCTTAGCTAGGGGAGCCCTAGCCTTAGCCTAAACCTAGGGGTGCCCTAGCATAAGCCTAGGGGTGCCCGAGCCTTAGGCTAGGGTAACCCTAGCCTTAGCCTAAGCCTAGGGATGCCCTAGCCTCAGCGTAGGGGTCCCTAGCCAAAGCCTAGGGGTGCCCTAGCCTTAGGATAGGGGAGCCCTAGCCTAAGCCTAAGCCTACGGGTGCCCTAGCTTAAGCCTAGGTGTGCCCTAGCCTAAGCCTAGGGGTGCCCTAGCCTTAGGCTAGGGGAGCCCGAGCCTTAGCCTAAACCTAGGGGTGCCCTAGCCTAAGCCTAGGGGTGCCCTAGCCTTAGGCTAGGGTAACCCTAGCCTTAGCCTAAGCCTATGGGTGCCCTAGCCTCAGAGTAGGGGTGCCCTAGCCTCAGCCTAGGGGTGCCCTAGCCTAAGCCTAGTGGTGCCTTAGCCAAAGCCTAGGGGTGACCTAGTCGTAGTCTAAGCCTAGGGATGCCCTAGCCTAAGACTAAGGGTGCCCTAACCTAAGCTTAGGGTGCCCTTGCCTAAGCTTAGGGTTGCCTTAGCCTAAGCTTAGGGGTCCCCTAGCCATAGCCTAAGCCAAGGGGTGCCCTGGCCTAAGCCTAGGCGTGTCCTAGCCTAAGTGTAGGGGTGCCCTAGCCTAAGCCTAGGGGTGCCCTAGCCTAAGCCTAGGGGTGCCCTAGCCTAAGCCTAGAGGTGCCCAGGACTTAGGCTAGAGGAGCTTATGCCTTAGCTAAAGCCTATGGCTGCCCTAACCTAAGTTTAGGGGTGCCCTAGCCTAAGGCTAGGGGTGCCCTAGCGTAAGGCTAGGGGTGCCCTAGCCTAAGGATAGGGGTGCCCTAGCGTAAGCCTATGGGTGCCCTAGCCTTAGGCTAGGGGAGCCCCCACTTTAGCTTAAGCCTTGGGGTGCCCTAGCCTAAGACTTGGGGTGCCCTAGCCTAAGCTTAGGCGTGCCCTAGCCTAAGCTTATGGGTGCCCTAGGCTAAGCTTAGTGGTGCCCTAGGGTTAGGCTAGGGGAGCCCTAGCCTTAGCCAAAGCCATGGGGTGCCCTAGGCTTAGCCTAGGGGTGCCCTAGCCTAAGACTAGGGGTGCCTTAGCCTAAGCCTAGGGGTGGCCTAGCCTAAGCCTAGTGGTGCCCTAGCCTAAGCCTAGGGGTGCCCTAGCCTAAGGCTAGGGGTGCCCTAGCCTTACTTTAGTGGAGCCTTAGCCTTAGCCTAAGCCTAGGGGTGCCCTAGCCTAAGCCTAGGGGTGCCCTAGCCTAAGACTAGGGGTGCCCTAGCCTAAGCATAGGGGTGCCCTAGCCTAAGCCTAGGGGTGCCCTACCCTAAGGTTAGGGGTGCCCTAGTCTAAGCCTAGTGGTACCCTAACCTTAGGCTAGCTGAGCCCTAGCCTTAGCCAAAGCCTAGGGGTGCCCTAGCCTATGCCTAGGGGTGCCCTAGCCTAAGCCTAGGGGTGCCCTAGCCTAAGCCTAGGGGTGCCCTAACCTTAGGCTAGGGTAGCCCTAGTCTTAGCCTAAGCCTAGGGGTACCCTAGCCTAAGACTAGGGGTGCCCTACCCTAAGCCTAGGGGTGCCCTAACGTAAGCCTAGGGGTGCCCTAGCCTAAACCTAGGGGTGCCCTAAACTAAGCCTAGGGGTGCCCAAGCCTAAGCCTAGGGGTGCCCTAGCCTAAGCCTGGGGTGTCCTAGCCTTAGGCTAGGGGAGCCCTAGCCTAAGCCTAAGCCTTAAGGGTGCCCTAGCCTAAGCCTAGGGGTGCCCAGTCCTTCGGCTAGAGGAGCCCTAGCCTTAGCCTAAGCCTATGGCTGCCCTAGCCTAAGACTAGGGGTGCCCTAGCCTAATCTTAGGGGTGCCCTAGCCTAAGCCTAGGGTTCCCCTAGCCTAAGCCTAGGGGTGCACTAGGGTTAGACTAGGGGAGCCCAGCATTAGCCTAAACCTAGGGGTTCCCTAGCCTAAGCCTAGGGGTGCCCTAGCCTTAGGTTAGGGTAGCCCTAGCCTTAGCCCAAGCCTATGGGTGCCCTAGCCTCAGCCTAGGGGTGCCCTAGCTACACCCTAAGGGTGCCCTAGCGTAAGCCTAGGAGTGTGCTAACCTCAGCCTAGGGGTGCCGTAGCCTAAGCCTAATGGTGACTTAGCCTAAGCCTAGGGGTGACCTAGCCTTAACCTAAGCCTAGGGGTGACTTAGCCTTAGCCTAAGCCTAAGCGTGCCCTAGCCTAAGCCTAGGGGTGCCCAGGCCATAGGCTAGAGGAGCCCTAGCCTTAGCCTAAGCCTATGGCTGCCCTAGCCTAAGCCTAGGGGTGCCCAAGCCTAAGCCGAGGGGTGCCCTAGTCTAACCCTAAGGGTGCCCTAGCCTTAGGCTAGGGGAGCACTAGCCTTAGCCTAAGCCTATGGCTGCCCTAGCCTAAGCCTAGGGGTACCCTAGACTAAGCCTAGGGGTGCCCTAGCCTAAGCCTAGGGGTGCCCTGGTCTTAGGGTAGCGAAGCCCTAGCCTTACCCTAAGCCTAGGGGTGCCCTAGCCTAAGCCTAGGGGTGCCCAAGCCTGAGCCAAGGGGTGCCCTAGCCTAAGCCTAGGGGTGTCCAAGCCTAAGCCTAGGGGTGCCCTAGCCTTAGGCTAGGGGAGCCCTACCCTTAGCCTAAGCCTAGGGGTCCCCTAGCCTAAGCCTAGTGGTGCCCTAGCCTAAGCCTAGGGGTGCCCGACCCTAAGCCTAGGGGTGCCCTAGCCTAAGCCTAGGGGTGCCCTAGCCTAAGGCTAAGGGTGCCCTATCCTTAGTCTTGTGGAGCCCTAGCCTTAGCCTAAGCCTAGGGGTCCCCTAGACTTAGCTTAAGCCTAGGGATGCCCTTGCCTAAGGCTAGGGGTGCCCTAGATAAAGCCTAGGGGTGCCCTAGCCTAAGCCAAGGCGTGCCCTAGCCTTAGGTTGGGGGAGCACTAGCCTTAGCCTAAGCCTAGGGGTGCCCTAGCCTAAGCCTAGGAGTGCCCTAGCCTGAGCCTAGGAGTGCCCTACCCTAAGCCTAGGGGTGCCCTACCCTAAGCCTAGGGGTGCCCTAGCCTTAGCTTAAGCCTAGGGTGCCCTAGCCTAAGGCTAGGGGTGCCCAAGCCTAAGCCTAGGGGTGACCTAGCCTAAGCCTAGGCGTGCCCTAGCCTTAGCCTAGGGGTGCCCAGGCCTTAGGCTAGAGGAGCCCTAGCCTTAGCCTAAGCCTATGGCTGCACTAGCCTAAGCCTAGGGGTGCACTAGCCTAAGCCTAGGGGTGCCCTAGCCTTAGGCTAGGGGAGCACTAGTCTTAGCCTAAGCCTAGGGATGCCCTAGCCTAAGCTTAGGAGTGCCCTAGCCTGAGCCTAGGGGTGCCATACCCTAAGCCTAGGGGTGCCCTACCGTAAGCCTAGGGGTGCCCTAGCCTAAGCCTAGGCTTGCCCTAGCCTAAGCCTAAGCTTGCCCTAGCCTAAGCCTAGTGGTGCCCTAGCCTTAGGCTAGCGGAGCCCTAACCTTAGCCTAAGCCTAGAGGTGCCCTAGCCTAAGACTAGGGGTGCCCTAGCCTAAGCTTAGGGGTACCCTAGCCTAAGCCTATGGGTGCCCTAGCCTTAGGCTAGGGGAGCCCTAGTCTTAGCCTAAGCCTAGGGATACCCTAGCCTAAGACTAGGGGTACCCTAGCCTAAGCCTAGGGGTGCCCTAACGTAAGCCTAGGGGTGCCCTAGCCTAAACCTAGGGGTGCCCTAGCCTAAGCTTAGGGGTACCCTAGCCTAAGCCTATGGGTGCCCTAGCCTTAGGCTAGGGGAGCCCTAGTCTTAGCCTAAGCCTATGGCTACACTAGCCTAAGCCTAGGGGTGCCCTAGCCTAAGCCTAGGGGAGCCCTAGCCTTAGGCTAGGGGAGAACTAGCCTTAGGCTAGGGGAGCACTAGCCTTAGCCTAAGCCTAGGGGTGCCCTAGCCTAAGCCTAGGAGTGGCCTAGCCAGAGCCTAGGGGTGCCCTACCCTAAGCCTAGGGGTGCCCTAGCCTAAGCCAGGGGTGCCCTAGCCTAAGCCTAGGGGTGCCATAGCCTTAGGCTAGGGGAGCCCTACCCTTAGCCTAAGCCTAGTGGTGCCCTAGCCTATGCCTAGGGGTGCCCTAGCCTAAGCCTAGGGGTGCCCTAGCCTTAGGCAAGGGGAGCGCTAACCTTAGCCTAAGCCTAGGGGTGCCCTAGCCCAAGCCTAGGGGTTCCTTAGCCTAAGCCTAGGGGTTCCCTAGCCTAACGCTAGGGGTGCCCTAGCCTTAGTCTGGTGGAGCCCTAGCCTTAGCCTAAGCCTACAGGTGCCCTAGCCTAAGACCAGATGTGCCCTAGCCTAAGCCTAGGGGTGCCCTACCCTAAGCCTAGGGGTGCCCTAGCCTAAGCCTAGGGGTGCCCTAGCATTAGGATAGCTGAGCCCTTCCCTTAGCCTAAGCCTAGGAGTGCCCTAGCCTAAGCCTTGGGGTGCCCTAGCCTAAGCCTAGGGGTGCCCTAGCCTAAGCCTAGTAGTGCCCTAGCCATAGGCTAGGGGAGCCCTAGCCTTAACTTAATCCTAGAGGTTCCCTAGCATAATACGAGGGGTGCCTTAGCCTAAGCTTTGGGGTGCCCTTGCCTAAGCCTAGGGGTCCCATATCCTAAGCCAAGGGGTGCCCTAGCCTAAGTCTAGGGGTTCCCTAGGCTAAGCCTAAGGGTCCCCTAACCTAAGCCGAGGGTGCCCTTGCCTAAGGCTAGGGGTGCCTTAGCCTAAGCCTAGGGGTTCCCTAGCCTTAGCCTAGGCCTAGGGGTGCCCTAGCCTAAGCCTATTGGTGCCCTAGCCTAAGCCTAGGGGTGCCCTAGCCTAAGCCTAGGGGTGCACAGGACTTAGGCTTCAGGAGCCCTAGCCTTAGCCTAGGCCTATGGCTACACTAGCCTAAGCCTAGGGGTGCCCTAGCCTAAGCCTAGGGGTGCCCTAGCCTTAGGCTAGGGGAGAACTAGCCTTAGGCTAGGGGAGCACTAGCCTTAGCCTAAGCCTAGGGTTGCCCTAGCCTAAGCCTAGGAGTGGCCTAGCCAGAGCCTAGGGGTGCCCTACCCTAAGCCTAGGGGTGCCTTACCCTAAGCCTAGGGGTGCCCTAGCCTAAGCCTAGGCTTGTCCTAGCCTAAGCCTAGAGGTGCCCTAGCCTAAGACTAGGGGTGCCCTAGCCTAAGCTTAGGGGTGCCCTAGCCTAAGCCTAGGGGAGCCCTAGCCAAAGCTTAGGGGTGCCCGAGCCTAAGCTTAGGGGTGCCCTAGCCTTAGGCTAGGGGAGCGATAACCTTAGCCTAAGCCTAGGGGTTCCCTAGCCTAAGCCTAGTGGTGCCCTAGCCTAAGCCTAGGGGTGCCCTAGCCTAAGGCTAGGGGTGCCCTAGCCTAAGGCTAGGGGTGCCCTAGCCTTACTTTAGTGGAGCCTTAGCCTTAGCCTAAGCCTAGGGGTGCCCTAGCCTAAGCCTAGGGGTGCCCTAGCCTAAGACTAGGGGTGCCCTAGCCTAAGCATAGGGGTGCCCTAGCCTAAGCCTAGGGGTGCCCTACCCTAAGGTTAGGGGTGCCCTAGTCTAAGCCTAGTGGTACCCTAACCTTAGGCTAGCTGAGCCCTAGCCTTAGCCTAAGCCTAGGGGTGCCCTAGCCTATGCCTAGGGTGCCCTAGCCTAAGCCTAGGGGTGCCCTAGCCTAAGCCTAGGGGTGCCCTAACCTTAGGCTAGGGTAGCCCTAGTCTTAGCCTAAGCCTAGGGGTACCCTAGCCTAAGACTAGGGGTGCCCTACCCTAAGCCTAGGGGTGCCCTAACGTAAGCCTAGGGGTGCCCTAGCCTAAACCTAGGGGTGCCCTAAACTAAGCCTAGGGGTGCCCAAGCCTAAGCCTAGGGGTGCCCTAGCCTAAGCCTGGGGTGTCCTAGCCTTAGGCTAGGGGAGCCCTAGCCTAAGCCTAAGCCTTAAGGGTGCCCTAGCCTAAGCCTAGGGGTGCCCAGTCCTTCGGCTAGAGGAGCCCTAGCCTTAGCCTAAGCCTATGGCTGCCCTAGCCTAAGACTAGGGGTGCCCTAGCCTAATCTTAGGGGTGCCCTAGCCTAAGCCTAGGGTTCCCCTAGCCTAAGCCTAGGGGTGCACTAGGGTTAGACTAGGGGAGCCCAGCATTAGCCTAAACCTAGGGGTTCCCTAGCCTAAGCCTAGGGGTGCCCTAGCCTTAGGTTAGGGTAGCCCTAGCCTTAGCCCAAGCCTATGGGTGCCCTAGCCTCAGCCTAGGGGTGCCCTAGCCTCACCCTAAGGGTGCCCTAGCGTAAGCCTAGGAGTGTGCTAACCTCAGCCTAGGGGTGCCGTAGCCTAAGCCTAATGGTGACTTAGCCTAAGCCTAGGGGTGACCTAGCCTTAACCTAAGCCTAGGGGTGACTTAGCCTTAGCCTAAGCCTAAGCGTGCCCTAGCCTAAGCCTAGGGGTGCCCAGGCCATAGGCTAGAGGAGCCCTAGCCTTAGCCTAAGCCTATGGCTGCCCTAGCCTAAGCCTAGGGGTGCCCAAGCCTAAGCCGAGGGGTGCCCTAGTCTAACCGTAAGGGTGCCCTAGCCTTAGGCTAGGGGAGCACTAGCCTTAGCCTAAGCCTATGGCTGCCCTAGCCTAAGCCTAGGGGTACCCTAGACTAAGCCTAGGGGTGCCCTAGCCTAAGCCTAGGGGTGCCCTGGTCTTAGGGTAGCGAAGCCCTAGCCTTAGCCTAAGACTAGGGGTGCCCTAGTCTAAGACTAGGGGTGCCCTAGCCTAAGCTTAGGGGTGCCATAGCCTAAGCCTAGGGGTGCCCTAGGGTTAGGCTAGGGGAGCCCTAGCCTTACCCTAAGCCTAGGGGTGCCCTAGCCTAAGCCTAGGGGTGCCCAAGCCTGAGCCAAGGGGTGCCCTAGCCTAAGCCTAGGGGTGTCCTAGCCTAAGCCTAGGGGTGCCCTAGCCTTAGGCTAGGGGAGCCCTACCCTTAGCCTAAGCCTAGGGGTCCCCTAGCCTAAGCCTAGTGGTGCCCTAGCCTAAGCCTAGGGGTGCCCGACCCTAAGCCTAGGGGTGCCCTAGCCTAAGCCTAGGGGTGCCCTAGCCTAAGGCTAAGGGTGCCCTATCCTTAGTCTTGTGGAGCCCTAGCCTTAGCCTAAGCCTAGGGGTCCCCTAGACTTAGCTTAAGCCTAGGGATGCCCTTGCTTAAGGCTAGGGGTGCCCTAGATAAAGCCTAGGGGTGCCCTAGCCTAAGCCAAGGCGTGCCCTAGCCTTAGGTTGGGGGAGCACTAGCCTTAGCCTAAGCCTAGGGGTGCCCTAGCCTAAGCCTAGGAGTGCCCTAGCCTGAGCCTAGGAGTGCCCTACCCTAAGCCTAGGGGTGCCCTACCCTAAGCCTAGGGGTCCCCTAGCCTTAGCTTAAGCCTAGGGTGCCCTAGCCTAAGGCTAGGGGTGCCCAAGCCTAAGCCTAGGGGTGACCTAGCCTAAGCCTAGGCGTGCCCTAGCCTTAGCCTAGGGGTGCCCAGGCCTTAGGCTAGAGGAGCCCTAGCCTTAGCCTAAGCCTATGGCTGCACCAGCCTAAGCCTAGGGGTGCACTAGCCTAAGCCTAGGGGTGCCCTACCGTAAGCCTAGGGGTGCCCTAGCCTAAGCCTAGGCTTGCCCTAGCCCAAGCCTAAGCTTGCCCTAGCCTAAGCCTAGTGGTGCCCTAGCCTTAGGCTAGCGGAGCCCTAACCTTAGCCTAAGCCTAGAGGTGCCCTAGCCTAAGCTTAGGGGTACCCTAGCCTAAGCCTATGGGTGCCCTAGCCTTAGGCTAGGGGAGCCCTAGTCTTAGCCTAAGCCTAGGGGTACCCTAGCCTAAGACTAGGGGTACCCTACCTAAGCCTAGGGGTGCCCTAACGTAAGCCTAGGGGTGCCCTAGCCTAAACCTAGGGGTGCCCTAACCTAAGACTAGGGGTGCCCTAACCTAAGCCTAGGGGTGCCCTTGCCTAAGCCTGGGGTGTCCTAGCCTTAGGCTAGGGGAGCCCTAGCCTTAGCCTAAGCCTAGGGGTGCCCTAGCCTAAGCCTAGGGGTGCCCAGGCCTTAGGCTAGAGGAGCCCTAGCCTTGGCCTAAGCCTATGGCTGCCCTAGCCTAAGACTAGGGCTGCCCTAGCCTAAGCCTAGGGGTCCCCAAGCCTAAGCCTAGGGGTGCAGTAGGGTTAGACTAGGGGAGCCCTAGCCTTAGCCTAATCCTAGGGGTGCCCTAGCCTAAGCCTAGGAGTGCCCTAGCCAAAGCCTAGGGGTGCCCTAGCCTTAGGCTAGGGGAGCCCTAGCCTTAGCCTAAACCTAGGGGTGCCCTAGCCTAAGCCTAGGGGTGCCCTAGCCTAGGCTAGGGTAGCCCTAGCCTTAGCCCAAGCCTATGGGTGCCCTAGCCTCAGCCTAGGGGTGCCCTAGCCTCAGCCTAAGGGTATTCTGCGCAAGTCTAGGGGTGCCTTAGCCTTAGGCTAGGGGAGCCCTAACCTTAGCCTAAGCCTAGGGGTGCCCTAGCCCAAGCCTAGGGGTGCCATAGCCTAAGCCTAGGGGTGCCCTAACCTAAGACTAGGGGTGCCCTAGCCTAAGCCTAGGGGTGCCCTAGCCTAAGGCTAAGGGTGCCCTAGCCTTAGTCTAGTGGAGCCCTAGCCTTAGCCTAAGCCTAGGGGTCCCCTAGCCTTAGCTTAAGCCTAGGGGTGCATTTGCCTAAAGCTAGGGGTGCCCTAGCCTAAGCCTAGGGGTGTCCTAGCCTAAGCCTAGGCGTGCCCTAGCCTAAGCCTAGGGGTGCCCAGGACTTAGGCTACAGGAGCCCTAGCCTTAGCCTAAGCCTATGGCTACACTAGCCTAAGCTTGGGGTGCCCTAGCCTAAGCCTAGGGGAGCCCTAGCCTTAGGCTAGGGGAGAACTAGCCTTAGGCTAGGGGAGCACTAGCCTTAGCCTAAGCCTAGGGGTGCCCTAGCCTAAGCCTAGGAGTGGCCTAGCCAGAGCCTAGGGGTGCCCTACCCTAAGCCTAGGGGTGCCCTAGCCTAAGCCAGGGGTGCCCTAGCCTAAGCCTAGGGGTGCCATAGCCTTAGGCTAGGGGAGCCCTACCCTTAGCCTAAGCCTAGTGGTGCCCTAGCCTATGCCTAGGGGTGCCCTAGCCTAAGCCTAGGGGTGCCCTAGCCTTAGACAAGGGGAGCGCTAACCTTAGCCTAAGCCTAGGGGTGCCCTAGCCCAAGCCTAGGGGTTCCTTAGCCTAAGCCTAGGGGTTCCCTAGCCTAACGCTAGGGGTGCCCTAGCCTTAGTCTGGTGGAGCCCTAGCCTTAGCCTAAGCCTAGAGGTGCCCTAGCCTAAGACCAGATGTGCCCTAGCCTAAGCCTAGGGGTGCCCTACCCTAAGCCTAGGGGTGCCCTAGCCTAAGCCTAGGGGTGCCCTAGCATTAGGATAGCTGAGCCCTTCCCTTAGCCTAAGCCTAGGAGTGCCCTAGCCTAAGCCTTGGGGTGCCCTAGCCTAAGCCTAGGGGTGCCCTAGCCTAAGCCTAGTAGTGCCCTAGCCATAGGCTAGGGGAGCCCTAGCCTTAACTTAATCCTAGAGGTTCCCTAGCATAATACGAGGGGTGCCTTAGCCTAAGCTTTGGGGTGCCCTTGCCTAAGCCTAGGGGTCCCATATCCTAAGCCAAGGGGTGCCCTAGCCTAAGTCTAGGGGTTCCCTAGGCTAAGCCTTAGGGTGCCCTAACCTAAGCCGAGGGTGCCCTTGCCTAAGGCTAGGGGTGCCTTAGCCTAAGCCTAGGGGTTCCCTAGCCTTAGCCTAGGCCTAGGGGTGCCCTAGCCTAAGCCTATTGGTGCCCTAGCCTAAGCCTAGGGGTGCCCTAGCCTAAGCCTAGGGGTGCACAGGACTTAGGCTTCAGGAGCCCTAGCCTTAGCCTAGGCCTATGGCTACACTAGCCTAAGCCTAGGGGTGCCCTAGCCTAAGCCTAGGGGTGCCCTAGCCTTAGGCTAGGGGAGAACTAGCCTTAGGCTAGGGGAGCACTAGCCTTAGCCTAAGCCTAGGGTTGCCCTAGCCTAAGCCTAGGAGTGGCCTAGCCAGAGCCTAGGGGTGCCCTACCCTAAGCCTAGGGGTGCCTTACCCTAAGCCTAGGGGTGCCCTAGCCTAAGCCTAGGCTTGTCCTAGCCTAAGCCTAGCCTTGCCCTAGCCTAAGCCTAGGGGTGCCCTAGCCTTAGGCTAGCGGAGCCCTAACCTTAGCCTAAGCCTAGAGGTGCCCTAGCCTAAGACTAGGGGTGCCCTAGCCTAAGCTTAGGGGTGCCCTAGCCTAAGCCTAGGGGAGCCCTAGCCAAAGCTTAGGGGTGCCCGAGCCTAAGCTTAGGGGTGCCCTAGCCTTAGGCTAGGGGAGCGATAACCTTAGCCTAAGCCTAGGGGTGCCCTAGCCCAAGCCTAGGGGTTCCCTAGCCTAAGCCTAGGGGTTCCCTAGCCTAAGGCTAGGGGTGCCCTAACCTTAGTCTGGTGGAGCCCTAGCCTTATCCTAAGCCTTGGGGTGCCCTAGCCTAAGCCTAGAGGTGCCCTAGCCTAAGCCTAGGGGTGTCCTACCCTAAGACTAAGGGTGCCCTAGCCTAAGCCTAGGAGTGCCCTAGCATTAGGATAGCTGAGCCCTTCCCTTAGCCTAAGCCTAGGGGTGCCCTAGCCTAAGCCTAGTAGTGCCCTAGCCATAGGCTAGGGGAGCCCTAGCCTTAGCCCAAGCCTATGGGTGCCCTAGCCTCAACCTAGGGGTGCCCTAGCCTCAGCCTAAGGGTGCCCTAGCGTAAGCCTAGAGGTGCCCTAGCCTAAGCCTAGGGGTGCCCTAGCCTAAGCCAGGGGTGCCCTAGCCTAAGCCTAGGGGTGCCATAGCCTTAGGCTAGGGGAGCCCTACCCTTAGCCTAAGCCTAGGGGTGCCCTAGCCTAAGCCTAGGGGTGCCCTAGCCTTAGGCAAGGGGAGCGCTAACCTTAGCCTAAGCCTAGGGGTGCCCTAGCCCAAGCCTAGGGGTTCCTTAGCCTAAGCCTAGGGGTTCCCTAGCCTAACGCTATGGGTGCCCTAGCCTTAGTCTGGTGGAGCCCTAGCCTTAGCCTAAGCCTAGAGGTGCCCTAGCCTAAGACCAGATGTGCCCTAGCCTAAGCCTAGGGGTGCCCTACCCTAAGCCTAGGGGTGCCCTAGCCTAAGCCTAGGGGTGCCCTTGCATTAGGATAGCTGAGCCCTTCCCTTAGCCTAAGCCTAGGAGTGCCCTAGCCTAAGCCTTGGGGTGCCCTAGCCAAAGCCTAGGGGTGCCCTAGCCTAAGCCTAGTAGTGCCCTAGCCATAGGCTAGGGGAGCCCTAGCCTTAACTTAATCCTAGAGGTTCCCTAGCATAATACTAGGGGTGCCCTAGCCTAAGCTTAGGGGTGCCCTTGCCTAAGCCTAGGGGTCCCATATCATAAGCCAAGGGGTGCCCTAGCCTAAGCCTAGGGGTTCCCTAGGCTAAGCCTAAGGGTGCCCTAACCTAAGCCGAGGGTGCCCTTGCCTAAGGCTAGGGGTGCCTTAGCCTAAGCCTAGGGGTTCCCTAGCCTTAGCCTAGGCCTAGGGGTGCCCTAGCCTAAGCCTACGGGTGCCCTAGCCTAAGCCTAGGGGTGCCCTAGCCTAAGCCTAGAGGGTGCCCTAGCCTAAGCCTAGAGGGTGCCCTAGCCTTAGGCTAGGGGAGCCCTAACCTTAGCCTAAGCCTAGGGGTGCCCTAGCCCAAGCCTAGGGGTGCCCTAGCCTAAGCCTAGGGGTGCCCTAACCTAAGACTAGGGGTGCCCTAGCCTAAGCCTAGGGGTGCCCTAGCCTAAGGCTAAGGGTGCCCTAGCCTTAGTCTAGTGGAGCCCTAGCCTTAGCCTAAGCCTAGGGGTCCCCTAGCCTTAGCTTAAGCCTAGGGGTGCCCTTGCCTAAGGCTAGGGGTGCCCTAGCCTAAGCCTAGTGGTGCCCTAGCCTAAGCCTAGGCGTGCCCTAGCCTAAGTCTAGGGGGGCACAGGCCTTAGGCTAGAGGAGCCCTAGCCTTAGCCTAAGCCTGTGGCTGCACTAGCCTAAGCCTAGGGGTGCCCTAGCCTAAGCCTAGGGGTGCCCTAGCCTTAGGCTAGGGGAGCACTAGCCTTAGCCTAAGCCTAGGGGTGCCCTAGCCTAAGCCTAGGAGTGCCCTAGCTTGAGCCTAGGAGTGCCCTACCCTAAGCCTAGGGGTGCCCTATCCTAAGCCCAGGGGTGCCCTAGCCTAAGCCTAGGCTTGCCCTAGCCTAATCATAGGCTTGCCCTAACCTAAGCCTAGGGGTTCCCTAGCCTTAGGCTAGCGGAGCCCTAACCTTAGCCTAAGCCTAGAGGTGCCCTAGCCTAAGACTAGGGGTGCCCTAGCCTAAGCTTAGGGGTGCCCTAGCCTAAGCCTAGGCGTGCCCTAGCCTAAGCATAGGGGTGCCCTAGGGTTAGGCTCGGGGAGCCCTAGCCTTAGCCTAAGCCTAGGGGTACCCTAGCCTAAGCCAGGGGTGCCCTAGCCTAAGCCTAGGGGTGCCCTAGCCTAAGCCTAGGCGTGCCCTAGCCTAAGCCTAGGTGTGCCCTAGCCTTAGGCAAGGGGAGCGCTGACCTTAGCCTAAGTCTAGGGGTGCCCTAGCCCAAGCCTAGGGGTTCCCTAGCCTAAGCCTAGGGGTTCCCTAGCCTAAGGCTAGGGGTGCCCTAGCCTTAGTCTGGTGGAGCCCTAGCCTTAGCCTAAGCCTAGGGGTGCCCTAGCCTAAGCCTAGATGTGCCCTAGCCTAAGCCTAGGGGTGCCCTACCCTAAGCCTAGGGGTGCCCTAGCCTAAGCCTAGAGGTGCCCTAGCATTAGGATAGCTGAGCCCTTCACTTAGCCTAAGCCTAGGAGTGCCCTAGCCTAAGCCTTGGGGTGCCCTAGCCTAAGCCTAGGGGTGCCCTAGCCTAAGCCTAGTAGTGCCCTAGCCATAGACTAGGGGAGCCCTAGCATTAGCCTAAGCCTAGGGGTTCCCTAGCATAATATGAGGGGTGCCCTAGCCTAAGCATAGGGGTGCCCTTGCCTACGCCTAGGAGTGCCCTATCTTAACCCTAGAGGTGCCCTAGCCTTAGGCTAGGGGAGCACTAGCCTTAGCCTAAGCCTAGGGGTGCCCTAGCCTAAGCCAAGCGTGCCCTAGCCTAAGCTTACGGGTGCCCTACCCTAAGCCTAGGGGTGCCCTACCCTAAGCCTAGGGGTGCCCTAGCCTAAGCCTAGGCTTGCCCTAGCCTTAGGCTAGCTGAGCCCTAGCCTAAGCCTAAACCTAGGGGTGCCCTAGCCTAAGCCTAGGGGTGCCCTAGCCTTAGGCTAGTGGAGCCCTAGCCTTAGCCTAAGCCTAGGGGTGTCCTAGCCTAAGCCTAGGGGTGTCCTAGCCTAAGCCTAGGGGTGCCCTAGCCTAAGCCTAGGGGTGCCCAGGCCTTAGGCTAGAGGAGCCCTAGCATTAGCTTAAGCCTATGGCTGCCCTAGCCTAAGGCTAGGGGTGCCCTAGCCTAAGCCTAGGGGTGCCCTAACCTAAGTCTAGGTGTGCCCTAGCCTTAGGCTAGGGGAGACTTAGCCTTAGCCTAAGCCTAGGGGTGCCCTAGCCTAAGCCTAGGGGTGCCCTAGCATAAGCCTAGGGTTGCCCTAGCCTAAGCCTAGGGGTGCCCTAGCCTAAGCCTAGGGGTGCCCTAGCCTAAGCCTAGGGGTGCCCTAGCCTAAGCCTAGGGGTGCCCTAGCCCAAGCCTAGGGGTGCCGTAGCCTTAGGCTAGCTGAGCCCTAGCCTTAGCCTAAGCCTAGGGGTGCCCTAGCCTAATCCTAGGGGTGCCCTAGCCTAAGCCTAGGGGTGCCCTAGCCTAAGCCAAGGGGTGCCCTAGCCTAAGCTTAGGGGTGCCCTAGCCTTAGGCAATTGGAGCCCTAGCCTTAGCCTAAGCCTAGGGGTGCCCTAGCCTAAGACTAGGGGTGCCCTAGCCTAAGAGTAGGGGTGCCCTACTGTAAGCCTAGGGGTGCCCTATCCTAAGCCTAGGGGTGCCCTAGCCTAAGCCTAGGGGTGCCCTAGCCTAAGCCTATGGGTGCCCTACCCTAAGCCTAGGGGTGCCCTAGCCTTAGGCTAGCTGAACCCTTTCCTTAGCCTAAGCCTAGGAGTGCCCTAGCCTAAGCCTAGGGGAGCCCTAGCCTAAATCTAGGGGTGCCCTAGCCTAAGCCTAGGGGTAGCCTAACCTAAGCCTAGGGGTTCCCTACCTAAGCCTAGGGGTGCCTTAGCCTAAGCCTACGGGTGCCCTAGCCTAAGCCTTGGGGTGCCCTAGCCTTAGGCTAGGGAAGCTCTAGCCTTAGCCTTAGCCTAGGGGTGCCCTAGCATAAGCCTAGGGCTGCCCTAGCCTAAGAGTAGGGGTGCCCTACTGTAAGCCTAGGGGTGCCCTATCCTAAGCCTAGGGGTGCCCTAGCCTAAGCCAAGGGGTGCCCTAGCCTAAGCCTATGGGTACCCTAGCCTAAGCCTAGGGGTGCCCAGGCCTTAGGCTAGAGGAGCCCTAGCCTTAGCCTAAGCCTATGGCTGCCCTAGCCTAAGGATAGGGGTGCCCTAACCAAAGCCTAGGGGTGCCCTAACCTAACCCTAGGGGTGCCCTAGCCTAAGCTTAGTGGTGCCCTAGCCTAAGCCTAAGTGTGCCCTAGCCTTAGCCTCAGCCTACGGGTGCCCTAGCCTAAGCCTAGACGTGCCCTAGCCTAAGCCTAGGGGTGCAATAGCCTAAACCTAGGCGTGCCCTAACCTAAGCCTAGGGGTGCCCTAGCCTAAGCCTAGGGGTGCCCTAGCCTAAGCTTAGTGGTTCCCTAGCCTAAGCCTAAGTGTGCCCTAGCCTAAGCCTAGTGGTGCCCTAGCCTTAGGCTAGGGGAGCCCTAGCCTTAGCCTAAGCCTAGGGGTGCCCTAGCATAAGGCTAGGGGTGCCCTAGCCTAAGCTTAGGGGTGCCCTAGCCTAAGCCTAGGGGTCCCCTAGACTAAGCCTAGGGGAGCCCTAGGGTTAGGCTAGGCGAGCCCTAGCCTTACCCTAATCCTAGGTGTACCCTAGCATAAGCCTAGGAGTGCCCTAGCCAAAGCCTATGGGTTCCCTAGCCTTAGGATAGGGGAGCCCTAGCCTTAGCTTAAGCTTACGGGTGCCCTAGCTTAAGCCTAGGGGTGCCCTACCCTAAGCCTTGGGGTGCCCTAACCTAAGCCTAGGCTTGCACTAGCCTAAGCCTAGGCTTGCCCTAGCATTAGGCTATCTGAGCCCAAGCCTAAGCCTAAGCCTAGCGGTGCCCTAGCCTAAGCCTAGGGGTGCCCTAGCCTAAGCCTAGGGGTGCCCTGCCTAAGCCTAGGGGTGCCCTAGCCTTAGGCTAGCGGAGCCCTAGCCTTAGCCTAAGCCTAGGGGTGCCCTAGCCTAAGACTAGGGGTGCCCTAACCTAAGCCTAAATGTGCCCTAGCCTAAGCCTAGGGGTGCCCTACCCTAAGCGTAGCGGTGCCCTAACCTAAGCCTAGGGGTGCCCTAGCCTTAGGCTAGGGGAGCCCTAGCCTTAGCCTAAGCCTAGGGGTGCCCTAGCCTAACCCTAGGGGTTCCCTAGCCTAAGCCTAGGGGTGCCCTAGCCTGAGCCTAGGGGTACCCTAGCCTAAGCCTAGGGGTGCCCTAGCCTAAGCCTAGGGGTGCCCTACCCTAAGCCTAGGGTTGCCCTAGCCTAAGCCTAGGAGTGCCCTAGCCTTAGGCTAGCTGAGCCCTAGCATTAGCCTAAGCCTAGGGGTGCCCTAGCCTACGCCTAGGGTTGCCCTAGCCTAAACCTAGGGGTGCCCTAGCCTTAGGCTAGGGGAGCCCTAGCCTTAGCCTATGCCAAGGGGTTCCCTAGCATAAGATGAGGGGTGCCCTAGCCTAATCTTAGGGGTGCCCTTGCCTAAGCCTAAGGGTGCCCTAACCTAAGCCGAGGGTGGCCTTGCCTAAGCCTAGGGGTGCCTTTGCCTAAGCCTAGGGGTCCCCTAGCCTTAGCCTAAGCCTAGGGGTGCCCTAGCCTAAGCCTAGGGGTGCCTAGCCTAAGCATAGGGGTGCCCTAGCCTACGCCTAGGGGTGCCCTATCCTAAGCCTAGGGGTGCCCTAGCCTAATTTTAGGGGTGCCCTAGCCTAAGCCTAGGGGTGCCCTAGTCTAAGCCAAGGGGTGCCCTAACATAAGCCTAAGGATGCCCTAGCCTTAGCCAAGGGGAGCCCTACCCTTAGCCTAAGCCTAGGGGTACCCTAGCCTAAGACAAGGGGTGCCCTAGCCTAACCTTAGGGGTGCCCTAGCGTAAGCCAAGGGGTGGCCTAGCCTAAGACTAGGGGTGTCCTAGCCTTAGGCTAGGGGAGCCCTAGCCTTATCCTAAGACTAGGGGTGCCCTAGCCTAAGCCTAGGGGTGCCCTAGCCTAAGTCTAGGGGTGCCCTAGCCTAAGCCTACGGGTGCCCTAGCCTAAGCCGAGGGGTGCCCTAGCCTTAAGCTACCTGATCCCTTGCCATAGCCAAAGCCTAGGAGTGCCCTAGCCTAAACCTAGGTGTGCCCTAGCCTAAGCTTAGGGGTGCCCTAGCCTAAGCCTAGTGGTGCCCTAACCTAAGACTAGGGGTACCCTAGCCTAAGCCTAGGGGTGCCCTTGCCTAAGCCTAGGGTTGCCCTAGCCTAAGCCTAGGGGTACCCTAGCCTTAGGCTAACTGAGCCCTAGCATTAGCCTAAGCCTAGGGGTGCCCTAGCCTATGCCTAGGGGTGCCCTAGCCTAAGTCTAGGTGTGCCCTAGCCTTAGGCTAGGGGACACCTAGCCTAAGCCTAAGCCTAGGGGTGCCCTAGCCTAAGCCTAGGGGTGCCCTAGCATAAGCCTGGGGTTGCCCTAGCCTAAGCCTAGGGGTGCCCTAGCCTAAGCCTAGGGGTGCCCTAGCCTAAGTCTAGGGGTGCCCTAGCCTAAGCCTAGGAGTGCCCTAGCCTAAGCCTAGGGGTGCCTTAGCCTAAGACAAGTGGTGCCTTAGCCTAAGCCTAGGGGTGACCTAGCCTTAGACTAAGCCTAGGGGTGCCATAGCCTAAGCCTAAGGGTGCCCTAACCTAAGCCTATGGTGCCCTTGCCTAAACCTAGGGGTGCCTTAGTCTAAGCCTAGGGGTCCCCTAGCCTTAGTCTAAGCCTAAGGGTGCCCTAGCCTAAGCCCTGGGGGTGACCTAGCCTAAGCCTACGGGTACCCTATCCTATCCCTAGAGGTGCCCTAGCCTTAGGCTAGGGGAGCACTAGCCTTAGCCTAAGCCTAGGGGTGCCCTAGCCTAAGCCTAGTGGTGTCCTAGCCTAAGCCTAGGCGTCCCCTAGCCTAAGCCTAGGGGTGCCCTACCCTAAGCCTGGGGGTGCCCTACCCTAAGCCTTGGGGTGCCCTAGCCTAAGCCTAGGTTTGCCCTAGCCTTAGGCTAGCTGAGCCCTAGCCTAAGCCTAAACCTAGGGGTGCCCTAGCCTAAGCCTTGGGGTGCCCTAGCCTAAGCCTAGGGGTGCCCTAGCCTTAGGCTAGGGGAGCCCTAGCCTTAGCCTAAGCCTAGGGGTGTCCTAGCCCAAGCCTAGGGGTGTCCTAGCCTAAGCCTAGGGGTGCCCTAGCCTAAGCCTAGGGGTGCCCTAGCCTAAGCCTAGGAGTGCCCAGGCCTTAGGCTAGAGGAGCCCTAGCCTTAGCCTAAGCCTATGGCTGCCCTAGCCTAAGGCTAGGGGTGCCCTAGCCTAAGCCTAGGGGTGCCCTAACCTAACCCTAGGGGTGCCGTAGTTAGGCTAGGGGAGCACTAGCCTTAGCCTGAGCCTAGGGGTACCCTAGCCTAAGCAGAGGCGTACCCTAGCCTAAGCCCAGGGGAGCCCTAGCCTAAGCCTAGGGGTGCCGTAGCCTTAGGCTAGCTGAGCCCTAGCCTTAGCCTAAGCCTAGGGGTGCCATAGCCTAAGCCTAAGGGTGCCCTAACCTAAGCCTATGGTGCCCTTGCCTAAACCTAGGGGTGCCTTAGTCTAAGCCTAGGGGTCCCCTAGCCTTAGTCTAAGCCTAAGGGTGCCCTAGCCTAAGCCCTGGGGGTGACCTAGCCTAAGCCTACGGGTACCCTATCCTATCCCTAGAGGTGCCCTAGCCTTAGGCTAGGGGAGCACTAGCCTTAGCCTAAGCCTAGGGGTGCCCTAGCCTAAGCCTAGTGGTGTCCTAGCCTAAGCCTAGGCGTGCCCTAGCCTAAGCCTAGGGGTGCCCTACCCTAAGCCTGGGGGTGCCCTACCCTAAGCCTTGGGGTGCCCTAGCCTAAGCCTAGGTTTGCCCTAGCCTTAGGCTAGCTGAGCCCTAGCCTAAGCCTAAACCTAGGGGTGCCCTAGCCTAAGCCTTGGGGTGCCCTAGCCTAAGCCTAGGGGTGCCCTAGCCTTAGGCTAGGGGAGCCCTAGCCTTAGCCTAAGCCTAGGGGTGTCCTAGCCCAAGCCTAGGGTTGTCCTAGCCTAAGCCTAGGGGTGCCCTAGCCTAAGCCTAGGGGTGCCCTAGCCTAAGCCTAGGAGTGCCCAGGCCTTAGGCTAGAGGAGCCCTAGCCTTAGCCTAAGCCTATGGCTGCCCTAGCCTAAGGCTAGGGGTGCCCTAGCCTAAGCCTAGGGGTGCCCTAACCTAACCCTAGGGGTGCCGTAGTTAGGCTAGGGGAGCACTAGCCTTAGCCTGAGCCTAGGGGTACCCTAGCCTAAGCAGAGGCGTACCCTAGCCTAAGCCTAGGGGTGCCCTAGCCTAAGCCTAGGGGTGCCGTAGCCTTAGGCTAGCTGAGCCCTAGCCTTAGCCTAAGCCTAGGGGTGCCCTAGCCTAAGCCTAGGGGTGCCCTAGCCTAAGCCAAGGGGTGCCCTAGCCTAAGCTTAGGGGTGCCCTAGCCTTAGGCAATTGGAGCCCTAGCCTTAGCCTAAGCCTAGGGGTGCCCTAGCCAAAGACTAGGGGTGCCCTAGCCTAAGAGTAGGGGTGCCCTACTGTAAGCCTAGGGGTGCCCTATCCTAAGCCTAGGGGTGCCCTAGCCTAAGCGTAGGGGTGCCCTAGCCTAAGCCTATGGGTGCCCTACCCTAAGCCTAGGGGTGCCCTAGCCTTAGGCTAGCTGAGCCCTTTCCTTAGCCTAAGCCTAGGAGTGCCCTAGCCTAAGCCTAGGGGTGCCCTAGCCTAATCCTAGGGGTGCCCATGCCTAAGACTAGAGGAGCCCTAGCCTTAGGCTAGGGGAGCCCTAGCCTTAGCCTAAGCCTAGGGCTGCCCTAGCATAAGACGAGGGGTGCCCTAGCCTAAGCTTAGTGGTGCCCTAGCCTAAGGCTGGGGTGCCCTAGCTTTAGGCTAGGGGAGCCCTAGCCTTAGTCCAAGCCTAGGGGTGCCCTAGCCCAAGCCTAGGGATGCCCTAGCGTTAGGCTAGAGGAGCCTTAGCCTTAGCGTAAGCCTAAGGGTGCCCTAGCCTAAGCCTAGGGGAGCCCTAGCCTAAGTCTAGGGGTGCCCTAGACTAAGCCTAGTGGTACCCTAACCTAAGCCTAGGGGTTCCCTACCTAAGCCTAGGGGTGCCTTAGCCTAAGCCTACGGGTGCCCTAGCCTAAGCCTAGGGGTGCCCTAGCCTTAGGCTAGGGAAGCTCTAGCCTTAGCCTTAGCCTAGGGGTGCCCTAGCATAAGCCTAGGGCTGCCCTAGCCTAAGAGTAGGGGTCCCCTACTGTAAGCCTAGGGGTGCCCTATCCTAAGCCTAGGGGTTCCCTAGCCTAAGCCTAGGGGTGCCCTAGCCTAAGCCTATGGGTGCCCTACCCTAAGCCTAGGGGTGCCCTAGCCTTAGGCTAGCTGAGCCCTTTCCTGAGCCTAAGCCTAGGAGTGCCCTAGCCTAAGCCTAGGCGTGCCCTAGCCTAAGCCTAGGGGAGCCCTAACCTTAGCCTAAGCTTAGTGGTGCCCTAGCCTAAGGCTTGGGGTGCCCTAGCCTTAGGCTAGGGGAGCCCTAGCCTTAGTCTAAGCCTAGGGGTGCCCTAGCCCAAGCCTAGGGATGCCCTAGCGTTAGGCTAGAGGAGCCCTAGCCTGAGCCTAAGCCTAGGGGTGCACTAGCCTAAGCGTAGGGGTGCCCTAGCCTAAGTCTAGGGGTGCCCTAGCCTAAGCCTAGGGTTACCCTAGCCTTAGGCTAGGGGAGTCCTCGCCTTAGCCGAAGCTTTGGGGTGACCTTGCCTAAGCCTAGGGGTGCCCTAGCCTAAGACTAGGGGTGCCCTAGCCCAAGCCTAGGGATGCCCTAGCGTTAGGCTAGAGGAGTTCTAGATTTAGCCTAAGCCTAGGGGTGCCCTAGCCTAAGTCTAGGGGTGCCGTAGCCTAAGGCTAGGGCTGCCCTAGCCTTAGTCTAGTGGAGCCCTCGCCTTAACCTAAGCCTAGAAGTGCCCTATCCTAAGCCATGGGGTGCCCTAGCCTAAGCCTAGGGGTGCCCTAGCCTAAGCCTAGGGTTGCCCTAGCCTAAGCCTAGGGGTGCCCTAGCCTTAGGCAAGGGGAGCCCTAGCCTTAGCCTAAGCCTAGGGGTGCCCTAGCCTAAGCCTAGGGGTGCCCTAGCCTAAGCCTAGGGTTGCCCTAGCCTAAGCCTAGGGGTTCCCTAGCCTTAGGCTAGGGGGCCTTAGCCTTAGCCTAAGCCTAGGGGTGCCCTAGCCTAAGCCTAGTGGTGTCCTAGCCTAAGCCTAGGGGTGTCCTAGCCTAAGCCTAGGGGTGCCCTAGCCTTAGTCTAGTGGAGCCCTAGCCTAAGCCTAGCCTAGGGGTGCCCTATCCTAAGCCAGGTGGTGCCCTAGCCTAAGCCATGTGGTGCCCTAGCCTAAGCCTAGGGGTGCCTAGCCTAAGCCTAGGGGTGCCCTAGCCTCAGCCTAGGGGTGCCCTAGCCTCAGCCTAGGGGTGCCCTAGCATAAGCCTAGGAGTGCCCTAGCCTAAGCCTAGGGGTGCCTTAGCCTAAGCCTAGTGGTGCCTTACCCTAAGCCTAGGGGTGACCTAGCCTTAGCCTAAGACTAGGGGTGCCATAGCCTAAGCCTAAGGGTGCCCTAACCTAAGCCTAGGGTGCCCTTGCCTAAGCCTAGGTGTACCTTAGCCTAAGCCTAGGGGTCCCCTAGCCTTAGCCTAAGCCTAAGGGTGCCCTAGCCTAAGCCTAGGGGTGCCCTACCCTAAGCCAAGTTGTGCCCTAGCCTAAGTCTAGGGGTGCCCTAGCCTAAGCCTTGGGGTGCCCTAGCCTAAGCCTAAGGGTGCCCAGGACTTAGGCTAGAGGAGCCCTAGCCTTAGCCTAAGCCTATGGCTGCCCTAGCCTAATCCTAGGGCTGCCCTAGCCTACGCCTAGGAGTGCCCTATCTTAACCCTAGAGGTGCCCTAGCCTTAGGCTAGGGGAGCACTAGCCTTAGCCTAAGCCTAGGGGTGCACTAGCCTAAGCCAAGCGTGCCCTAGCCTAAGCTTACGGGTGCCCTACCCTAAGCCTAGGGGTGCCCTACCCTAAGCCTAGGGGTGCCCTAGCCTAAGCCTAGGCTTGCCCTAGCCTTAGGCTAGCTGAGCCCTAGCCTAAGCCTAAACCTAGGGGTGCCCTAGCCTAAGCCTAGGGGTGCCCTACCCTAAGCCTAGGGGTGCCCTAGCCTTAGGCTAGTGGAGCCCTAGCCTTAGCCTAAGCCTAGGGGTGTCCTAGCCTAAGCCTAGGGGTGTCCTAGCCTAAGCCTAGGGGTGCCCTAGCCTAAGCCTAGGGGTGCCCAGGCCTTAGGCTAGAGGAGCCCTAGCCTTAGCTTAAGCCTATGGCTGCCCTAGCCTAAGGCAAGGGGTGCCCTAGCCTAAGCCTAGGGGTGCCCTAACCTAAGTCTAGGTGTGCCCTAGCCTTAGGCTAGGGGAGACCTAGCCTTAGCCTAAGCCTAGGGTTGCCCTAGCCTAAGCCTAGGGGTGCCCTAGCCTTAGGCAAGGGGAGCCCTAGCCTTAGCCTAAGCCTAGGGGTGCCCTAGCCTAAGCCTAGGGGTGCCCTAGCCTAAGCCTAGGGTTGCCCTAGCCTAAGCCTAGGGGTTCCCTAGCCTTAGGCTAGGGGGCCTTAGCCTTAGCCTAAGCCTAGGGGTGCCCTAGCCTAAGCCTAGTGGTGTCCTAGCCTAAGCCTAGGGGTGTCCTAGCCTAAGCCTAGGGGTGCCCTAGCCTTAGTCTAGTGGAGCCCTAGCCTAAGCCTAGCCTAGGGGTGCCCTATCCTAAGCCATGTGGTGCCCTAGCCTAAGCCATGTGGTGCCCTAGCCTAAGCCTAGGGGTGCCTAGCCTAAGCCTAGGGGTGCCCTAGCCTCAGCCTAGGGGTGCCCTAGCCTCAGCCTAGGGGTGCCCTAGCATAAGCCTAGGAGTGCCCTAGCCTAAGCCTAGGAGTGCCCTAGCCTAAGCCTAGGGGTGCCTTAGCCTAAGCCTAGTGGTGCCTTAGCCTAAGCCTAGGGGTGACCTAGCCTTAGCCTAAGACTAGGGGTGCCATAGCCTAAGCCTAAGGGTGCCCTAACCTAAGCCTAGGGTGCCCTTGCCTAAGCCTAGGTGTACCTTAGCCTAAGCCTAGGGGTCCCCTAGCCTTAGCCTAAGCCTAAGGGTGCCCTAGCCTAAGCCTAGGGGTGCCCTACCCTAAGCCAAGTTGTGCCCTAGCCTAAGTCTAGGGGTGCCCTAGCCTAAGCCTAGGGGTGCCCTAGCCTAAGCCTAAGGGTGCCCAGGCCTTAGGCTAGAGGAGCCCTAGCCTTAGCCTAAGCCTATGCTGCCCTAGCCTAATCCTAGGGCTGCCCTAGCCTACGCCTAGGAGTGCCCTATCTTAACCCTAGAGGTGCCCTAGCCTTAGGCTAGGGGAGCACTAGCCTTAGCCTAAGCCTAGGGGTGCCCTAGCCTAAGCCAAGCGTGCCCTAGCCTAAGCTTACGGGTGCCCTACCCTAAGCCTAGGGGTGCCCTACCCTAAGCCTAGGGGTGCCCTAGCCTAAGCCTAGGCTTGCCCTAGCCTTAGGCTAGCTGAGCCCTAGCCTAAGCCTAAACCTAGGGGTGCCCTAGCCTAAGCCTAGGGGTGCCCTAGCCTAAGCCTAGGGGTGCCCTAGCCTTAGGCTAGTGGTGCCCTAGCCTTAGCCTAAGCCTAGGGGTGTCCTAGCCTAAGCCTAGGGGTGTCCTAGCCTAAGCCTAGGGGTGCCCTAGCCTAAGCCTAGGGGTGCCCAGGCCTTAGGCTAGAGGAGCCCTAGCCTTAGCTTAAGCCTATGGCTGCCCTAGCCTAAGGCTAGGGGTGCCCTAGCCTAAGCCTAGGGGTGCCCTAACCTAAGTCTAGGTGTGCCCTAGCCTTAGGCTAGGGGAGACCTAGCCTTAGCCTAAGCCTAGGGGTGCCCTAGCCTAAGCCTAGGGATGCCCTAGCATAAGCCTAGGGTTGCCCTAGCCTAAGCCTAGGGGTGCCCTAACCTAAGCCTAGGGGTGCCCTAGCCTAAGCCTAGGGGTGCCCTAGCCTAAGCCAAGGGGTGCCCTAGCCTAAGCTTAGGGGTGCCCTAGCCTTAGGCAATTGGAGCCCTAGCCTTAGCCTAAGCCTAGGGGTGCCCTAGCCTAAGACTAGGGGTGCCCTAGCCTAAGAGTAGGGGTGCCCTACTGTAAGCCTAGGGGTGCCCTAGCCTTAGGCTAGCTGAACCCTTTCCTTAGCCTAAGCCTAGGAGTGCCCTAGCCAAAGCCTAGGGGTGCCCTAGCCTAATCCTAGGGGTGCCCATGCCTAAGCCTAGTGGTGCCCTAGCCTTAGGCTTGGGGTGCCCTAGCCTTAGGCTAGGGGAGCCCTAGCCTTAGTCTAAGCCTAGGGGTGCTCTAGCCCAAGTCTAGGGATGCCCTAGCGTTAGGCTAGAGGAGCCCTAGCCTTAGCATAAGCCTAAGGGTGCCCTAGCCTAAGCCTAGGGGCACCCTAGCCTAAATCTAGGGGTGCCCTAGCCTAAGCCTAGGGGTAGCCTAACCTAAGCCTAGGGGTTCCCTACCTAAGCCTAGGGGTGCCTTAGCCTAAGCCTACGGGTGCCCTAGCCTAAGCCTTGGGGTGCCCTAGCCTTAGGCTAGGGAAGCTCTAGCCTTAGCCTTAGCCTAGGGGTGCCCTAGCATAAGCCTAGGGCTGCCCTAGCCTAAGAGTAGGGGTGCCCTACTGTAAGCCTAGGGGTGCCCTATCCTAAGCCTAGGGGTGCCCTAGCCTAAGCCAAGGGGTGCCCTAGCCTAAGCCTATGGGTACCCTAGCCTAAGCCTAGGGGTGCCCAGGCCTTAGGCTAGAGGAGCCCTAGCCTTAGCCTAAGCCTATGGCTGCCCTAGCCTAAGGATAGGGGTGCCCTAGCCAAAGCCTAGGGGTGCCCTAACCTAACCCTAGGGGTGCCCTAGCCTAAGTTTAGTGGTGCCCTAGCCTAAGCCTAAGTGTGCCCTAGCCTTAGCCTCAGCCTACGGGTGCCCTAGCCTAAGCCTAGACGTGCCCTAGCCTAAGCCTAGGGGTGCAATAGCCTAAACCTAGGCGTGCCCTAACCTAAGCCTAGGGGTGCCCTAGCCTAAGCCTAGGGGTGCCCTGGCCTAAGCTTAGTGGTGCCCTAGCCTAAGCCTAAGTGTGCCCTAGCCTAAGCCTAGTGGTGCCCTAGCCTTAGGCTAGGGGAGCCCTAGCCTTAGCCTAAGCCTAGGGGTGCCCTAGCATAAGGCTAGGGGTGCCCTAGCCTAAGCTTAGGGGTGCCCTAGCCTAAGCCTAGGGGTCCCCTAGACTAAGCCTAGGGGAGCCCTAGGGTTAGGCTAGGCGAGCCCTAGCCTTACCCTAATCCTAGGGGTGCCCTAGCATAAGCCTAGGAGTGCCCTAGCCAAAGCCTATGGGTTCCCTAGCCTTAGGATAGGGGAGCCCTAGCCTTAGCTTAAGCTTACGGGTGCCCTAGCTTAAGCCTAGGGGTGCCCTACCCTAAGCCTTGGGGTGCCCTAACCTAAGCCTAGGCTTGCACTAGCCTAAGCCTAGGCTTGCCCTAGCATTAGGCTATCTGAGCCCAAGCCTAAGCCTAAGCCTAGCGGTGCCCTAGCCTAAGCCTAGGGTTGCCCTAGCCTAAGCCTAGGGGTGCCCTGCCTAAGCCTAGGGGTGCCCTAGCCTTAGGCTAGCGGAGCCCTAGCCTTAGCCTAAGCCTAGGGGTGCCTTAGCCTAAGACTAGGGGTGCCCTAACCTAAGCCTAAATGTGCCCTAGCCTAAGCCTAGGGGTGCCCTACCCTAAGCGTAGCGGTGCCCAAACCTAAGCCTAGGGGTGCCCTAGCCTTAGGCTAGGGGAGCCCTAGCCTTAGCCTAAGCCTAGGGGTGCCCTAGCCTAACCCTAGGGGTTCCCTAGCCTAAGCCTAGGGGTGCCCTAGCCTAAGCCTAGGGGTACCCTAGCCTAAGCCTAGGGGTGCCCTAGCCTAAGCCTAGGGGTGCCCTACCCTAAGCCTAGGGTTGCCCTAGCCTAAGCCTAGGAGTGCCCTAGCCTTAGGCTAGCTGAGCCCTAGCATTAGCCTAAGCCTAGGGGTGCCCTAGCCTACGCCTAGGGTTGCCCTAGCCTAAACCTAGGGGTGCCCTAGCCTTAGGCTAGGGGAGCCCTAGCCTTAGCCTATGCCAAGGGCTTCCCTAGCATAAGATGAGGGGTGCCCTAGCCTAAGCCTAGTGGTGCCCTAGCCTAAGCCTAGGGGTGCCCTAGCCTAACCCTAGGGGTTCCCTAGCCTAAGCCTAGGGGTGCCCTAGCCTAAGCCTAGGGGTACCCTAGCCTAAGCCTAAGGGTGCCCTAGCCTTAGCCAAGGGGAGCCCTACCCTTAGCCTAAGCCTAGGGGTACCCTAGCCTAAGACAAGGGGTGCCCTAGCCTAACCTTAGGGGTACCCTAGCGTAAGCCTAGGGGTGCCCTAGCCTAAGACTAGGGGTGTCCTAGCCTTAGGCTAGGGGAGCCCTAGCCTTATCCTAAGACTAGGGGTGCCCTAGCCTAAGCCTAGGGGTGCCCTAGCCTAAGTCTAGGGGTGCCCTAGCCTAAGCCTACGGGTGCCCTAGCCTAAGCCGAGGGGTGCCCTAGCCTTAAGCTACCTGATCCCTTGCCATAGCCAAAGCCTAGGAGTGCCCTAGCCTAAACCTAGGTGTGCCCTAGCCTAAGCTTAGGGGTGCCCTAGCCTAAGCCTAGTGGTGCCCTAACCTAAGACTAGGGGTACCCTAGCCTAAGCCTAGGGGTGCCCTAGCCTAAGCCTAGGGTTGCCCTAGCCTAAGCCTAGGGGTACGCTAGCCTTAGGCTAACTGAGCCCTAGCATTAGCCTAAACCTAGGGGTGCCCTAGCCTAAGCCTAGGGGTGCCCTAGCCTAGGCTAGGGTAGCCCTAGCCTTAGCCCAAGCCTATGGGTGCCCTAGCCTCAGCCTAGGGGTGCCCTAGCCTCAGCCTAAGGGTATTCTGCGCAAGTCTAGGGGTGCCTTAGCCTTAGGCTAGGGGAGCCCTAACCTTAGCCTAAGCCTAGGGGTGCCCTTGCCCAAGCCTAGGGGTGCCATAGCCTAAGCCTAGGGGTGCCCTAACCTAAGACTAGGGGTGCCCTAGCCTAAGCCTAGGGGTGCCCTAGCCTAAGGCTAAGGGTGCCCTAGCCTTAGTCTAGTGGAGCCCTAGCCTTAGCCTAAGCCTAGGGGTCCCCTAGCCTTAGCTTAAGCCTAGGGGTGCATTTGCCTAAAGCTAGGGGTGCCCTAGCCTAAGCCTAGGGGTGTCCTAGCCTAAGCCTAGGCGTGCCCTAGCCTAAGCCTAGGGGTGCCCAGGACTTAGGCTACAGGAGCCCTAGCCTTAGCCTAAGCCTATGGCTACACTAGCCTAAGCTTGGGGTGCCCTAGCCTAAGCCTAGGGGAGCCCTAGCCTTAGGCTAGGGGAGAACTAGCCTTAGGCTAGGGGAGCACTAGCCTTAGCCTAAGCCTAGGGGTGCCCTAGCCTAAGCCTAGGAGTGGCCTAGCCAGAGCCTAGGGGTGCCCTACCCTAAGCCTAGGGGTGCCCTAGCCTAAGCCAGGGGTGCCCTAGCCTAAGCCTAGGGGTGCCATAGCCTTAGGCTAGGGGAGCCCTACCCTTAGCCTAAGCCTAGTGGTGCCCTAGCCTATGCCTAGGGGTGCCCTAGCCTAAGCCTAGGGGTGCCCTAGCCTTAGACAAGGGGAGCGCTAACCTTAGCCTAAGCCTAGGGGTGCCCTAGCCCAAGCCTAGGGGTTCCTTAGCCTAAGCCTAGGGGTTCCCTAGCCTAACGCTAGGGGTGCCCTAGCCTTAGTCTGGTGGAGCCCTAGCCTTAGCCTAAGCCTAGAGGTGCCCTAGCCTAAGACCAGATGTGCCCTAGCCTAAGCCTAGGGGTGCCCTACCCTAAGCCTAGGGGTGCCCTAGCCTAAGCCTAGGGGTGCCCTAGCATTAGGATAGCTGAGCCCTTCCCTTAGCCTAAGCCTAGGAGTGCCCTAGCCTAAGCCTTGGGGTGCCCTAGCCTAAGCCTAGGGGTGCCCTAGCCTAAGCCTAGTAGTGCCCTAGCCATAGGCTAGGGGAGCCCTAGCCTTAACTTAATCCTAGAGGTTCCCTAGCATAATACGAGGGGTGCCTTAGCCTAAGCTTTGGGGTGCCCTTGCCTAAGCCTAGGGGTCCCATATCCTAAGCCAAGGGGTGCCCTAGCCTAAGTCTAGGGGTTCCCTAGGCTAAGCCTAAGGGTGCCCTAACCTAAGCCGAGGGTGCCCTTGCCTAAGGCTAGGGGTGCCTTAGCCTAAGCCTAGGGGTTCCCTAGCCTTAGCCTAGGCCTAGGGGTGCCCTAGCCTAAGCCTATTGGTGCCCTAGCCTAAGCCTAGGGGTGCCCTAGCCTAAGCCTAGGGGTGCACAGGACTTAGGCTTCAGGAGCCCTAGCCTTAGCCTAGGCCTATGGCTACACTAGCCTAAGCCTAGGGGTGCCCTAGCCTAAGCCTAGGGGTGCCCTAGCCTTAGGCTAGGGGAGAACTAGCCTTAGGCTAGGGGAGCACTAGCCTTAGCCTAAGCCTAGGGTTGCCCTAGCCTAAGCCTAGGAGTGGCTTAGCCAGAGCCTAGGGGTGCCCTACCCTAAGCCTAGGGGTGCCTTACCCTAAGCCTAGGGGTGCCCTAGCCTAAGCCTAGGCTTGTCCTAGCCTAAGCCTAGCCTTGCCCTAGCCTAAGCCTAGGGGTGCCCTAGCCTTAGGCTAGCGGAGCCCTAACCTTAGCCTAAGCCTAGAGGTGCCCTAGCCTAAGACTAGGGGTGCCCTAGCCTAAGCTTAGGGGTGCCCTAGCCTAAGCCTAGGGGAGCCCTAGCCAAAGCTTAGGGGTGCCCGAGCTTAAGCTTAGGGGTGCCCTAGCCTTAGGCTAGGGGAGCGATAACCTTAGCCTAAGCCTAGGGGTGCCCTAGCCCAAGCCTAGGGGTTCCCTAGCCTAAGCCTAGGGGTTCCCTAGCCTAAGGCTAGGGGTGCCCTAACCTTAGTCTGGTGGAGCCCTAGCCTTATCCTAAGCCTTGGGGTGCCCTAGCCTAAGCCTAGAGGTGCCCTATCCTAAGCCTAGGGGTGCCCTACCCTAAGACTAAGGGTGCCCTAGCCTAAGCCTAGGAGTGCCCTAGCATTAGGATAGCTGAGCCCTTCCCTTAGCCTAAGCCTAGGGGTGCCCTAGCCTAAGCCTAGTAGTGCCCTAGCCATAGGCTAGGGGAGCCCTAGCCTTAGCCCAAGCCTATGGGTGCCCTAGCCTCAACCTAGGGGTGCCCTAGCCTCAGCCTAAGGGTGCCCTAGCGTAAGCCTAGAGGTGCCCTAGCCTAAGCCTAGGGGTGCCCTAGCCTAAGCCAGGGGTGCCCTAGCCTAAGCCTAGGGGTGCCATAGCCTTAGGCTAGGGGAGCCCTACCCTTAGCCTAAGCCTAGGGGTGCCCTAGCCTAAGCCTAGGGGTGCCCTAGCCTTAGGCAAGGGGAGCGCTAACCTTAGCCTAAGCCTAGGGGTGCCCTAGCCCAAGCCTAGGGGTTCCTTAGCCTAAGCCTAGGGGTTCCCTAGCCTAACGCTATGGGTGCCCTAGCCTTAGTCTGGTGGAGCCCTAGCCTTAGCCTAAGCCTAGAGGTGCCCTAGCCTAAGACCAGATGTGCCCTAGCCTAAGCCTAGGGGTGCCCTACCCTAAGCCTAGGGGTGCCCTAGCCTAAGCCTAGGGGTGCCCTTGCATTAGGATAGCTGAGCCCTTCCCTTAGCCTAAGCCTAGGAGTGCCCTAGCCTAAGCCTTGGGGTGCCCTAGCCAAAGCCTAGGGGTGCCCTAGCCTAAGCCTAGTAGTGCCCTAGCCATAGGCTAGGGGAGCCCTAGCCTTAACTTAATCCTAGAGGTTCCCTAGCATAATACTAGGGGTGCCCTAGCCTAAGCTTAGGGGTGCCCTTGCCTAAGCCTAGGGGTCCCATATCATAAGCCAAGGGGTGCCCTAGCCTAAGCCTAGGGGTTCCCTAGGCTAAGCCTAAGGGTGCCCTAACCTAAGCCGAGGTTGCCCTTGCCTAAGGCTAGGGGTGCCTTAGCCTAAGCCTAGGGGTTCCCTAGCCTTAGCCTAGGCCTAGGGGTGCCCTAGCCTAAGCCTACGGGTGCCCTAGCCTAAGACTAGGGGTGCCCTAGCCTAAGCCTAGAGGGTGCCCTAGCCTAAGCCTAGAGGGTGCCCTAGCCTTAGGCTAGGGGAGCCCTAACCTTAGCCTAAGCCTAGGGGTGCCCTAGCCCAAGCCTAGGGGTGCCCTAGCCTAAGCCTAGGGGTGCCCTAACCTAAGACTAGGGGTGCCCTAGCCTAAGCCTAGGGGTGCCCTAGCCTAAGGCTAAGGGTGCCCTAGCCTTAGTCTAGTGGAGCCCTAGCCTTAGCCTAAGCCTAGGGGTCCCCTAGCCTTAGCTTAAGCCTAGGGGTGCCCTTGCCTAAGGCTAGGGGTGCCCTAGCCTAAGCCTAGTGGTGCCCTAGCCTAAGCCTAGGCGTGCCCTAGCCTAAGTCTAGGGGGGCACAGGCCTTAGGCTAGAGGAGCCCTAGCCTTAGCCTAAGCCTGTGGCTGCACTAGCCTAAGCCTAGGAGTGCCCTAGCTTGAGCCTAGGAGTGCCCTACCCTAAGCCTAGGGGTGCCCTATCCTAAGCCCAGGGGTGCCCTAGCCTAAGCCTAGGCTTGCCCTAGCCTAATCATAGGCTTGCCCTAACCTAAGCCTAGGGGTTCCCTAGCCTTAGGCTAGCGGAGCCCTAACCTTAGCCTAAGCCTAGAGGTGCCCTAGCCTAAGACTAGGGGTGCCCTAGCCTAAGCTTAGGGGTGCCCTAGCCTAAGCCTAGGCGTGCCCTAGCCTAAGCATAGGGGTGCCCTAGGGTTAGGCTCGGGGAGCCCTAGCCTTAGCCTAAGCCTAGGGGTACCCTAGCCTAAGCCAGGGGTGCCCTAGCCTAAGCCTAGGGGTGCCCTAGCCTAAGCCTAGGCGTGCCCTAGCCTAAGCCTAGGTGTGCCCTAGCCTTAGGCAAGGGGAGCGCTGACCTTAGCCTAAGTCTAGGGGTGCCCTAGCCCAAGCCTAGGGGTTCCCTAGCCTAAGCCTAGGGGTTCCCTAGCCTAAGGCTAGGGGTGCCCTAGCCTTAGTCTGGTGGAGCCCTAGCCTTAGCCTAAGCCTAGGGGTGCCCTAGCCTAAGCCTAGATGTGCCCTAGCCTAAGCCTAGGGGTGCCCTACCCTAAGCCTAGGGGTGCCCTAGCCTAAGCCTAGAGGTGCCCTAGCATTAGGATAGCTGAGCCCTTCACTTAGCCTAAGCCTAGGAGTGCCCTAGCCTAAGCCTTGGGGTGCCCTAGCCTAAGCCTAGGGGTGCCCTAGCCTAAGCCTAGTAGTGCCCTAGCCATAGACTAGGGGAGCCCTAGCATTAGCCTAAGCCTAGGGGTTCCCTAGCATAATATGAGGGGTGCCCTAGCCTAAGCATAGGGGTGCCCTTGCCTACGCCTAGGAGTGCCCTATCTTAACCCTAGAGGTGCCCTAGCCTTAGGCTAGGGGAGCACTAGCCTTAGCCTAAGCCTAGGGGTGCCCTAGCCTAAGCCAAGCGTGCCCTAGCCTAAGCTTACGGGTGCCCTACCCTAAGCCTAGGGGTGCCCTACCCTAAGCCTAGGGGTGCCCTAGCCTAAGCCTAGGCTTGCCCTAGCCTTAGGCTAGCTGAGCCCTAGCCTAAGCCTAAACCTAGGGGTGCCCTAGCCTAAGCCTAGGGGTGCCCTAGCCTTAGGCTAGTGGAGCCCTAGCCTTAACCTAAGCCTAGGGGTGTCCTAGCCTAAGCCTAGGGGTGTCCTAGCCTAAGCCTAGGGGTGCCCTAGCCTAAGCCTAGGGGTGCCCAGGCCTTAGGCTAGAGGAGCCCTAGCATTAGCTTAAGCCTATGGCTGCCCTAGCCTAAGGCTAGGGGTGCCCTAGCCTAAGCCTAGGGGTGCCCTAACCTAAGTCTAGGTGTGCCCTAGCCTTAGGCTAGGGGAGACCTAGCCTTAGCCTAAGCCTAGGGGTGCCCTAGCCTAAGCCTAGGGGTGCCCTAGCCTAAGCCTAGGGGTGCCCTAGCCCAAGCCTAGGGGTGCCGTAGCCTTAGGCTAGGGGAGACCTAGCCTTAGCCTAAGCCTAGGGGTGCCCTAGCCTAAGCCAAGGGGTGCCCTAGCCTAAGCTTAGGGGTGCCCTAGCCTTAGGCAATTGGAGCCCTAGCCTTAGCCTAAGCCTAGGGGTGCCCTAGCCTAAGACTAGGGGTGCCCTAGCCTAAGAGTAGGGGTGCCCTACTGTAAGCCTAGGGGTGCCCTATCCTAAGCCTAGGGGTGCCCTAGCCTAAGCCTAGGGGTGCCCTAGCCTAAGCCTATGGGTGCCCTACCCTAAGCCTAGCGGTGCCCTAGCCTTAGGCTAGCTGAACCCTTTCCTTAGCCTAAGCCTAGGAGTGCCCTAGCCTAAGCCTAGGGGAGCCCTAGCCTAAATCTAGGGGTGCCCTAGCCTAAGCCTAGGGGTAGCCTAACCTAAGCCTAGGGGTTCCCTACCTAAGCCTAGGGGTGCCTTAGCCTAAGCCTACGGGTGCCCTAGCCTAAGCCTTGGGGTGCCCTAGCCTTAGGCTAGGGAAGCTCTAGCCTTAGCCTTAGCCTAGGGGTGCCCTAGCATAAGCCTAGGGCTGCCCTAGCCTAAGAGTAGGGGTGCCCTACTGTAAGCCTAGGGGTGCCCTATCCTAAGCCTAGGGGTGCCCTAGCCTAAGCCAAGGGGTGCCCTAGCCTAAGCCTATGGGTACCCTAGCCTAAGCCTAGGGGTGCCCAGGCCTTAGGCTAGAGGAGCCCTAGCCTTAGCCTAAGCCTATGGCTGCCCTAGCCTAAGGATAGGGGTGCCCTAACCAAAGCCTAGGGGTGCCCTAACCTAACCCTAGGGGTGCCCTAGCCTAAGCTTAGTGGTGCCCTAGCCTAAGCCTAAGTGTGCCCTAGCCTTAGCCTCAGCCTACGGGTGCCCTAGCCTAAGCCTAGACGTGCCCTAGCCTAAGCCTAGGGGTGCAATAGCCTAAACCTAGGCGTGCCCTAACCTAAGCCTAGGGGTGCCCTAGCCTAAGCCTAGGGGTGCCCTAGCCTAAGCTTAGTGGTTCCCTAGCCTAAGCCTAAGTGTGCCCTAGCCTAAGCCTAGTGGTGCCCTAGCCTTAGGCTAGGGGAGCCCTAGCCTTAGCCTAAGCCTAGGGGTGCCCTAGCATAAGGCTAGGGGTGCCCTAGCCTAAGCTTAGGGGTGCCCTAGCCTAAGCCTAGGGGTCCCCTAGACTAAGCCTAGGGGAGCCCTAGGGTTAGGCTAGGCGAGCCCTAGCCTTACCCTAATCCTAGGTGTACCCTAGCATAAGCCTAGGAGTGCCCTAGCCAAAGCCTATGGGTTCCCTAGCCTTAGGATAGGGGAGCCCTAGCCTTAGCTTAAGCTTACGGGTGCCCTAGCTTAAGCCTAGGGGTGCCCTACCCTAAGCCTTGGGGTGCCCTAACCTAAGCCTAGGCTTGCACTAGCCTAAGCCTAGGCTTGCCCTAGCATTAGGCTATCTGAGCCCAAGCCTAAGCCTAAGCCTAGCGGTGCCCTAGCCTAAGCCTAGGGGTGCCCTAGCCTAAGCCTAGGGGTGCCCTGCCTAAGCCTAGGGGTGCCCTAGCCTTAGGCTAGCGGAGCCCTAGCCTTAGCCTAAGCCTAGGGGTGCCCTAGCCTAAGACTAGGGGTGCCCTAACCTAAGCCTAAATGTGCCCTAGCCTAAGCCTAGGGGTGCCCTACCCTAAGCGTAGCGGTGCCCTAACCTAAGCCTAGGGGTGCCCTAGCCTTAGGCTAGGGGAGCCCTAGCCTTAGCCTAAGCCTAGGGGTGCCCTAGCCTAACCCTAGGGGTTCCCTAGCCTAAGCCTAGGGGTGCCCTAGCCTGAGCCTAGGGGTACCCTAGCCTAAGCCTAGGGGTGCCCTAGCCTAAGCCTAGGGGTGCCCTACCCTAAGCCTAGGGTTGCCCTAGCCTAAGCCTAGGAGTGCCCTAGCCTTAGGCTAGCTGAGCCCTAGCATTAGCCTAAGCCTAGGGGTGCCCTAGCCTACGCCTAGGGTTGCCCTAGCCTAAACCTAGGGGTGCCCTAGCCTTAGGCTAGGGGAGCCCTAGCCTTAGCCTATGCCAAGGGGTTCCCTAGCATAAGATGAGGGGTGCCCTAGCCTAATCTTAGGGGTGCCCTTGCCTAAGCCTAAGGGTGCCCTAACCTAAGCCGAGGGTGGCCTTGCCTAAGCCTAGGGGTGCCTTTGCCTAAGCCTAGGGGTCCCCTAGCCTTAGCCTAAGCCTAGGGGTGCCCTAGCCTAAGCCTAGGGGTGCCTAGCCTAAGCATAGGGGTGCCCTAGCCTACGCCTAGGGGTGCCCTATCCTAAGCCTAGGGGTGCCCTAGCCTAATTTTAGGGGTGCCCTAGCCTAAGCCTAGGGGTGCCCTAGTCTAAGCCAAGGGGTGCCCTAACATAAGCCTAAGGATGCCCTAGCCTTAGCCAAGGGGAGCCCTACCCTTAGCCTAAGCCTAGGGGTACCCTAGCCTAAGACAAGGGGTGCCCTAGCCTAACCTTAGGGGTGCCCTAGCGTAAGCCAAGGGGTGGCCTAGCCTAAGACTAGGGGTGTCCTAGCCTTAGGCTAGGGGAGCCCTAGCCTTATCCTAAGACTAGGGGTGCCCTAGCCTAAGCCTAGGGGTGCCCTAGCCTAAGTCTAGGGGTGCCCTAGCCTAAGCCTACGGGTGCCCTAGCCTAAGCCGAGGGGTGCCCTAGCCTTAAGCTACCTGATCCCTTGCCATAGCCAAAGCCTAGGAGTGCCCTAGCCTAAACCTAGGTGTGCCCTAGCCTAAGCTTAGGGGTGCCCTAGCCTAAGCCTAGTGGTGCCCTAACCTAAGACTAGGGGTACCCTAGCCTAAGCCTAGGGGTGCCCTAGCCTAAGCCTAGGGTTGCCCTAGCCTAAGCCTAGGGGTACCCTAGCCTTAGGCTAACTGAGCCCTAGCATTAGCCTAAGCCTAGGGGTGCCCTAGCCTATGCCTAGGGGTGCCCTAGCCTAAGTCTAGGTGTGCCCTAGCCTTAGGCTAGGGGACACCTAGCCTAAGCCTAAGCCTAGGGGTGCCCTAGCCTAAGCCTAGGGGTGCCCTAGCATAAGCCTGGGGTTGCCCTAGCCTAAGCCTAGGGGTGCCCTAGCCTAAGCCTAGGGGTGCCCTAGCCTAAGTCTAGGGGTGCCCTAGCCTAAGCCTAGGAGTGCCCTAGCCTAAGCCTAGGGGTGCCTTAGCCTAAGACAAGTGGTGCCTTAGCCTAAGCCTAGGGGTGACCTAGCCTTAGACTAAGCCTAGGGGTGCCATAGCCTAAGCCTAAGGGTGCCCTAACCTAAGCCTATGGTGCCCTTGCCTAAACCTAGGGGTGCCTTAGTCTAAGCCTAGGGGTCCCCTAGCCTTAGTCTAAGCCTAAGGGTGCCCTAGCCTAAGCCCTGGGGGTGACCTAGCCTAAGCCTACGGGTACCCTATCCTATCCCTAGAGGTGCCCTAGCCTTAGGCTAGGGGAGCACTAGCCTTAGCCTAAGCCTAGGGGTGCCCTAGCCTAAGCCTAGTGGTGTCCTAGCCTAAGCCTAGGCGTCCCCTAGCCTAAGCCTAGGGGTGCCCTACCCTAAGCCTGGGGGTGCCCTACCCTAAGCCTTGGGGTGCCCTAGCCTAAGCCTAGGTTTGCCCTAGCCTTAGGCTAGCTGAGCCCTAGCCTAAGCCTAAACCTAGGGGTGCCCTAGCCTAAGCCTTGGGGTGCCCTAGCCTAAGCCTAGGGGTGCCCTAGCCTTAGGCTAGGGGAGCCCTAGCCTTAGCCTAAGCCTAGGGGTGTCCTAGCCCAAGCCTAGGGGTGTCCTAGCCTAAGCCTAGGGGTGCCCTAGCCTAAGCCTAGGGGTGCCCTAGCCTAAGCCTAGGAGTGCCCAGGCCTTAGGCTAGAGGAGCCCTAGCCTTAGCCTAAGCCTATGGCTGCCCTAGCCTAAGGCTAGGGGTGCCCTAGCCTAAGCCTAGGGGTGCCCTAACCTAACCCTAGGGGTGCCGTAGTTAGGCTAGGGGAGCACTAGCCTTAGCCTGAGCCTAGGGGTACCCTAGCCTAAGCAGAGGCGTACCCTAGCCTAAGCCCAGGGGAGCCCTAGCCTAAGCCTAGGGGTGCCGTAGCCTTAGGCTAGCTGAGCCCTAGCCTTAGCCTAAGCCTAGGGGTGCCATAGCCTAAGCCTAAGGGTGCCCTAACCTAAGCCTATGGTGCCCTTGCCTAAACCTAGGGGTGCCTTAGTCTAAGCCTAGGGGTCCCCTAGCCTTAGTCTAAGCCTAAGGGTGCCCTAGCCTAAGCCCTTGGGGTGACCTAGCCTAAGCCTACGGGTACCCTATCCTATCCCTAGAGGTGCCCTAGCCTTAGGCTAGGGGAGCACTAGCCTTAGCCTAAGCCTAGGGGTGCCCTAGCCTAAGCCTAGTGGTGTCCTAGCCTAAGCCTAGGCGTGCCCTAGCCTAAGCCTAGGGGTGCCCTACCCTAAGCCTGGGGGTGCCCTACCCTAAGCCTTGGGGTGCCCTAGCCTAAGCCTAGGTTTGCCCTAGCCTTAGGCTAGCTGAGCCCTAGCCTAAGCCTAAACCTAGGGGTGCCCTAGCCTAAGCCTTGGGGTGCCCTAGCCTAAGCCTAGGGGTGCCCTAGCCTTAGGCTAGGGGAGCCCTAGCCTTAGCCTAAGCCTAGGGGTGTCCTAGCCCAAGCCTAGGGTTGTCCTAGCCTAAGCCTAGGGGTGCCCTAGCCTAAGCCTAGGGGTGCCCTAGCCTAAGCCTAGGAGTGCCCAGGCCTTAGGCTAGAGGAGCACTAGCCTTAGCCTAAGCCTATGGCTGCCCTAGCCTAAGGCTAGGGGTGCCCTAGCCTAAGCCTAGGGGTGCCCTAACCTAACCCTAGGGGTGCCGTAGTTAGGCTAGGGGAGCACTAGCCTTAGCCTGAGCCTAGGGGTACCCTAGCCTAAGCAGAGGCGTACCCTAGCCTAAGCCTAGGGGTGCCCTAGCCTAAGCCTAGGGGTGCCGTAGCCTTAGGCTAGCTGAGCCCTAGCCTTAGCCTAAGCCTAGGGGTGCCCTAGCCTAAGCCTAGGGGTGCCCTAGCCTAAGCCTAGGGGTGCCCTAGCCTAAGCCAAGGGGTGCCCTAGCCTAAGCTTAGGGGTGCCCTAGCCTTAGGCAATTGGAGCCCTAGCCTTAGCCTAAGCCTAGGGGTGCCCTAGCCAAAGACTAGGGGTGCCCTAGCCTAAGAGTAGGGGTGCCCTACTGTAAGCCTAGGGGTGCCCTATCCTAAGCCTAGGGGTGCCCTAGCCTAAGCGTAGGGGTGCCCTAGCCTAAGCCTATGGGTGCCCTACCCTAAGCCTAGGGGTGCCCTAGCCTTAGGCTAGCTGAGCCCTTTCCTTAGCCTAAGCCTAGGAGTGCCCTAGCCTAAGCCTAGGGGTGCCCTAGCCTAATCCAAGGGGTGCCCATGCCTAAGACTAGAGGAGCCCTAGCCTTAGGCTAGGGGAGCCCTAGCCTTAGCCTAAGCCTAGGGCTGCCCTAGCATAAGACGAGGGGTGCCCTAGCCTAAGCTTAGTGGTGCCCTAGCCTAAGGCTGGGGTGCCCTAGCTTTAGGCTAGGGGAGCCCTAGCCTTAGCCTAAGCCTAAGGGTGCCCTAGCCTAAGCCTAGGGGAGCCCTAGCCTAAGTCTAGGGGTGCCCTAGACTAAGCCTAGTGGTACCCTAACCTAAGCCTAGGGGTTCCCTACCTAAGCCTAGGGGTGCCTTAGCCTAAGCCTACGGGTGCCCTAGCCTAAGCCTAGGGGTGCCCTAGCCTTAGGCTAGGGAAGCTCTAGCCTTAGCCTTAGCCTAGGCGTGCCCTAGCATAAGCCTAGGGCTGCCCTAGCCTAAGAGTAGGGGTCCCCTACTGTAAGCCTAGGGGTGCCCTATCCTAAGCCTAGGGGTTCCCTAGCCTAAGCCTAGGGGTGCCCTAGCCTAAGCCTATGGGTGCCCTAGCCTAAGCCTAGGGGTGCCCTAGCCTTAGGCTAGCTGAGCCCTTTCCTGAGCCTAAGCCTAGGAGTGCCCTAGCCTAAGCCTAGGCGTGCCCTAGCCTAAGCCTAGGGGAGCCCTAGCCTTAGCCTAAGCTTAGTGGTGCCCTAGCCTAAGGCTTGGGGTGCCTTAGCCTTAGGCTAGGGGAGCCCTAGCCTTAGTCTAAGCCTAGGGGTGCCCTAGCCCAAGCCTAGGGATGCCCTAGCGTTAGGCTAGAGGAGCCCTAGCCTGAGCCTAAGCCTAGGGGTGCACTAGCCTAAGCGTAGGGGTGCCCTAGACTAAGTCTAGGGGTGCCCTAGCCTAAGCCTAGGGTTACCCTAGCCTTAGGCTAGGGGAGTCCTCGCCTTAGCCGAAGCTTTGGGGTGACCTTGCCTAAGCCTAGGGGTGCCCTAGCCTAAGACTAGGGGTGCCCTAGCCCAAGCCTAGGGATGCCCTAGCGTTAGGCTAGAGGAGTTCTAGATTTAGCCTAAGCCTAGGGGTGCCCTAGCCTAAGTCTAGGGGTGCCGTAGCCTAAGGCTAGGGCTGCCCTAGCCTTAGTCTAGTGGAGCCCTCGCCTTAACCTAAGCCTAGAAGTGCCCTATCCTAAGCCATGGGGTGCCCTAGCCTAAGCCTAGGGGTGCCCTAGCCTAAGCCTAGGGTTGCCCTAGCCTAAGCCTAGGGGTGCCCTAGCCTTAGGCAAGGGGAGCCCTAGCCTTAGCCTAAGCCTAGGGGTGCCCTAGCCTAAGCCTAGGGGTGCCCTAGCCTAAGCCTAGGGTTGCCCTAGCCTAAGCCTTGGGGTTCCCTAGCCTTAGGCTAGGGGGCCTTAGCCTTAGCCTAAGCCTAGGGGTGCCCTAGCCTAAGCCTAGTGGTGTCCTAGCCTAAGCCTAGGGGTGTCCTAGCCTAAGCCTAGGGGTGCCCTAGCCTTAGTCTAGTGGAGCCCTAGCCTAAGCCTAGCCTAGGGGTGCCCTATCCTAAGCCAGGTGGTGCCCTAGCCTAAGCCATGTGGTGCCCTAGCCTAAGCCTAGGGGTGCCTAGCCTAAGCCTAGGGGTGCCCTAGCCTCAGCCTAGGGGTGCCCTAGCCTCAGCCTAGGGGTGCCCTAGCATAAGCCTAGGAGTGCCCTAGCCTAAGCCTAGGAGTGCCCTAGCCTAAGCCTAGGGGTGCCTTAGCCTAAGCCTAGTGGTGCCTTAGCCTAAGCCTAGGGGTGACCTAGCCTTAGCCTAAGACTAGGGGTGCCATAGCCTAAGCCTAAGGGTGCCCTAACCTAAGCCTAGGGTGCCCTTGCCTAAGCCTAGGTGTACCTTAGCCTAAGCCTAGGGGTCCCCTAGCCTTAGCCTAAGCCTAAGGGTGCCCTAGCCTAAGCCTAGGGGTGCCCTACCCTAAGCCAAGTTGTGCCCTAGCCTAAGTCTAGGGGTGCCCTAGCCTAAGCCTTGGGGTGCCCTAGCCTAAGCCTAAGGGTGCCCAGGACTTAGGCTAGAGGAGCCCTAGCCTTAGCCTAAGCCTATGGCTGCCCTAGCCTAATCCTAGGGCTGCCCTAGCCTACGCCTAGGAGTGCCCTATCTTAACCCTAGAGGTGCCCTAGCCTTAGGCTAGGGGAGCACTAGCCTTAGCCTAAGCCTAGGGGTGCCCTAGCCTAAGCCAAGCGTGCCCTAGCCTAAGCTTACGGGTGCCCTACCCTAAGCCTAGGGGTGCCCTACCCTAAGCCTAGGGGTGCCCTAGCCTAAGCCTAGGCTTGCCCTAGCCTTAGGCTAGCTGAGCCCTAGCCTAAGCCTAAACCTAGGGGTGCCCTAGCCTAAGCCTAGGGGTGCCCTACCCTAAGCCTAGGGGTGCCCTAGCCTTAGGCTAGTGGAGCCCTAGCCTTAGCCTAAGCCTAGGGGTGTCCTAGCCTAAGCCTAGGGGTGTCCTAGCCTAAGCCTAGGGGTGCCCTAGCCTAAGCCTAGGGGTGCCCAGGCCTTAGGCTAGAGGAGCCCTAGCCTTAGCTTAAGCCTATGGCTGCCCTAGCCTAAGGCTAGGGGTGCCCTAGCCTAAGCCTAGGGGTGCCCTAACCTAAGTCTAGGTGTGCCCTAGCCTTAGGCTAGGGGAGACCTAGCCTTAGCCTAAGCCTAGGGTTGCCCTAGCCTAAGCCTAGGGGTGCCCTAGCCTTAGGCAAGGGGAGCCCTAGCCTTAGCCTAAGCCTAGGGGTGCCGTAGCCTAAGCCTAGGGGTGCCCTAGCCTAAGCCTAGGGTTGCCCTAGCCTAAGCCTAGGGGTTCCCTAGCCTTAGGCTAGGGGGCCTTAGCCTTAGCCTAAGCCTAGGGGTGCCCTAGCCTAAGCCTAGTGGTGTCCTAGCCTAAGCCTAGGGGTGTCCTAGCCTAAGCCTAGGGGTGCCCTAGCCTTAGTCTAGTGGAGCCCTAGCCTAAGCCTAGCCTAGGGGTGCCCTATCCTAAGCCATGTGGTGCCCTAGCCTAAGCCATGTGGTGCCCTAGCCTAAGCCTAGGGGTGCCTAGCCTAAGCCTAGGGGTGCCCTAGCCTCAGCCTAGGGGTGCCCTAGCCTCAGCCTAGGGGTGCCCTAGCATAAGCCTAGGAGTGCCCTAGCCTAAGCCTAGGAGTGCCCTAGCCTAAGCCTAGGGGTGCCTTAGCCTAAGCCTAGTGGTGCCTTAGCCTAAGCCTAGGGGTGACCTAGCCTTAGCCTAAGACTAGGGGTGCCATAGCCTAAGCCTAAGGGTGCCCTAACCTAAGCCTAGGGTGCCCTTGCCTAAGCCTAGGTGTACCTTAGCCTAAGCCTAGGGGTCCCCTAGCCTTAGCCTAAGCCTAAGGGTGCCCTAGCCTAAGCCTAGGGGTGCCCTACCCTAAGCCAAGTTGTGCCCTAGCCTAAGTCTAGGGGTGCCCTAGCCTAAGCCTAGGGGTGCCCTAGCCTAAGCCTAAGGGTGCCCAGGCCTTAGGCTAGAGGAGCCCTAGCCTTAGCCTAAGCCTATGGCTGCCCTAGCCTAATCCTAGGGCTGCCCTAGCCTACGCCTAGGAGTGCCCTATCTTAACCCTAGAGGTGCCCTAGCCTTAGGCTAGGGGAGCACTAGCCTTAGCCTAAGCCTAGGGGTGCCCTAGCCTAAGCCAAGCGTGCCCTAGCCTAAGCTTACGGGTGCCCTACCCTAAGCCTAGGGGTGCCCTACCCTAAGCCTAGGGGTGCCCTAGCCTAAGCCTAGGCTTGCCCTAGCCTTAGGCTAGCTGAGCCCTAGCCTAAGCCTAAACCTAGGGGTGCCCTAGCCTAAGCCTAGGGGTGCCCTAGCCTAAGCCTAGGGGTGCCCTAGCCTTAGGCTAGTGGTGCCCTAGCCTTAGCCTAAGCCTAGGGGTGTCCGAGCCTAAGCCTAGGGGTGTCCTAGCCTAAGCCTAGGGGTGCCCTAGCCTAAGCCTAGGGGTGCCCAGGCCTTAGGCTAGAGGAGCCCTAGCCTTAGCTTAAGCCTATGGCTGCCCTAGCCTAAGGCTAGGGGTGCCCTAGCCTAAGCCTAGGGGTGCCCTAACCTAAGTCTAGGTGTGCCCTAGCCTTAGGCTAGGGGAGACCTAGCCTTAGCCTAAGCCTAGGGGTGCCCTAGCCTAAGCCTAGGGGTGCCCTAGCCTAAGCCTAGGGGTGCCCTAGCCTAAGCCTAGGGGTGCCCTAGCCTAAGCCTAGGGGTGCCCTAGCCTAAGCCAAGGGGTGCCCTAGCCTAAGCTTAGGGGTGCCCTAGCCTTAGGCAATTGGAGCCCTAGCCTTAGCCTAAGCCTAGGGGTGCCCTAGCCTAAGACTAGGGGTGCCCTAGCCTAAGAGTAGGGGTGCCCTACTGTAAGCCTAGGGGTGCCCTAGCCTTAGGCTAGCTGAACCCTTTCCTTAGCCTAAGCCTAGGAGTGCCCTAGCCTAAGCCTAGGGGTGCCCTAGCCTAATCCTAGGGGTGCCCATGCCTAAGCCTAGTGGTGCCCTAGCCTTAGGCTTGGGGTGCCCTAGCCTTAGGCTAGGGGAGCCCTAGCCTTAGTCTAAGCCTAGGGGTGCTCTAGCCCAAGTCTAGGGATGCCCTAGCGTTAGGCTAGAGGAGCCCTAGCCTTAGCATAAGCCTAAGGGTGCCCTAGCCTAAGCCTAGGGGCACCCTAGCCTAAATCTAGGGGTGCCCTAGCCTAAGCCTAGGAGTAGCCTAACCTAAGCCTAGGGGTTCCCTACCTAAGCCTAGGGGTGCCTTAGCCTAAGCCTACGGGTGCCCTAGCCAAAGCCTTGGGGTGCCCTAGCCTTAGGCTAGGGAAGCTCTAGCCTTAGCCTTAGCCTAGGGGTGCCCTAGCATAAGCCTAGGGCTGCCCTAGCCTAAGAGTAGGGGTGCCCTACTGTAAGCCTAGGGGTGCCCTATCCTAAGCCTAGGGGTGCCCTAGCCTAAGCCAAGGGGTGCCCTAGCCTAAGCCTATGGGTACCCTAGCCTAAGCCTAGGGGTGCCCAGGCCTTAGGCTAGAGGAGCCCTAGCCTTAGCCTAAGCCTATGGCTGCGCTAGCCTAAGGATAGGGGTGCCCTAGCCAAAGCCTAGGGGTGCCCTAACCTAACCCTAGGGGTGCCCTAGCCTAAGCTTAGTGGTGCCCTAGCCTAAGCCTAAGTGTGCCCTAGCCTTAGCCTCAGCCTACGGGTGCCCTAGCCTAAGCCTAGACGTGCCCTAGCCTAAGCCTAGGGGTGCAATAGCCTAAACCTAGGCGTGCCCTAACCTAAGCCTAGGGGTGCCCTAGCCTAAGCCTAGGGGTGCCCTGGCCTAAGCTTAGTGGTGCCCTAGCCTAAGCCTAAGTGTGCCCTAGCCTAAGCCTAGTGGTGCCCTAGCCTTAGGCTAGGGGAGCCCTAGCCTTAGCCTAAGCCTAGGGGTGCCCTAGCATAAGGCTAGGGGTGCCCTAGCCTAAGCTTAGGGGTGCCCTAGCCTAAGCCTAGGGGTCCCCTAGACTAAGCCTAGGGGAGCCCTAGGGTTAGGCTAGGCGAGCCCTAGCCTTACCCTAATCCTAGGGGTGCCCTAGCATAAGCCTAGGAGTGCCCTAGCCAAAGCCTATGGGTTCCCTAGCCTTAGGATAGGGGAGCCCTAGCCTTAGCTTAAGCTTACGGGTGCCCTAGCTTAAGCCTAGGGGTGCCCTACCCTAAGCCTTGGGGTGCCCTAACCTAAGCCTAGGCTTGCACTAGCCTAAGCCTAGGCTTGCCCTAGCATTAGGCTATCTGAGCCCAAGCCTAAGCCTAAGCCTAGCGGTGCCCTAGCCTAAGCCTAGGGGTGCCCTAGCCTAAGCCTAGGGGTGCCCTGCCTAAGCCTAGGGGTGCCCTAGCCTTAGGCTAGCGGAGCCCTAGCCTTAGCCTAAGCCTAGGGGTGCCTTAGCCTAAGACTAGGGGTGCCCTAACCTAAGCCTAAATGTGCCCTAGCCTAAGCCTAGGGGTGCCCTACCCTAAGCGTAGCGGTGCCCAAACCTAAGCCTAGGGGTGCCCTAGCCTTAGGCTAGGGGAGCCCTAGCCTTAGCCTAAGCCTAGGGGTGCCCTAGCCTAACCCTAGGGGTTCCCTAGCCTAAGCCTAGGGGTGCCCTAGCCTAAGCCTAGGGGTACCCTAGCCTAAGCCTAGGGGTGCCCTAGCCTAAGCCTAGGGGTGCCCTACCCTAAGCCTAGGGTTGCCCTAGCCTAAGCCTAGGAGTGCCCTAGCCTTAGGCTAGCTGAGCCCTAGCATTAGCCTAAGCCTAGGGGTGCCCTAGCCTACGCCTAGGGTTGCCCTAGCCTAAACCTAGGGGTGCCCTAGCCTTAGGCTAGGGGAGCCCTAGCCTTAGCCTATGCCAAGGGCTTCCCTAGCATAAGATGAGGGGTGCCCTAGCCTAAGCCTAGTGGTGCCCTAGCCTAAGCCTAGGGGTGCCCTAGCCTAACCCTAGGGGTTCCCTAGCCTAAGCCTAGGGGTGCCCTAGCCTAAGCCTAGGGGTACCCTACCCTAAGCCTAAGGGTGCCCTAGCCTTAGCCAAGGGGAGCCCTACCCTTAGCCTAAGCCTAGGGGTACCCTAGCCTAAGACAAGGGGTGCCCTAGCCTAACCTTAGGGGTGCCCTAGCGTAAGCCTAGGGGTGCCCTAGCCTAAGACTAGGGGTGTCCTAGCCTTAGGCTAGGGGAGCCCTAGCCTTATCCTAAGACTAGGGGTGCCCTAGCCTAAGCCTAGGGGTGCCCTAGCCTAAGTCTAGGGGTGCCCTAGCCTAAGCCTACGGGTGCCCTAGCCTAAGCCGAGGGGTGCCCTAGCCTTAAGCTACCTGATCCCTTGCCATAGCCAAAGCCTAGGAGTGCCCTAGCCTAAACCTAGGTGTGCCCTAGCCTAAGCTTAGGGGTGCCCTAGCCTAAGCCTAGTGGTGCCCTAACCTAAGACTAGGGGTACCCTAGCCTAAGCCTAGGGGTGCCCTAGCCTAAGCCTAGGGTTGCCCTAGCCTAAGCCTAGGGGTACCCTAGCCTTAGGCTAACTGAGCCCTAGCATTAGCCTAAGCCTAGGGGTGCCCTAGCCTATGCCTAGGGGTGCCCTAACCTAAGTCTAGGTGTGCCCTAGCCTTATGCTAGGGGACACCTAGCCTAAGCCTAAGCCGAGGGGTGCCCTAGCCTAAGCCTAGGGGTGCCCTAGCCTAAGCCTAGGAGTGCCCTAGCCTAAGCCTAGGGGTGCCTTAGCCTAAGACAAGTGGTGCCTTAGCCTAAGCCTAGGGGTGACCTAGCCTTAGACTAAGCCTAGGGGTGCCATAGCCTAAGCCTAAGGGTGCCCTAACCTAAGCCTATGGTGCCCTTGCCTAAACCTATGGGTGCCTTAGTCTAAGCCTAGGGGTCCCCTAGCCTTAGTCTAAGCCTAAGGGTGCCCTAGCCTAAGCCCTGGGGTTGCCCTAGCCTAAGCCTACGGGTACCCTATCCTATCCCTAGAGGTGCCCTAGCCTTAGGCTAGGGGAGCACTAGCCTTAGCCTAAGCCTAGGGGTGCCCTAGCCTAAGCCTAGTGGTGTCCTAGCCTAAGCCTAGGCGTGCCCTAGCCTAAGCCTAGGGGTGCCCTACCCTAAGCCTGGGGGTGCCCTACCCTAAGCCTTGGGGTGCCCTAGCCTAAGCCTAGGTTTGTCCTAGCCTTAGGCTAGCTGAGCCCTAGCCTAAGCCTAAACCTAGGGGTGCCCTAGCCTAAGCCTTGGGGTGCCCTAGCCTAAGCCTAGGGGTGCCCTAGCCTTAGGCTAGGGGAGCCCTAGCCTTAGCCTAAGCCTAGGGGTGTCCTAGCCCAAGCCTAGGGGTGTCCTAGCCTAAGCCTAGGGGTGCCCTAGCCTAAGCCTAGGGGTGCCCTAGCCTAAGCTTAGGAGTGCCCAGGCCTTAGGGTAGAGGAGCCCTAGCCTTAGCCTAAGCCTATGGCTGCCCTAGCCTAAGGCTAGGGGTGCCCTAGCCTAAGCCTAGGGGTGCACTAACCTAACCCTAGGGGTGCCGTAGTTAGGCTAGGGGAGCACTAGCCTTAGCCTGAGCCTAGGGGTACCCTAGCCTAAGCAGAGGCGTACCCTAGCCTAAGCCCAGGGGAGCCCTAGCCTAAGCCTAGGCGTGCCCTAGCCTAAGCCTAGGGGTGCCGTAGCCTTAGGCTAGCTGAGCCCTAGCCTTAGCCTAAGCCTAGGGGTGCCCTAGCCTAAGCTTGGGGGTGCCCTAGCCTAAGCCTAGGGCTGCCCTAGCCTAAGCCAAGGGGTGCCCTAGCCTAAGCTTAGGGGTGCCCTAGCCTTAGGCAATTGGAGCCCTAGCCTTAGCCTAAGCCTAGGGGTGCCCTAGCCTAAGACTAGGGGTGCCCTAGCCTAAGAGTAGGGGTGCCCTACTGTAAGCCTAGGGGTGCCCTATCCTAAGCCTAGGGGTGCCCTAGCCTAAGCGTAGGGGTGCTCTAGCCTAAGCCTATGGGTGCCCTACCCTAAGCCAAGGGTGCCCTAGCCTTAGGCTAGCTGAGCCCTTTCCTTAGCCTAAGCCTAGGAGTGCCCTAGCCTAAGCCTAGGGGTGCCCTAGCCTAATCCTAGGGGTGCCCATGCCTAAGACTAGTGGTGCCCTAGCCTTAGGCTAGGGGAGCCCTAGCCTTAGCCTAAGCCTAGGGCTACCCTAGCATAAGACGAGGGGTGCCCTAGCCTAAGCTTAGTGGTGCCCTAGCCTAAGGCTTGGGGTGCCCTAGCTTTAGGCTAGGGGAGCCCTAGCCTTAGTCTAAGCCTAGGGGTGCCCTAGCCCAAGACTAGGGATGCCCTAGCGTTAGGCTAGAGGAGCCTTAGCCTTAGCCTAAGCCTAAGGGTGCCCTAGCCTAAGCCTAGGGGAGCCCTAACCTAAGTCTAGGGGTGCCCTAGACTAAGCCTAGGGGTACCCTAACCTAAGCCTAGGGGTTCCCTACCTAAGCCTAGGGGTGCCTTAGCCTAAGCCTACGGGTGCCCTAGCCTAAGCCTAGGGGTGCCCTAGCCTTAGGCTAGGGAAGCTCTAGCCTTAGCCTTAGCCTAGGAGTGCCCTAGCATAAGCCTAGGGCTGCCCTAGCCTAAGAGTAGGGGTCCCCTACTGTAAGCCTAGGGGTGCCCTATCATAAGCCTAGGGGTTCCCTAGCCTAAGCCTAGGGGTGCCCTAGCCTAAGCCTATGGGTGCCCTAGCCTAAGCCTAGGGGTGCCCTAGCCTTAGGCTAGCTGAGCCCTTTCCTTAGCCTAAGCCTAGGAGTGCCCTAGCCTAAGCCTAGGGGTGCCCTAGCCTAATCCTAGGGGTGCCCATGCCTAAGACTAGTGGTGCCCTAGCCTTAGGCTAGGGGAGCCCTAGCCTTAGCCTAAGCCTAGGGCTGCCCTAGCATAACACGAGGGGTGCCCTAGCCTAAGCTTAGTGGTGCCCTAGCCTAAGGCTTGGGGTGCCCTAGCTTTAGGCTAGGGGAGCCCTAGCCTTAGTCTAAGCCTAGGGGTGCCCTAGCCCAAGCCTAGGGATGCCCTAGCGTTAGGCTAGAGGAGCCTTAGCCTTAGCCTAAGCCTAAGGGTGCCCTAGCCTAAGCCTAGGGGAGCCCTAGCCTAAGTCTAGGGGTGCCCTAGACTAAGCCTAGGGGTACCCTAACCTAAGCCTAGGGGTTCCCTACCTAAGCCTAGGGGTGCCTTAGCCTAAGCCTACGGGTGCCCTAGCCTAAGCCTAGGGGTGCCCTAGCCTTAGGCTAGGGAAGCTCTAGCCTTAGCCTTAGCCTAGGGGTGCCCTAGCATAAGCCTAGGGCTGCCCTAGCCTAAGAGTAGGGGTCCCCTACTGTAAGCCTAGGGGTGCCCTATCCTAAGCCTAGGGGTTCCCTAGCCTAAGCCTAGGGGTGCCCTAGCCTAAGCCTATGGGTGCCCTAGCCTAAGCCTAGGGGTGCCCTAGCCTTAGGCTAGCTGAGCCCTTTCCTGAGCCTAAGCCTAGGAGTGCCCTAGCCTAAGCCTAGGCGTGCCCTAGCCTAAGCCTAGGGGAGCCCTAGCCTTAGCCTAAGCTTAGTGGTGCCCTAGCCTAAGGCTTGGGGTGCCCTAGCCTTAGGCTAGGGGAGCCCTAGCCTTAGTCTAAGCCTAGGGGTGCCCTAGCCCAAGCCTAGGGATGCCCTAGCGTTAGGCTAGAGGAGCCCTAGCCTGAGCCTAAGCCTAGGGGTGCACTAGCCTAAGCCTAGGGGTGCCCTAGCCTAAGTCTAGGGGTGCCCTAGCCTAAGCCTGGGGTTTCCATAGCCTTAGGCTAGGGGAGTCCTCGCCTTAGCCGAAGTTTTGGGGTGACTTTGCCTAAGCCTAGGGGTGCCCTAGCCTAAGACTAGGGGTGCCCTAGCCCAAGCCTAGGGATGCCCTAGCGTTAGGCTAGAGGAGTTCTAGATTTAGCCTAAGCCTAGAGGTGCCCTAGCCTAAGTCTAGGGGAGCCGTAGCCTAAGGCTAGGGCTGCCCTAGCCTTAGTCTAGTGGAGCCCTCGCCTTAACCTAAGCCTAGAGGTGCCCTATCCTAAGCCATGGGGTGCCCTAGCCTAAGCCTAGGGGTGCCCTAGCCTAAGCCTAGGGATGCCCTAGCCTAAGCCTAGGGGTGCCCTAGCCTTAGGCAAGGGGAGCCCTAGCCTTAGCCTAAGCCTAGGGGTGCCCTAGCCTAAGCCTAGGGGTGCCCTAGCCTAAGCCTAGGGTTGCCCTAGCCTAAGCCTAGGGGTTCCCTAGCCTTAGGCTAGGGGGCCTTAGCCTTAGCCTAAGCCTAGGGCTGCCCTAGCCTAAGCCTAGTGGTGTCCTAGCCTAAGCCTAGGGGTGTCCTAGCCTAAGCCTAGGGGTGCCCTAGCCTTAGTCTAGTGGAGCCCTAGCCTAAGCCTAGCCTAGGGGTGCCCTATCCTAAGCCATGTGGTGCCCTAGCCTAAGCCATGTGGTGCCCTAGCCTAAGCCTAGGGTTGCCCTACCCTAAGCCTAGGGGTGCCCTATTCTTATGCTAGGGGAGCACTAGCCTTAGCCTAAGCCTAGGGGTGCCCAAGCCTAAGCCTAGGGGTGCCCTAGCCTAAGCCTACGGGTGTCTTAGCCTAAGCCTAGGGGTGCCCTACCCTAAGCCTAGGGATGCCCTAGCCTTATTCTAGGGGAGCCCTAGCCTTAGCCTAAGCCTTGGGGCGCCCTAGCCTATACCTAGGGGTTCCCTAGCCTAAGCCTAGGGGTGAGCTAGCCTAAGCCTAGGGGTGCCCTAGGCTAAGGCTAGGGGTGCCCTAGCCTTAGGCTAGGGGAGCCCTAGCCTTAGCCTAAGCCTAGGGGTTGCCCTAGCCTAAGCCTAGGGGTGAGCTAGCCTAAGCCTAGGGGTGCCCTAGGCTAAGGCTAGGGGTGTCCTAGCCTTAGGCTAGGGGAGCCCTAACCTTAGCCTAAGCCTAGGGGTACCCTAGCCTAAGCCTAGGGGAGCCCTAGCCTTAGCCTAAGCTTAGTGGTGCCCTAGCCTAAGGCTTGGGGTGCCCTAGCCTTAGGCTAGGGGAGCCCTAGCCTTAGTCTAAGCCTAGGGGTGCCCTAGCCCAAGCCTAGGGATGCCCTAGCGTTAGGCTAGAGGAGCCCTAGCCTGAGCCTAAGCCTAGGGGTGCACTAGCCTAAGCCTAGGGGTGCCCTAGCCTAAGCCTAGGGGTGCCCTAGCCTAAGTCTAGGGGTGCCCTAGCCTAAGCCTAGGGTTTCCATAGCCTTAGGCTAGGGGAGTCCTCGCCTTAGCCGAAGCTTTGGGGTGACTTTGCCTAAGCCTAGGGGTGCCCTAGCCTAAGACTAGGGGTGCCCTAGCCCAAGCCTAGGGATGCCCTAGCGTTAGGCTAGAGGAGTTCTAGATTTAGCCTAAGCCTAGAGGTGCCCTAGCCTAAGTCTAGGGGTGCCGTAGCCTAAGGCTAGGGCTGCCCTAGCCTTAGTCTAGTGGAGCCCTCGCCTTAACCTAAGCCTAGAGGTGCCCTATCCTAAGCCATGGGGTGCCCTAGCCTAAGCCTAGGGGTGCCCTAGCCTAAGCCTAGGGATGCCCTAGCCTAAGCCTAGGGGTGCCCTAGCCTTAGGCAAGGGGAGCCCTAGCCTTAGCCTAAGCCTAGGGGTGCCCTAGCCTAAGCTTAGGGGTGCCCTAGCCTAAGCCTAGGGTTGCCCTAGCCTAAGCCTAGGGGTTCCCTAGCCTTAGGCTAGGGGGCCTTAGCCTTAGCCTAAGCCTAGTGGTGTCCTAGCCTAAGCCTAGGGGTGTCCTAGCCTAAGCCTAGGGGTGCCCTAGCCTTAGTCTAGTGGAGCCCTAGCCTAAGCCTAGCCTAGGGGTGCCCTATCCTAAGCCATGTGGTGCCCTAGCCTAAGCCATGTGGTGCCCTAGCCTAAGCCTAGGGTTGCCCTACCCTAAGCCTAGGGGTGCCCTAGTCTTATGCTAGGGGAGCACTAGCCTTAGCCTAAGCCTAGGGGTGCCCAAGCCTAAGCCTAGGGGTGCCCTAGCCTAAGCCTACGGGTGTCCTAGCCTAAGCCTAGGGGTGCCCTACCCTAAGCCTAGGGATGCCCTAGCCTTATTCTAGGGGAGCCCTAGCCTTAGCCTAAGCCTTGGGGCGCCCTAGCCTATACCTAGGGGTTCCCTAGCCTAAGCCTAGGGGTGAGTTAGCCTAAGCCTAGGGGTGCCCTAGGCTAAGGCTAGGGGTGCCCTAGCCTTAGGCTAGGGGAGCCCTAGCCTTAGCCTAAGCCTAGGGGTTCCCTAGCCTAAGCCTAGGGGTGAGCTAGCCTAAGCCTAGGGGTGCCCTAGGCTAAGGCTAGGGGTGTCCTAGCCTTAGGCTAGGGGAGCCCTAACCTTAGCCTAAGCCTAGGGGTACCCTAGCCTAAGCCTAGGGGTGCCCTAGCCTAAGCCTATGGGTGCCCTAGCCTAAGCCTATGGGTGCCCTAGCCTAAGGCTAGGGGAGCCCTATTCTTAGCCTAAGCCTAGGGGTGCCCAAGCCTAAGACTAAGGGTGTCCTAGCCTAAGCTTAGGGGTACCCTAGTCTAAGCCTAGGTATGCCCCAGCCTAAGCCTAGGGGTGCCCTAGGGTTAGGCAAGGGGAGCCCTAGCCTTAGCCTAAGCCTAGCGGTGCCCTAGCCTAAGCTTAGGGGTGCCCTAGCCTAAGCCTAGGGGTGCCCTTGCCTAAGCCTAGGGGTTACCTAGCCTAAGCCTAGGGGTACCCTAGCATTAGGCTAGAGGGCCCTAGCCTTAGCCTAATGGTGTCCTAGCCTAAGCCTAGAGGTGCCCTAGCCTAAGCCTAGGGGTGCCCTAGCCTTAGACTAGGGAAGCCCTAGCCTTAGCCTAAGCCTAGGGGTGCCCTAGCCTAAGTCTAGGGGTGCCTAGCCTAAGCATAGGGTTGCCCTAACCTAAGCCTAGGGGTTCCCTACCTAAGCCTAGGGGTGCCTTACCCTAAGCCTAGGGGTGCCCTAACCTAAGCCTAGGGGTTCCCTACCTAAGCCTACAGGTGCCGTAGCCCAAGCCTATGGATGCCCTAGCGTTAGGCTAGAGGAGCCCTAGCCTGAGCCTAAGCCTAGGGGTGCCCTAGCCTAAGCCTAGGGGTGCCCTAGCCTAAGTCTAGGGGTACCCTAGCCTAAGCCTAGGGGTACCCTAGCCTTAGGCTAGGTGAGTCCTCGCCATAGCCGAATCCTTCGGGTGACCTAGCCTAAGCTTAGGGGTGCCCTAGCCTTAGACTAGGGGTGCCCTAGCGCAAGCCTAGGGATGCCCTAGCGTTAGGCTAGAGGAGCTCTAGCCTTAGCCTAAGCCTAAGGGTGCCCTAGCCTAAGTCTAGGGGTGCCCTAGCCTAAGGCTAGGGCTGCCCTAGCCTTAGTCTAGTGGAGCCCTCGCCTTAGCCTAAGCCTAGAGGTGCCCTATCCTAAGCCATGGGGTGCCCTAGCCTAAGCCTAGGTGTGCCCTAGCCTAAGCCTAGGGTTGCCCTAGCCTAACCTAGAGGTGCCCTAGCCTTAGGCTAGGGGAGCCCTAGCCTTAGCCTAAGCCTTGGGGCGCCCTAGCCTATACCTAGGGGTTCCCTAGCCTAAGCCTAGGGGTGAGCTAGCCTAAGCCTAGGGGTGCCCTAGGCTAAGGCTAGGGGTGCCCTAGCCTTAGGCTAGGGGAGCCCTAGCCTTAGCCTAAGCCTAGGGGTTCCCTAGCCTAAGCCTAGGGGTGAGCTAGCCTAAGCCTAGGGGTGCCCTAGGCTAAGGCTAGGGGTGCCCTAGCCTTAGGCTAGGGGAGCCCTAACCTTAGCCTAAGCCTAGGGGTACCCTAGCCTAAGCCTAGGGGTGCCCTAGCCTAAGCCTAGGGGTGCCCTAGCCTAAGCCTAGGGGTGCCCTAGCCTAAGCCTATGGGTGCCCTAGCCTAAGGCTAGGGGAGCCCTATTCTTAGCCTAAGCCTAGGGGTGCCCAAGCCTAAGACTAAGGGTGTCCTAGCCTAAGCTTAGGGGTACCCTAGTCTAAGCCTAGGTATGCCCTAGCCTAAGCCTAGGGGTGCCCTAGGGTTAGGCAAGGGGAGCCCTAGCCTTAGCCTAAGCCTAGCGGTGCCCAAGCCTAAGCTTAGGGGTGCCCTAGCCTAAGCCTAGGGGTGCCCTTGCCTAAGCCTAGGGGTTACCTAGCCTAAGCCTTGGGGTACCCTAGCATTAGGCTAGAGGGCCCTAGCCTTAGCCTAATGGTGTCCTAGCCTAAGCCTAGAGGTGCCCTAGCCTAAGCCTAGGGGTGCCCTAGCCTTAGACTAGGGAAGCCCTAGCCTTAGCCTAAGCCTAGGGGTGCCCTAGCCTAAGTCTAGGGGTGCCTAGCCTAAGCATAGGGTTGCCCTAACCTAAGTCTAGGGGTTCCCTACCTAAGCCTAGGGGTGCCTTACCCTAAGCCTAGGGGTGCCCTAACCTAAGCCTAGGGGTTCCCTACCTAAGCCTACAGGTGCCGTAGCCCAATCCTATGGATGCCCTAGCGTTAGGCTAGAGGAGCCCTAGCCTGAGCCTAAGCCTAGGGGTGCCCTAGCCTAAGCCTAGGGGTGCCCTAGCCTAAGTCTAGGGGTACCCTAGCCTAAGCCTAGGGGTACCCTAGCCTTAGGCTAGGTGAGTCCTCGCCTTAGCCGAATCCTTCGGGTGACCTAGCCTAAGCTTAGGGGTGCCCTAGCCTTAGACTAGGGGTGCCCTAGCGCAAGCCTAGGGATGCCCTAGCGTTAGGCTAGAGGAGCTCTAGCCTTAGCCTAAGCCTATGGGTGCCCTAGCCTAAGTCTAGGGGTGCCCTAGCCTAAGGCTAGGGCTGCCCTAGCCTTAGTCTAGTGGAGCCCTCGCCTTAGCCTAAGCCTAGAGGTGCCCTATCCTAAGCCATGGGGTGCCCTAGCCTAAGACTAGGTGTGCCCTAGCCTAAGCCTAGGGTTGCCCTAGCCTAAGCCTAGAGGTGCCCTAGCCTTAGGCTAGGGGAGCCCTAGCCTTAGCCTATGCCTAGGAGTGCCCTAGCCTAAGCCTAGGGGTGCCCTAGCCTAAGCCTACGGGTGTCCTAGCCTAAGCCTACTGGTGCCCTAGCCTAAGACTAGGGGTGCCCTAGCCTTAGTCTTGTGGAGCCCTAGCCTTAGCCTAAGCTTATGGGTGCCCAAGCCTAGGGGTGCCCTAGCCCAAGCCTAGGGATGCCCTAGCATTAAGCTAGAGGAACCATAGCTTAGCTTAAGCCTAGGGGTGCCCTAGCCTAAGCCTATGGGTGCCCTAGCCCAAGCCTAGGGTTGAACTAGCCTAAGCCTAGGGGTGCCCTAGCCTAAGCCTAGGGGTGCCCTACCCTAAGCCTAGGGTTGCCCTAGCCTACGCCTAGTGGTGCCCTATCCTAAGCCTAGGGGTACCCTAGCCTTAGGATAGGGGAACCCTAGTCTTAGCCTAAGCCTAGGGGTGCCCTAGCCTAAGTTTAGGGGTGCCCTAGTCTAAGCCTAGGGGTGCCCTAGGCTAAGCCAAGGGGTGCCCTAGGGTTAGGCAAGGGGAGCCCTAGCCTTAGCCTAAACCTGGGGGTGCCCTACCCTAAGCTTTGGGGTGCCCTAGCCTAAGCCTAGGGGTGCCCTAGCCTAAGCCTACGGGTGCCGTAGTCTAAGCCTAGGGGTTCCCTAGCCTTAGGCTAGGGGGCCCTAGCCTTAGCCTAAGCCTAGGGGTGCCCAAGCCTAAGCTTAGTGGTGTCCTAGCCTAAGCCTAGGGGTGCCCTAGCCTAAGCCTAGGGGTGCCCTAGACTTAGACTAGGGGACCCTAGCCTTAGCCTAAGTCTAGGGGTGCCCTAGCCTAAGCCTAGGGGTGCCCTACCATAAGCCTAGGGATGCCCTAGCCTAAGCCTAGGGGTGCCCTAACGTAAGGCTACGGGTGCCCTAGCCTTAGTCTAGTGGAGCCCTAGCCTTAGCCTAAGCCTAGGGGTGCCCTATCCTAAGCCATGGGGTGCCCGAGCCTAAGCCTAGGGGTGCCCTAGCCCAAGCCTAGGGGTTCCCTAGCCTAAGCCTAGGGGTTCCCTAGCCTAAGGCTAGGGGTGCCCTAGCCTTAGTCTGGTGGAGCCCTAGCCTTAGCCTAAGCCTAGGGGTGCCGTAGCCTAAGCCTAGATGTGCCCTAGCCTAAGCCTAGGGGTGCCCTACCCTAAGCCTAGGGGTGCCCTAGCCTAAGCCTAGGAGTGCCCTAGCATTAGGATAGCTGAGCCCTTCACTTAGCCTAAGCCTAGGAGTGCCCTAGCCTAAGCCTTGGGGTGCCCTAGCCTAAGCCTAGGGGTGCCCTAGCCTAAGCCTAGTAGTGCCCTAGCCATAGACTAGGGGAGCCCTAGCATTAGCCTAAGCCTAGGGGTTCCCTAGCATAATATGAGGGGTGCCCTAGCCTAAGCATAGGGGTGCCCTTGCCTAAGCCTAGGGTTCCCATAGCCTAAGCCAAGGGGTGCCCTAGCCTAAGCCTAGGGTTGCCCTAGCCTAAGCCTAAGGGTGCCCTAACCTAAGCCGAGGGTGCCCTTGCCTATGCCTAGGGGTGCCTTAGCCTAAGCCTAGGGGTCCCCTAGCCTTAGCCTAAGCCTAGGGGTGCCCTAGCCTAAGACTAGGGGTGCCTAGCCTAAGCCTAGGGGTGCCCTAGCCTCAGCCTAGGGGTGCCCTAGCCTCAGCCTAGGGGTGCCCTAGCATAAGCCTAGGAGTGCCCTAGCCTAAGCCTAGGAGTGCCCTAGCCTAAGCATAGGGGTGCCTTAGCCTAAGTCTAGGGGTGCCCTAGCCTAAGCCTAGGGGTGCCCTAGCCTAAGCCTAAGGGTGCCCAGGCCTTAGGCTAGAGGAGCCCTAGCCTTAGCCTAAGCCTATGGCTGCCCTAGCCTAAGCCTAGGGCTGCCCTAGCCTACGCCTAGGAGTGCCCTATCTTAACCCTAGAGGTGCCCTAGCCTTAGGCTAGGGGAGCACTAGCCTTAGCCTAAGCCTAGGGGTGCCCTAGCCTAAGCCAAGCGTGCCCTAGCCTAAGCTTACGGGTTCCCTACCCTAAGCCTAGGGGTGCCCTACCCTAAGCCTAGGGGTGCCCTAGCCTAAGCCTAGGCTTGCCCTAGCCTTAGACTAGCTGAGCCCTAGCCTAAGCCTAAACCTAGGGGTGCCCTAGCCTAAGCCTAGGGGTGCCCTAGCCTAAGCCTAGCGGTGCCCTAGCCTTAGGCTAGTGGAGCCCTAGCCTTAGCCTAAGCCTAGGGGTGTCCTAGCCTAAGCCTAGGGGTATCCTAGCCTAAGCCTAGGGGTGCCCTAGCCTAAGCCTAGGGGTGCCCTAGCCTAAGCCTAGGGGTGCCCAGGCCTTAGGCTAGAGGAGCCCTAGCCTTAGCTTAAGCCTATGGCTGCCCTAGCCTAAGGCTAGGGGTGCCCTAGCCTAAGCCTAGGGGTGCCCTAACCTAAGTCTAGGTGTGCCCTAGCCTTAGGCTAGGGGAGACCTAGCCTTAGCCTAAGCCTAGGGGTGCCCTAGCCTAAGCCTAGGGGTGCCCTAGCATAAGCCTAGGGTTGCCCTAGCCTAAGCCTAGGGGTGCCCTAGCCTAAGCCTAGGGGTGCCCTAGCCTAAGCCTAGGGGTGCCCTAGCCTAAGCCTAGGGGTGCCCTAGCCCAAGCCTAGGGGTGCCGTAGCCTTAGGCTAGCTGAGCCCTAGCCTTAGCCTAAGCCTAGGGGTGCCCTAGCCTAAGCCAAGGGGTGCCCTAGCCTAAGCCAAGGGGTGCCCTAGCCTAAGCTTAGGGGTGCCCTAGCCTTAGGCAATTGGAGCCCTAGCCTTAGCCTAAGCCTAGGGGTGCCCTAGCCTAAGACTAGGGGTGCCCTAGCCTAAGAGTAGGGGTGCCCTACTGTAAGCCTAGGGGTGCCCTATCCTAAGCCTAGGGGTGCCCTAGCCTAAGCCTAGGGGTGCCCTAGCCTAAGCCTATGGGTGCCCTACCCTAAGCCTAGGGGTGCCCTAGCCTTAGGCTAGCTGAACCCTTTCCTTATCCTAAGCCTAGGAGTGCCCTAGCCTAAGCCTAGGGGTGCCCTAGCCTAATCCTTGGGGTGCCCATGCCTAAGCCTAGTGGTGCCCTAGCCTTAGGCTTGGGGTGCCCTAGCCTTAGGCTAGGGGAGCCCTAGCCTTAGTCTAAGCCTAGGGGTGCCCTAGCATAAGCCTAGGGTTGCCCTAGCCTAAGCCTAGGGGTGCCCTAGTCTAAGCCTAGGGGTGCCCTAGCCTAAGCCTAGGGGTGCCCTAGCCCAAGCCTAGGGGTGCCGTAGCCTTAGGCTAGCTGAGCCCTAGCCTTAGCCTAAGCCTAGGGGTGCCCTAGCCTAAGCCTAGGGGTGCCCTAGCCTAAGCCTAGGGGTGCCCTAGCCTAAGCCAAGGGGTGCCCTAGCCTAAACTTAGGGGTGCCCTAGCCTTAGGCAATTGGAGCCCTAGCCTTAGCCTAAGCCTAGGGGTGCCCTAGCCTAAGACTAGGGGTGCCCTAACCTAAGAGAAGGGGTGCCCTACTGTAAGCCTAGGGGTGCCCTATCCTAAGCCTAGGGGTGCCCTAGCCTAAGCCTAGGGGTGCCCTACCCTAAGCCTAGGGGTGCCCTAGCCTTAGGCTAGCTGAACCCTTTCCTTAGCCTAAGCCTAGGAGTGCCCTAGCCTAAGCCTAGGGGTGCCCTAGCCTAATCCTAGGGGTGCCCATGCCTAAGCCTAGTGGTGCCCTAGCCTTAGGCTTGGGGTGCCCTAGCCTTAGGCTAGGGGAGCCCTAGCCTTAGTCTAAGCCTAGGGGTGCCCTAGCCCAAGTCTAGGGATGCCCTAGCGTTAGGCTAGAGGAGCCCTAGCCTTAGCATAAGCCTAAGGGTGCCCTAGCCTAAGCCTAGGGGAGCCCTAGCCTAAATCTTGGGGTGCCCTAGCCTAAGCCTAGGGGTAGCCTAACCTAAGCCTAGGGGTTCCCTACCTAAGCCTAGGGGTGCCTTAGCCTAAGCCTACGGGTGCCCTAGCCTAAGCCTTGGGGTGCAGTAGCCTATAGGCTAGGGAAGCTCTAGCCTTAGCCTTAGCCTAGGGGTGCCCTAGCATAAGCCTAGGGCTGCCCTAGCCTAAGAGTAGGGGTGCCCTACTGTAAGCCTAGGGGTGCCCTATCCTAAGCCTAGGGGTGCCCTAGCCTAAGCCAAGGGGTGCCCTAGCCTAAGCCTATGGGTACCCTAGCCTAAGCCTAGGGGTGCCCAGGCCTTAGGCTAGAGGAGCCCTAGCCTTAGCCTAAGCCATGGCTGCCCTAGCCTAAGGATAGGTGTGCCCTAGCCAAAGCCTAGGGGTGCCCTAACCTAACCCTAGGGGTGCCCTAGCCTAAGCTTAGTGGTGCCCTAGCCTAAGCCTAAGTGTGCCCTAGCCTTAGCCTCAGCCTATGGGTGCCCTAGCCTAAGCCTAGACGTGCCCTAGCCTAAGCCTAGGGGTGCAATAGCCTAAACCTAGGCGTGCCCTAACCTAAGCCTAGGGGTGCCCTAGCCTAAGCCTAGGGGTGCCGTAGCCTAAGCTTAGTGGTGCCCTAGCCTAAGCCTAAGTGTGCCCTAGCCTAAGCCTAGTGGTGCCCTAGCCTTAGGCTAGGGGAGCCCTAGCCTTAGCCTAAGCCTAGGGGTGCCCTAGCATAAGGCTAGGGGTGCCCTAGCCTAAGCTTAGGGGTGCCCTAGCCTAAGCCTAGGGGTCCCCTAGACTAAGCCTAGGGGAGCCCTAGGGTTAGGCTGGGCGAGCCCTAGCCTTACCCTAATCCTAGGGGTGCCCTAGCATAAGCCTAGGAGTGCCCTAGCCAAAGCCTATGGGTTCCCTAGCCTTAGGATAGGGGAGCCCTAGCCTTAGGTTAAGCTTACGGGTGCCCTAGCTTAAGCCTAGGGGTGCCCTACCCTAAGCCTTGGGGTGCCCTAACCTAAGCCTAGGCTTGCACTAGCCTAAGCCTAGGCTTGCCCTAGCATTAGGCTATCTGAGCCCAAGCCTAAGCCTAAGCCTAGCGGTGCCCTAGCCTAAGCCTAGGGGTGCCCTAGCCTAAGCCTAGGGGTGCCCTGCCTAAGCCTAGGGGTGCCCTAGCCTTAGGCTAGCGGAGCCCTAGCCTTAGCCTAAGCCTAGGGGTGCCCTAGCCTAAGACTAGGGGTGCCCTAACCTAAGCCTAAATGTGCCCTAGCCTAAGCCTAGGGGTGCCCTACCCTAAGCGTAGCGGTGCCCTAACCTAAGCCTAGGGGTGCCCTAGCCTTAGGCTAGGGGAGCCCTAGCCTTAGCCTAAGCCTAGGGGTGCCCTAGCCTAACCCTAGGGGTTCCCTAGCCTAAGCCTAGGGGTGCCCTAGCCTAAGCCTAGGGGTACCCTAGCCTAAGCCTAGGGGTGCCCTAGCCTAAGCCTAGGGGTGCCCTACCCTAAGCCTAGGGTTGCCCTAGCCTAAGCCTAGGAGTGCCCTAGCCTTAGGCTAGCTGAGCCCTAGCATTAGCCTAAGCCTAGGGGTGCCCTAGCCTATGCCTAGGGTTGCCCTAGCCTAAACCTAGGGGTGCCCTAGCCTTAGGCTAGGGGAGCCCTAGCCTTAGCCTATGCCAAGGGGTTCCCTAGCATAAGATGAGGGGTACCCTAGCCTAAGCTTAGGGGTGCCCTTGCCTAAGCCTAAGGGTGCCCTAACCTAAGCCGAGGGTGGCCTTGCCTAAGCCTAGGGGTGCCTTTGCCTAAGCCTAGGGGTCCCCTAGCCTTAGCCTAAGCCTAGGGGTGCCCTAGCCTAAGCCTAGGGGTGCCTAGCCTAAGCATAGGGGTGCCCTAGCCTAAGCCTAGGGGTGCCCTATCCTAAGCCTAGGGGTGCCCTAGCCTAATTCTAGGGGTGCCCTAGCCTAAGCCTAGGGGTGCCCTAGTCTAAGCCAAGGGGTGCCCTAACATAAGCCTAAGGGTGCCCTAGCCTTAGCCAAGGGGAGCCCTACCCTTAGCCTAAGCCTAGGGGTACCCTAGCCTAAGACAAGGGGTGCCCTAGCCTAACCTTAGGGGTGCCCTAGCGTAAGCCTAGGGGTGCCCTAGCCTAAGACTAGGGGTGTCCTAGCCTTAGGCTAGGGGAGCCCTAGCCTTATCCTAAGACTAGGGGTGCCCTAGCCTAAGCCTAGGGGTGCCCTAGCCTAAGTCTAGGGGTGCCCTAGCCTAAGCCTACGGGTGCCCTAGCCTAAGCCGAGGGGTGCCCAAGCCTTAAGCTACCTGATCCTTTGCCATAGCCAAAGCCTAGGAGTGCCCTAGCATAAACCTAGGTGTGCCCTAGCCTAAGCTTAGGGGTGCCCTAGCCTAAGCCTAGTGGTGCCCTAACCTAAGACTAGGGGTACCCTAGCCTAAGCCTAGGGGTGCCCTAGCCTAAGCCTAGGGGTGCCCTAGCCTAAGCCTAGGGGTGCCCTAGCCTAAGTCTAGGGGTGCCCTAGCCTAAGCCTAGGAGTGCCCTAGCCTAAGCCTAGGGGTGCCTTAGCCTAAGACAAGTGGTGCCTTAGCCTAAGCCTAGGGGTGACCTAGCCTTAGACTAAGCCTAGGGGTGCCATAGCCTAAGCCTAAGGGTGCCCTAACCTAAGCCTATGGTGCCCTTGCCTAAACCTAGGGGTGCCTTAGTCTAAGCCTAGGGGTCCCCTAGCCTTAGTCTAAGCCTAAGGGTGCCCTAGCCTAAGCCCTGGGGGTGCCCTAGCCTAAGCCTACGGGTACCCTATCCTATCCCTAGAGGTGCCCTAGCCTTAGGCTAGGGGAGCACTAGCCTTACCCTAAGCCTAGGGCTGCCCTAGCCTAAGCCTAGTGGTGTCCTAGCCTAAGCCTAGGCGTGCCCTAGCCTAAGCCTAGGGGTGCCCTACCCTAAGCCTGGGGGTGCCCTACCCTAAGCCTTGGGGTGCCCTAGCCTAAGCCTAGGTTTGCCCTAGCCTTAGGCTAGCTGAGCCCTAGCCTAAGCCTAAACCTAGGGGTGCCCTAGCCTAAGCCTTGGGGTGCCCTAGCCTAAGCCTAGGGGTGCCCTAGCCTTAGGCTAGGGGAGCCCTAGCCTTAGCCTAAGCCTAGGGGTGTCCTAGCCCAAGCCTAGGGGTGTCCTAGCCTAAGCCTAGGGGTGCCCTAGCCTAAGCCTAGGGGTGCCCTAGCCTAAGCCTAGGAGTGCCCAGGCCTTAGGCTAGAGGAGCCCTAGCCTTAGCCTAAGCCTATGGCTGCCCTAGCCTAAGGCTAGGGGTGCCCTAGCCTAAGCCTAGGGGTGCCCTAACCTAACCCTAGGGGTGCCGTAGTTAGGCTAGGGGAGCACTAGCCTTAGCCTGAGCCTAGTGGTACCCTAGCCTAAGCAGAGACGTACCCTAGCCTAAGCCCAGGGGAGCCCTAGCCTAAGCCTAGGCGTGCCCTAGCCTAAGCCTAGGGTGCCCTAGCCTAAGCCTAGGGGTGTCGTAGCCTTAGGCTAGCTGAGCCCTAGCCTTAGCCTAAGCCTAGGGGTGACCTACGGGTGCCCTAGCCTAAGCCTAGGGGTGCCCTAGCCTAAGCCAAGGGGTGCCCTAGCCTAAGCTTAGGGGTGCCCTAGCCTTAGGCAATTGGAGCCTTAGCCTTAGCCTAAGCCTAGGGGTGCCCTAGCCTAAGACTAGGGGTGCCCTAACCTAAGAGTAGGGGTGCCCTACTGTAAGCCTAGGAGTGCCCTATCCTAAGCCTAGGGGTGCCCTAGCCTAAGCGTAGGGGTGCCCTAGCCTAAGCCTATGGGTGCCCTACCCTAAGCCTAGGGGTGCCCTAGCCTTAGGCTAGCTGAGCCCTTTCCTTAGCCTAAGCCTAGGAGTGCCCTAGCCTAAGCCTAGGGGTGCCCTAGCCTAATCCTAGGGGTGCCCATGCCTAAGACTAGTGGTGCTCTAGCCTTAGGCTAGGGGAGCCCTAGCCTTAGCCTAAGCCTAGGGCTGCCCTAGCATAAGACGAGGGGTGCCCTAGCCTAAGCTTAGTGGTGCTCTAGCCTAAGGCTTGGGGTGCCCTAGCTTTAGGCTAGGGGATCCCTAGCCTTAGTCTAAGCCTAGGGGTGCCCTAGCCCAAGCCTTGGGGTGCCCTAGCCTAAACCTAGGTTTGCCCTAGCCTTAGGCTAGCTGAGCCCTAGCCTAAGCCTAAACCTAGGGGTGCCCTAGCCTAAGCCTTGGGGTGCCCTAGCCTAAGCCTAGGGGTGCCCTAGCCTTAGGCTAGGGGAGCCCTAGCCTTAGCCTAAGCCTAGGGGTGTCCTAGCCCAAGCCTAGGGGTGTCCTAGCCCAAGCTTAGGAGTGCCTAACCTAACCCTAGGGGTGCCGTAGTTAGGCTAGGGGAGCACTAGCCTTAGCCTGAGCCTAGGGGTACCCTAGCCTAAGCAGAGGCGTACCCTAGCCTAAGCCCAGGGGAGCCCTAGCCTAAGCCTAGGCGTGCCCTAGCCTAAGCCTAGGGGTGCCCTAGCCTAAGTCTAGGGGTGTCGTAGCCTTAGGCTAGCTGAGCCCTAGCCTTAGCCTAAGCCTAGGGGTGCCCTAGCCTAAGCCTAGGGGTGCCCTAGCCTAAGCCTAGGGGTGCCCTAGCCTAAGCCAAGGGGTGCCCTAGCCTAAGCTTAGGGGTGCCCTAGCCTTAGGCAATTGGAGCCCTAGCCTTAGCCTAAGCCTAGGGGTGCCCTAGCCTAAGACTAGGGGTGCCCTAACCTAAGAGTAGGGGTGCCCTACTGTAAGCCTAGGGGTGCCCTATCCTAAGCCTAGGGGTGCCCTAGCCTAAGCGTAGGGGTGCCCTAGCCTAAGCCTATGGGTGCCCTACCCTAAGCCTAGGGGTGCCCTAGCCGTAGGCTAGCTGAGCCCTTTCCTTAGCCTAAGCCTAGGAGTGCCCTAGCCTAAGCCTAGGGGTGCCCTAGCCTAATCCTAGGGGTGCCCATGCCTAAGACTAGTGGTGCCCTAGCCTTAGGCTAGGGGAGCCCTAGCCTTAGCCTAAGCCTAGGGCTGCCCTAGCATAAGACGAGGGGTGCCCTAGCCTAAGCTTAGTGGTGCCCTAGCCTAAGACTAGGGGTGCCCTAACCTAAGAGAAGGGGTGCCCTACTGTAAGCCTAGGGGTGCCCTATCCTAAGCCTAGGGGTGCCCTAGCCTAAGCCTAGGGGTGCCCTACCCTAAGCCTAGGGGTGCCCTAGCCTTAGGCTAGCTGAACCCTTTCCTTAGCCTAAGCCTAGGAGTGCCCTAGCCTAAGCCTAGGGGTGCCCTAGCCTAATCCTAGGGGTGCCCATGCCTAAGCCTAGTGGTGCCCTAGCCTTAGGCTTGGGGTGCCCTAGCCTTAGGCTAGGGGAGCCCTAGCCTTAGTCTAAGCCTAGGGGTGCCCTAGCCCAAGTCTAGGGATGCCCTAGCGTTAGGCTAGAGGAGCCCTAGCCTTAGCATAAGCCTAAGGGTGCCCTAGCCTAAGCCTAGGGGAGCCCTAGCCTAAATCTTGGGGTGCCCTAGCCTAAGCCTAGGGGTAGCCTAACCTAAGCCTAGGGGTTCCCTACCTAAGCCTAGGGGTGCCTTAGCCTAAGCCTACGGGTGCCCTAGCCTAAGCCTTGGGGTGCAGTAGCCTATAGGCTAGGGAAGCTCTAGCCTTAGCCTTAGCCTAGGGGTGCCCTAGCATAAGCCTAGGGCTGCCCTAGCCTAAGAGTAGGGGTGCCCTACTGTAAGCCTAGGGGTGCCCTATCCTAAGCCTAGGGGTGCCCTAGCCTAAGCCAAGGGGTGCCCTAGCCTAAGCCTATGGGTACCCTAGCCTAAGCCTAGGGGTGCCCAGGCCTTAGGCTAGAGGAGCCCTAGCCTTAGCCTAAGCCATGGCTGCCCTAGCCTAAGGATAGGTGTGCCCTAGCCAAAGCCTAGGGGTGCCCTAACCTAACCCTAGGGGTGCCCTAGCCTAAGCTTAGTGGTGCCCTAGCCTAAGCCTAAGTGTGCCCTAGCCTTAGCCTCAGCCTATGGGTGCCCTAGCCTAAGCCTAGACGTGCCCTAGCCTAAGCCTAGGGGTGCAATAGCCTAAACCTAGGCGTGCCCTAACCTAAGCCTAGGGGTGCCCTAGCCTAAGCCTAGGGGTGCCGTAGCCTAAGCTTAGTGGTGCCCTAGCCTAAGCCTAAGTGTGCCCTAGCCTAAGCCTAGTGGTGCCCTAGCCTTAGGCTAGGGGAGCCCTAGCCTTAGCCTAAGCCTAGGGGTGCCCTAGCATAAGGCTAGGGGTGCCCTAGCCTAAGCTTAGGGGTGCCCTAGCCTAAGCCTAGGGGTCCCCTAGACTAAGCCTAGGGGAGCCCTAGGGTTAGGCTGGGCGAGCCCTAGCCTTACCCTAATCCTAGGGGTGCCCTAGCATAAGCCTAGGAGTGCCCTAGCCAAAGCCTATGGGTTCCCTAGCCTTAGGATAGGGGAGCCCTAGCCTTAGGTTAAGCTTACGGGTGCCCTAGCTTAAGCCTAGGGGTGCCCTACCCTAAGCCTTGGGGTGCCCTAACCTAAGCCTAGGCTTGCACTAGCCTAAGCCTAGGCTTGCCCTAGCATTAGGCTATCTGAGCCCAAGCCTAAGCCTAAGCCTAGCGGTGCCCTAGCCTAAGCCTAGGGGTGCCCTAGCCTAAGCCTAGGGGTGCCCTGCCTAAGCCTAGGGGTGCCCTAGCCTTAGGCTAGCGGAGCCCTAGCCTTAGCCTAAGCCTAGGGGTGCCCTAGCCTAAGACTAGGGGTGCCCTAACCTAAGCCTAAATGTGCCCTAGCCTAAGCCTAGGGGTGCCCTACCCTAAGCGTAGCGGTGCCCTAACCTAAGCCTAGGGGTGCCCTAGCCTTAGGCTAGGGGAGCCCTAGCCTTAGCCTAAGCCTAGGGGTGCCCTAGCCTAACCCTAGGGGTTCCCTAGCCTAAGCCTAGGGGTGCCCTAGCCTAAGCCTAGGGGTACCCTAGCCTAAGCCTAGGGGTGCCCTAGCCTAAGCCTAGGGGTGCCCTACCCTAAGCCTAGGGTTGCCCTAGCCTAAGCCTAGGAGTGCCCTAGCCTTAGGCTAGCTGAGCCCTAGCATTAGCCTAAGCCTAGGGGTGCCCTAGCCTATGCCTAGGGTTGCCCTAGCCTAAACCTAGGGGTGCCCTAGCCTTAGGCTAGGGGAGCCCTAGCCTTAGCCTATGCCAAGGGGTTCCCTAGCATAAGATGAGGGGTACCCTAGCCTAAGCTTAGGGGTGCCCTTGCCTAAGCCTAAGGGTGCCCTAACCTAAGCCGAGGGTGGCCTTGCCTAAGCCTAGGGGTGCCTTTGCCTAAGCCTAGGGGTCCCCTAGCCTTAGCCTAAGCCTAGGGGTGCCCTAGCCTAAGCCTAGGGGTGCCTAGCCTAAGCATAGGGGTGCCCTAGCCTAAGCCTAGGGGTGCCCTATCCTAAGCCTAGGGGTGCCCTAGCCTAATTCTAGGGGTGCCCTAGCCTAAGCCTAGGGGTGCCCTAGTCTAAGCCAAGGGGTGCCCTAACATAAGCCTAAGGGTGCCCTAGCCTTAGCCAAGGGGAGCCCTACCCTTAGCCTAAGCCTAGGGGTACCCTAGCCTAAGACAAGGGGTGCCCTAGCCTAACCTTAGGGGTGCCCTAGCGTAAGCCTAGGGGTGCCCTAGCCTAAGACTAGGGGTGTCCTAGCCTTAGGCTAGGGGAGCCCTAGCCTTATCCTAAGACTAGGGGTGCCCTAGCCTAAGCCTAGGGGTGCCCTAGCCTAAGTCTAGGGGTGCCCTAGCCTAAGCCTACGGGTGCCCTAGCCTAAGCCGAGGGGTGCCCAAGCCTTAAGCTACCTGATCCTTTGCCATAGCCAAAGCCTAGGAGTGCCCTAGCATAAACCTAGGTGTGCCCTAGCCTAAGCTTAGGGGTGCCCTAGCCTAAGCCTAGTGGTGCCCTAACCTAAGACTAGGGGTACCCTAGCCTAAGCCTAGGGGTGCCCTAGCCTAAGCCTAGGGGTGCCCTAGCCTAAGCCTAGGGGTGCCCTAGCCTAAGTCTAGGGGTGCCCTAGCCTAAGCCTAGGAGTGCCCTAGCCTAAGCCTAGGGGTGCCTTAGCCTAAGACAAGTGGTGCCTTAGCCTAAGCCTAGGGGTGACCTAGCCTTAGACTAAGCCTAGGGGTGCCATAGCCTAAGCCTAAGGGTGCCCTAACCTAAGCCTATGGTGCCCTTGCCTAAACCTAGGGGTGCCTTAGTCTAAGCCTAGGGGTCCCCTAGCCTTAGTCTAAGCCTAAGGGTGCCCTAGCCTAAGCCCTGGGGGTGCCCTAGCCTAAGCCTACGGGTACCCTATCCTATCCCTAGAGGTGCCCTAGCCTTAGGCTAGGGGAGCACTAGCCTTACCCTAAGCCTAGGGCTGCCCTAGCCTAAGCCTAGTGGTGTCCTAGCCTAAGCCTAGGCGTGCCCTAGCCTAAGCCTAGGGGTGCCCTACCCTAAGCCTGGGGGTGCCCTACCCTAAGCCTTGGGGTGCCCTAGCCTAAGCCTAGGTTTGCCCTAGCCTTAGGCTAGCTGAGCCCTAGCCTAAGCCTAAACCTAGGGGTGCCCTAGCCTAAGCCTTGGGGTGCCCTAGCCTAAGCCTAGGGGTGCCCTAGCCTTAGGCTAGGGGAGCCCTAGCCTTAGCCTAAGCCTAGGGGTGTCCTAGCCCAAGCCTAGGGGTGTCCTAGCCTAAGCCTAGGGGTGCCCTAGCCTAAGCCTAGGGGTGCCCTAGCCTAAGCCTAGGAGTGCCCAGGCCTTAGGCTAGAGGAGCCCTAGCCTTAGCCTAAGCCTATGGCTGCCCTAGCCTAAGGCTAGGGGTGCCCTAGCCTAAGCCTAGGGGTGCCCTAACCTAACCCTAGGGGTGCCGTAGTTAGGCTAGGGGAGCACTAGCCTTAGCCTGAGCCTAGTGGTACCCTAGCCTAAGCAGAGGCGTACCCTAGCCTAAGCCCAGGGGAGCCCTAGCCTAAGCCTAGGCGTGCCCTAGCCTAAGCCTAGGGTGCCCTAGCCTAAGCCTAGGGGTGTCGTAGCCTTAGGCTAGCTGAGCCCTAGCCTTAGCCTAAGCCTAGGGGTGACCTACGGGTGCCCTAGCCTAAGCCTAGGGGTGCCCTAGCCTAAGCCAAGGGGTGCCCTAGCCTAAGCTTAGGGGTGCCCTAGCCTTAGGCAATTGGAGCCTTAGCCTTAGCCTAAGCCTAGGGGTGCCCTAGCCTAAGACTAGGGGTGCCCTAACCTAAGAGTAGGGGTGCCCTACTGTAAGCCTAGGAGTGCCCTATCCTAAGCCTAGGGGTGCCCTAGCCTAAGCGTAGGGGTGCCCTAGCCTAAGCCTATGGGTGCCCTACCCTAAGCCTAGGGGTGCCCTAGCCTTAGGCTAGCTGAGCCCTTTCCTTAGCCTAAGCCTAGGAGTGCCCTAGCCTAAGCCTAGGGGTGCCCTAGCCTAATCCTAGGGGTGCCCATGCCTAAGACTAGTGGTGCTCTAGCCTTAGGCTAGGGGAGCCCTAGCCTTAGCCTAAGCCTAGGGCTGCCCTAGCATAAGACGAGGGGTGCCCTAGCCTAAGCTTAGTGGTGCTCTAGCCTAAGGCTTGGGGTGCCCTAGCTTTAGGCTAGGGGATCCCTAGCCTTAGTCTAAGCCTAGGGGTGCCCTAGCCCAAGCCTTGGGGTGCCCTAGCCTAAGCCTAGGTTTGCCCTAGCCTTAGGCTAGCTGAGCCCTAGCCTAAGCCTAAACCTAGGGGTGCCCTAGCCTAAGCCTTGGGGTGCCCTAGCCTAAGCCTAGGGGTGCCCTAGCCTTAGGCTAGGGGAGCCCTAGCCTTAGCCTAAGCCTAGGGGTGTCCTAGCCCAAGCCTAGGGGTGTCCTAGCCCAAGCTTAGGAGTGCCTAACCTAACCCTAGGGGTGCCGTAGTTAGGCTAGGGGAGCACTAGCCTTAGCCTGAGCCTAGGGGTACCCTAGCCTAAGCAGAGGCGTACCCTAGCCTAAGCCCAGGGGAGCCCTAGCCTAAGCCTAGGCGTGCCCTAGCCTAAGCCTAGGGGTGCCCTAGCCTAAGTCTAGGGGTGTCGTAGCCTTAGGCTAGCTGAGCCCTAGCCTTAGCCTAAGCCTAGGGGTGCCCTAGCCTAAGCCTAGGGGTGCCCTAGCCTAAGCCTAGGGGTGCCCTAGCCTAAGCCAAGGGGTGCCCTAGCCTAAGCTTAGGGGTGCCCTAGCCTTAGGCAATTGGAGCCCTAGCCTTAGCCTAAGCCTAGGGGTGCCCTAGCCTAAGACTAGGGGTGCCCTAACCTAAGAGTAGGGGTGCCCTACTGTAAGCCTAGGGGTGCCCTATCCTAAGCCTAGGGGTGCCCTAGCCTAAGCGTAGGGGTGCCCTAGCCTAAGCCTATGGGTGCCCTACCCTAAGCCTAGGGGTGCCCTAGCCGTAGGCTAGCTGAGCCCTTTCCTTAGCCTAAGCCTAGGAGTGCCCTAGCCTAAGCCTAGGGGTGCCCTAGCCTAATCCTAGGGGTGCCCATGCCTAAGACTAGTGGTGCCCTAGCCTTAGGCTAGGGGAGCCCTAGCCTTAGCCTAAGCCTAGGGCTGCCCTAGCATAAGACGAGGGGTGCCCTAGCCTAAGCTTAGTGGTGCCCTAGCCTAAGGCTTGGGGTGCCCTAGCTTTAGGCTAGGGGAGCCCTAGCCTTAGTCTAAGCCTAGGGGTGCCCTAGCCCAAGCCTAGGGATGCCCTAGCGTTAGGCTAGAGGAGCCTTAGCCTTAGCCTAAGCCTAAGGGTGCCCTAGCCTAAGCTTAGGGGAGCCCTAGCCTAAGTCTAGGGGTGCCCTAGACTAAGCCTAGGGGTACCCTAACCTAAGCCTAGGGGTTCCCTACCTAAGCCTAGGGGTGCCTTAGCCTAAGCCTACGGGTGCCCTAGCCTAAGCCTAGGGGTGCCCTAGCCTTAGGCTAGGGAAGCTCTAGCCTTAGCCTTAGCCTAGGGGTGCCCTAGCATAAGCCTTGGGCTGCCCTAGCCTAAGAGTAGGGGTCCCCTACTGTAAGCCTAGGGGTGCCCTATCCTAAGCCTAGGGGTTCCCTAGCCTAAGCCTAGGGGTGCCCTAGCCTAAGCCTAGGGGTGCCCTAGCCTAAGCCTAGGGGTGCCCTAGCCTTAGGCTAGCTGAGCCCTTTCCTGAGCCTAAGCCTAGGAGTGCCCTAGCCTAAGCCTAGGCGTGCCCTAGCCTAAGCCTAGGGGAGCCCTAGCCTTAGCCTAAGCTTAGTGGTGCCCTAGCCTAAGGCTTGGGGTGCCCTAGCCTTAGGCTAGGGGAGCCCTAGCCTTAGTCTAAGCCTAGGGGTGCCCTAGCCCAAGCCTAGGGATGCCCTAGCGTTAGGCTAGAGGAGCCCTAGCCTGAGCCTAAGCCTAGGGGTGCACTAGCCTAAGCCTAGGGGTGCCCTAGCCTAAGTCTAGGGGTGCCCTAGCCTAAGCCTAGGGTTACCCTAGCCTTAGGCTAGGGGAGTCCTCGCCTTAGCCGAAGCTTTGGGGTGACCTTGCCTAAGCCTAGGGGTGCCCTAGCCTAAGACAAGGGGTGCCCTAGCCCAAGCCTAGGGATGCCCTAGCGTTAGGCTAGAGGAGTTCTAGATTTAGCCTAAGCCTAGGGGTGCCCTAGCCTAAGTCTAGGGGTGCCGTAGCCTAAGGCTAGGGCTGCCCTAGCCTTAGTCTAGTGGAGCCCTCGCCTTAACCTAAGCCTAGAGGTGCCCTATCCTAAGCCATGGGGTGCCCTAACCTAAGCCTAGGGGTGCCCTAGCCTAAGCCTAGGGTTGCCCTAGCCTAAGCCTAGGGGTGCCCTAGCCTTAGGCAAGGGGAGCCCTAGCCTTAGCCTAAGCCTAGGGGTGCCCTAGCCTAAGCCTAGGGGTGCCCTAGCCTAAGCCTAGGGGTTCCCTAGCCTTAGGCTAGGGGGCCTTAGCCTTAGCCTAAGCCTAGGGGTGCCCTAGCCTAAGCCTAGTGGTGTCCTAGCCTAAGCCTAGGGGTGTCCTAGCCTAAGCCTAGGGGTGCCCTAGCCTTAGTCTAGTGGAGCCCTAGCCTAAGCCTAGCCTAGGGGTGCCCTATCCTAAGCCATGTGGTGCCCTAGCCTAAGCCATGTGGTGCCCTAGCCTAAGCCTAGGGTTGCCCTACCCTAAGCCTAGGGGTGCCCTAGTCTTATGCTAGGGGAGCACTAGCCTTAGCCTAAGCCTAGGGGTGCCCTAGCCTAAGCCTAGGGGTGCCCTAGCCTAAGCCTACGGGTGTCCTAGCCTAAGCCTAGGGGTGCCCTACCCTAAGCCTAGGGATGCCCTAGCCTTAGGCTAGGGGAGCCCTAGCCTTAGCCTAAGCCTTAGGGCGCCCTAGCCTATACCTAGGGGTTCCTTAGCCTAAGCCTAGGGGTGAGCTAGCCTAAGCCTAGGGGTGCCCTAGGCTAAGGTTAGGGGTGCCCTAGCCTGAGGCTAGGGGAGCCCTAGCCTTAGCCTAAGCCTAGGGGTTCCCTAGCCTAAGCCTAGGGGTGAGCTAGCCTAAGCCTAGGGGTGCCCTAGGCTAAGGCTAGGGGTGTCCTAGCCTTAGGCTAGTGGAGCCCTAACCTTAGCCTAAGCCTAGGGGTACCCTAGCCTAAGCCTAGGGGTGCCCTAGCCTAAGCCTATGGGTGCCCTAGCCTAAGCCTATGGGTGCCCTAGCCTAAGGCTAGGGGAGCCCTATTCTTAGCCTAAGCCTAGGGGTGCCCAAGCCTAAGACTAAGGGTGTCCTAGCCTAAGCTTAGGGGTACCCTAGTCTAAGCCTAGGTATGCCCTAGCCTAAGCCTAGGGGTGCCCTAGGGTTAGGCAAGGGAAGCCCTAGCCTTAGCCTAAGCCTAGCGGTGCCCTAGCCTAAGCTTAGGGGTGCCCTAGCCTAAGCCTAGGGGTGCCCTTGCCTAAGCCTAGGGGTTACCTAGCCTAAGCCTAGGGGTACCCTAGCATTAGGCTAGAGGGCCCTAACCTTAGCCTAATGGTGTCCTAGCCTAAGCCTAGAGGTGCCCTAGCCTAAGCCTAGGGGTGCCCTAGCCTTAGACTAGGGAAGCCCTAGCCTTAGCCTAAGCCTAGGGGTGCCCTAGCCTAAGTCTAGGGGTGCCTAGCCTAAGCATAGGGTTGCCCTAACCTAAGCCTAGGGGTTCCCTACCTAAGCCTAGGGGTGCCTTACCCTAAGCCTAGGGGTGCCCTAACATAAGCCTAGGGGTTCCCTACCTAAGCCTACAGGTGCCGTAGCCCAAGCCTATGGATGCCCTAGCGTTAGGCTAGAGGAGCCCTAGCTTGAGCCTAAGCCTAGGGGTGCCCTAGCCTAAGCCTAGGGGTGCCCTAGCCTAAGTCTAGGGGTACCCTAGCCTAAGCCTAGGGGTACCCTAGCCTTAGGCTAGTTGAGTCCTCGCCTTAGCCGAATCCTTCGGGTGACCTAGCCTAAGCTTAGGGGTGCCCTACCTTAGACTAGGGGTGCCCTCGCGCAAGCCTAGGGATGCCCTAGCGTTAGGCTAGAGGAGCTCTAGCCTTAGCCTAAGCCTAGGGGTGCCCTAGCCTAAGTCTAGGGGTGCCTTAGCCTAAGGCTAGGGCTGCCCTAGCCTTAGTCTAGTGGAGCCCTCGGCTTAGCCTAAGCCTAGAGGTGCCCTATCCTAAGCCATGGGGTGCCCTAGCCTAAGCCTAGGTGTGCCCTAGCCTAAGCCTAGGGTTGCCCTAGCCTAAGCCTAGAGGTGCCCTAGCCTTAGGCTAGGGGAGCCCTAGCCTTAGCCTAAGCCTTGGGGCGCCCTAGCCTATACCTAGGGGTTCCCTAGCCTAAGCCTAGGGGTGAACTAGCCTAAGCCTAGGGGTGCCCTAGGCTAAGGCTAGGGGTGCCCTAGCCTTAGGCTAGGGGAGCCCTAGCCTTAGCCTAAGCCTAGGGGTTCCCTAGCCTAAGCGTAGGGGTGAGCTAGCCTAAGCCTAGGGGTGCCCTAGGCTAAGGCTAGGGGTGCCCTAGACTTAGGCTAGGGGAGCCCTAACCTTAGCCTAAGCCTAGGGGTACCCTAGCCAAAGCCTAGGGGTGCCCTAGCCTAAGCCTATGGGTGCCCTAGCCTAAGCCTATGGGTGCCCTAGCCTAAGGCTAGAGGAGCCCTATTCTTAGCCTAAGCCTAGGGGTGCCCAAGCCTAAGACTAAGGGTGTCCTAGCCTAAGCTTAGGGGTACCCTAGTCTAAGCCTAGGTATGCCCTAGCCTAAGCCTAGGGGTGCCCTAGGTTTAGGCAAGTGGAGCCCTAGCCTTAGCCTAAGCCTAGGGGTGCCCTAGCCTAAGCCTAGGGGTGCCCTTGCCTAAGCCTAGGGGTTACCTAGCCTAAGCCTAGGGGTACCCTAGCATTAGGCTAGAGGGCCCTAGCCTTAGCCTAATGGTGTCCTAGCCTAAGCCTAGAGGTGCCCTAGCCTAAGCCTAGGGGTGCCCTAGCCTTAGACTAGGGAAGCCCTAGCCTTAGCCTAAGCCTAGGGGTGCCCTAGCCTAAGTCTAGGGGTGCCTAGCCTAAGCATAGGGTTGCCCTAACCTAAGCCTAGGGGTTCCCTACCTAAGCCTAGGGGTGCCTTACCCTAAGCCTAGGGGTGCCCTAACCTAAGCCTAGGGGTTCCCTACCTAAGCCTACAGGTGCCGTAGCCCAAGCCTATGGATGCCCTAGCGTTAGGCTAGAGGAGCCCTAGCCTGAGCCTAAGCCTAGGGGTGCCCTAGCCTAAGCCTAGGGGTGCCCTAGCCTAAGTCTAGGGGTACCCTAGCCTAAGCCTAGGGGTACCCTAGCCTTAGGCTAGGTGAGTCCTCGCCTTAGCCGAATCCTTCGGGTGACCTAGCCTAAGCTTAGGGGTGCCCTAGCCTTAGACTAGGGGTGCCCTAGCGCAAGCCTAGGGATGCCCTAGCGTTAGGCTAGAGGAGCTCTAGCCTTAGCCTAAGCCTATGGGTGCCCTAGCCTAAGTCTAGGGGTGCCCTAGCCTAAGGCTAGGGATGCCCTAGCCTTAGTCTAGTGGAGCCCTCGCCTTAGCCTAAGCCTAGAGGTGCCCTATCCTAAGCCATGGGGTGCCCTAGCCTAAACCTAGGTGTGCCCTAGCCTAAGCCTAGGGTTGCCCTAGCCTAAGTCTAGAGGTGCCCTAGCCTTAGGCTAAGGGAGCCCTAGCCTTAGCCTATGCCTAGGAGTGCCCTAGCCTAAGCCTAGGGGTGCCCTAGCCTAAGCCTACGGGTGTCCTAGCCTAAGCCTACAGGTGCCCTAGCCTAAGACTAGGGGTGCCCTAGCCTTAGTCTTGTGGAGCCCTAGCCTTAGCCTAAGCTTATGGGTGCCCAAGCCTAGGGGTGCCCTAGCCCAAGCCTAGGGATGCCCTAGCATTAGGCTAGAGGAACCATAGCTTAGCTTAAGCCTAGGGGTGCCCTAGCCTAAGCCTATGGGTGCCCTAGCCCAAGCCTAGGGTTGATCTAGCCTAAGCCTAGGGGTGCCCTAGCCTAAGCCTAGGGGTGCCCTACCCTAAGCCTAGGGTTGCCCTAGCCTACGCCTAGTGGTGCCCTATCCTAAGCCTAGGGGTACCCTAGCCTTAGGATAGGGGAGCCCTAGTCTTAGCCTAAGCCTAGGGGTGCCCTAGCCTAAGTTTAGGGGTGCCCTAGTCTAATCCTAGGGGTGCCCTAGCCTAAGCCAAGGGGTGCCCTAGGGTTAGGCAAGGGGAGCCCTAGCCTTAGCCTAAACCTAGGGGTGCCCTACCCTAAGCTTTGGGGTGCCCTAGCCTAAGCCTAGGGGTGCCCTAGCCTAAGCCTACGGGTGCCGTAGTCTAAGCCTAGGGGTTCCCTAGCCTTAGGCTAGGGGGCCCTAGCCTTAGCCTAATCCTAGGGGTGCCCAAGCCTAAGCTTGGTGGTGTCCTAGCCTAAGCCTAGGGGTGCCCTAGCCTAAGCCTAGGGGTGCCCTAGACTTAGACTAGGGGACCCTAGCCTTAGCCTAAGTCTAGGGGTGCCCTAGCCTAAGCCTAGGGGTGCCCTACCATAAGCATAGGGTTGCCCTAGCCTAAGCCTACGGGTGCCCTAACGTAAGGCTACGGGTGCCCTAGCCTTAGTCTAGTGGAGCCCTAGCCTTAGCCTAAGCCTAGGGGTGCCCTATCCTAAGCCATGGGGTGCCCGAGCCTAAGCCTAGGGGTGCCCAATCCTTAGGCTAGGGGTGCCCAACCTTAGGATAGAGGAGCCCTAGCCTTAGCCTAAGCCTATGGCTGGCCTAGCCTAAGCCTAGGGGTGCCCTAGCCTAAGACAAGGGGTGCCCTAACCTAAGTCTTGTGGTGCCCAGGACCTTGGATAGAGGAGCCCTAGCCTTAGCCTAAGCCTATGGCTGCCCTAGCCTAAGCCTATGGTTGCCCTAGCCTAAGCCTTGGGGTGCCCTGGTCTTATGCTAGGGGAGCCCTAGCCTTAGCCTAAGCCTAGGGGTGCCCTAGCCTAAGCCTAGGGGTGCCCTAGCCTAAGCCTACGGGTGTCCTAGCCTAAGCCTAGGGGTGCCCTACCCTAAGCATTGGGATGCCCTAGCCTTAGGTTAGAAGAGCCATAGCCTTAGCCTAAGCCTTGGGGCGCCCTTGCCTAAACCTAGGGGTTCCCTAGCCTAATCCTAGGTGTGAGCTAGCCTAAGCCTAGGGGTGCCCTAGGCTAAGGCTAGAGGTGCCCGAGCCTTAGTCTACTGGAGCCCTAGCCTTAGCCTAAGCTTAGGGGTGCCCAATCTTAAGCCTAGGTCTGCCCTAGCCTAAGCCTAGGGGTGCCCTAGCATAGGGCTAGGGGTGCCCTAGCCTAAGGTTAGGGGTGTCTAGCTTTAGACTAGTCGAGCCCTAGCCTTACTCTAAGCCTAGGGGTGCCCTAGCCTAAGCCTAGGGGTGCCCTAGCCTAAGTCTAGGGGTGGCCTAGCCTAAACCTAGGGGTGCCCTAGCCAAAGGCTAGGGGTGCCCTAGCCTTAGGCTAGGGGAGCCCTAGTCTTAGTCTAACCTTAGGGGTGCCATAACCTAAGCCTAGGGGTGCCGTAGCCCAAGCCTAGGGATGCCCTAGCGTTAGGCTAGAGGAGCCCTAGCCTGAGCCTAAGCCTAGTTGTGCCCTAGCCTAAGCCTAGGGGTGCCCTAGCCTAAGTCTAGGGGTGCCCAAGCCTAAGCCTAGGGGTACCGTAGCCTTAGCCTAAGGGAGTCCTCGCTTTAGCCGAAGCCTTGGGGTGCCCAAGCCTAAGCCTAGGGGTGCCCTAACCTAAGCCTAGAGGTGCCCTATCCCAAGCCTAGGGATGCCCTAGCGTTAGGCTACAGGAGTCCTAGCCTTAGCCTAAGTCTAGGGGTGCCCTAGCCTAAGCCTAGGGGTACCCTAGCCTTTGGCTAGGGGAGCCCTAGTCTTAGCCTAAGCCTAGGGGTGCCCTAGCCTAAGACTAGGGGTGTCCTAGCCTAAGCTTAGGGGTGCCCTAGCCCAAGCCTAGGGATGCCCTAGGGTTAGGCAAGGTGAGCCCTAGCCTTAGCCTAAGCCTAGCGGTGCCCTAGCCTAAGTCTAGGGGTGCCCTAGCCTAAGCCTAGGGGTTACCTAGCCTAAGCCTAGGGGTGCCCAAGCCTTAGGCTAGGAGGCTCTAGCCTTAGCCTAAGCCTAGGGGTGCCCTAGCCTAAGCCTAGGGGTGCCCTAGCCTAAGTCTAGGGGTGCCCTAGCCTAAGCCTAGGGGTACCCTAGCCTTAGCCTAAGGGAGTCCTCGCTTTAGCCGAAGCCTTGGGGTGCCCAAGCCTAAGCCTAGGGGTGCCCTAGCCTAAGCCTAGAGGTGCCCTAGCCCAAGCCTAGGGATGCCCTAGCGTTAGGATAGAGGAGTCCTAGCCTTAGCCTAAGTTTAGGGGTGCCCTAGCCTAAGTCTAGGGGTGCCCTAGCCTAAGCCTAGGGCTACCATAGCCTTTGGCTAGGGGAACCCTAGTCTTAGCCTAAGCCTAGGGGTGCCCTAGCCTAAGACTAGGGGTGTCCTAGCCTAAGCTTAGGGGTGCCCTAGCCCAAGCCTAGGGGTGCCCTAGGGTTAGGCAAGGTGAGCCCTAGCCTTAGCCTAAGCGTAGCGGTGCCCTAGCCTAAGCCTGGGGGTGCCCTAGCCTAAGCCTAGGGGTTACCTAGCCTAAGCCTAGGGGTGCCCAAGCCTTAGGCTAGGGGGCTCTAGCCTTAGCCTAAGCCTAGGGGTGCCCTAGCCTAAGCCTAGGGGTGCCCTAGCCTAAGCCTAGGGGTGCCCTACCCTAAGCCTAGGGTTGGCCTAGCCTAAGCCTAGGAGTGCCCAAGCCTTAGGCTAGCTAAGCCCTAGCCTTAGCCTAAGCCTACGGGTGCCCTAGCATACGCCTAGGGGTGCCCTAGCCTACGCCTAGGTGTGCCCTAGCCTAAGCCTAGGGGTGCCCTAGCCTTAGGCTACGGGAGCCCTAGTCTTAGCCTAAGCCTAGGGGTGCCCTAGCCTAAGACTAGGGATGTCCTAGCCTAAGCTTAGGGGTGCCCTACTCTAAGCCTAGATATGCCTTAGCCTAAGCCTAGGGGTGCCCTAGCGTTAGGCAAGGGGAGCCCTAGCTTTAGCCTAAGCCTAGCGGTGCCTAGCCTAAGCTTAGGGGTGCCCTAGCCTAAGCCTAGGTGTGCCCTAGCCTAAGCCTAGGGGTTACCTAGCCTAAGCCTAGGGGTTCCCTAGCCTTAGGCTAGGGGGCCCTAGCCTTAGCCTAAGCCTAGGTTGCCCTAGCCTAAGTCTAGTGGTGTCCTAGCCTAAGCCTAGGGGTGCCCTAGCATAAGCCTAGGGTTCCCTACCCTAAGCCTAGTGGTGCCCTGGCGTAAGGCTAGGGGTGCCCTAGCCTTAGTCTAGTGGAGCCCTAGCCTTAGCCTAAGCCTAGGTGTGCCCTATCCTAAGCCATGGGGTGCCATAGCCTAAGCCTGGGGGTGCCCTAGCCTAAGCCTAGGGTTGCCCTACCCTAAGCCTAGGGGTGCCGTAGCCTTAGGCTAGGGGAGCCCTAGCCTTAGCCTAAGCATAGGGGTGCCCTAGCCTGGGCCTAGGGGTGCCCTAGCCTAAGCCTACGGGTGTCCTAGCCTAAGCCTAGGGGTGCCCTACCCTAAGCCTAGGGGTACCCTAGCCTTAGGCTAGGGGAGCCCTAGCCTTAGCCTAAGCTTTGGGGCGCCCTAGCCTAAACCTAGGGGTTTCCTACCCTAAGCCTAGGGGTGAGCTAGCCTAAGCCTAGGGATGCCCTAGCCTAAGGCTAGGGGTGCCCTAGCCTTAGTCTAGTGGTATCCTAGCCTTAGCCTAAGCTTAAGGGTGCCCTATCCTAAGCCTAGGGGTGCCCTAGCCTAAGCATAGGGGTGCCCTAGCCTAAGGCTTGGGGTGCCCTAGCCTTAGGCGAGGGGAGCCCTAGCCTTAGTCTAAGCCTAGGGGTGCCCTAGCCCAAGCCTAGGGATGCCCTTGCGTTAGTCTAGAGGAGCCCTAGCCTTAGCCTAAGCCTAGGTGTGCCCTAGCCTAAGCCTAGGGGTGCCCTAGCCTTAGGCTACGGGAGCCCTAGTCTTAGCCTAAGCCTAGGGGTGCCCTAGCCTAAGACTAGGGATGTCCTAGCCTAAGCTTAGGGGTGCCCTACTCTAAGCCTAGATATGCCTTAGCCTAAGCCTAGGGGTGCCCTAGCGTTAGGCAAGGGGAGCCCTAGCTTTAGCCTAAGCCTAGCGGTGCCTAGCCTAAGCTTAGGGGTGCCCTAGCCTAAGCCTAGGTGTGCCCTAGCCTAAGCCTAGGGGTTACCTAGCCTAAGCCTAGGGGTTCCCTAGCCTTAGGCTAGGGGGCCCTAGCCTTAGCCTAAGCCTAGGTTGCCCTAGCCTAAGTCTAGTGGTGTCCTAGCCTAAGCCTAGGGGTGCCCTAGCATAAGCCTAGGGTTCCCTAGCCTAAGCCTAGTGGTGCCCTAGCGTAAGGCTAGGGGTGCCCTAGCCTTAGTCTAGTGGAGCCCTAGCCTTAGCCTAAGCCTAGGGGTGCCCTATCCTAAGCCATGGGGTGCCATAGCCTAAGCCTGGGGGTGCCCTAGCCTAAGCCTAGGGTTGCCCTACCCTAAGCCTAGGGGTGCCGTAGCCTTAGGCTAGGGGAGCCCTAGCCTTAGCCTAAGCCTAGGGGTGCCCTAGCCTGGGCCTAGGGGTGCTCTAGCCTAAGCCTACGGGTGTCCTAGCCTAAGCCTAGGGGTGCCCTACCCTAAGCCTAGGGGTACCCTAGCCTTAGGCTAGGGGAGCCCTAGCCTTAGCCTAAGCTTTGGGGCGCCCTAGCCTAAACCTAGGGGTTTCCTACCCTAAGCCTAGGGGTGAGCTAGCCTAAGCCTAGGGATGCCCTAGCCTAAGGCTAGGGGTGCACTAGCCTTAGTCTAGTGGTATCCTAGCCTTAGCCTAAGCTTAAGGGTGCCCTATCCTAAGCCTAGGGGTGCCCTAGCCTAAGCATAGGGGTGCCCTAGCCTAAGGCTTGGGGTGCCCTAGCCCAAGCCTAGGGATGCCCTTGCGTTAGGCTAGAGGAGCCCTAGCCTTAGCCTAAGCCTACGGGTGCCCTAGCCTAAGCCTAGGGGAGCCCTAGCCTAAGTCTAGGGGTACCCTAGCCTAAGCCTAGGGGTACCCTAGCCTTAGGCTAGGGGAGCCCTAGCCTTAGCCTAAGCCTACCCTAGCTTAAGTCTAGGGGTTCCCTACCTAAGCCTAGGGGTGCCTTAGCCTAAGCCTACAGGTGCCCTAGCCTAAGCCTAGGGGTGCCCTAGCCTTAGGCTAGGGAAGCCGTAGCCTTAGCCTAAGCCTAGGGGTGCCCTAGCCTAAGCCTAGGCCTGGCCTTGCCTAAGCCTAAGGGTGCCCTAGCGTAAGCCTAGGGGTGCCCTAGCCTAATCGTAGGGGTGCCCTAGATAAGCCTTGGGGTGCCGTAGCCTAAGCCTAGGGGTGCAATAGCCTAAACCTAGGGGTGCCCTAGCCTAAGCCTAGGGGTGCCGTAGCCCAAGCCTAGGGATGCCCTATTGTTAGGCTAGAGGAACCCTAGCCTGAGCATAAGCCTAGGGGTGCACTAGCCTTAGACTAGCTGAGCCCTAGCCTTAGCCTATGCCTAGGGGTGCCCTATCCTAAGCCATGTGGTGTCCTAGCCTAAGCCATGTGGTGCCCTAGCCTAAGCCTAGGGTTGCCATACCCTTAGCCTAGGGGTGCCCTAGTCTTATTCTAGGGGAGCACTAGCCTTAGCCTAAGCCTAGGGGTGCCCTAGCCTAAGCCTATGGGTGTCCTAGCCTAAGCCTAGGGGTGCCCTACCCTAAGCCTAGGGATGCACTAACCTTAGGCTAGGGGAGCCCTAGCCTTAGCCTAAGCCTTGGGGCGCCCTAGCCGATACCTAGGGGTTCCCTAGCCTAAGCCTAGTGGTGAGCTAGCCTAAGCCTAGGGGTGCCCTTGGCTAAGCCTATGGGTGCCCTAGCCTAAGCCTATGGGTGCCCTAGCCTAAGGCTAGGGGAGCCCTAGTCTTAGCCTAAGCCTAGGGGTGCCCAAGCCTAAGACTAGGGGTGTCCTAGCCTAAGCTTAGGGGTGCCCTAGCCCAAGCCTAGGGATGCCCTAGGGTTAGGCAAGGTGAGCCCTAGCCTTAGCCTAAGCCTAGCGGTGCCCTAGCCTAAGCCTAGGGGTGTCCTAGCCTAAGCCTAGGGGTTACCTAGCCTAAGCCTAGGGGTGCCCAAGCCTTAGGCTAGGGGGCTCTAGCCTTAGCCTAATCCTATGGGTGCCCTAGCCTAAGCCTAATGGTGTCCTAGCCTAAGCCTAGGGGTGCCCTAGCCTAAGCCTGGGGGTGCCCTAGCCTTAGACTAGGGAAGCCCTAGCCTTAGCCAAACCCTAGGGGTGCCCTAGCCTAAGCCTAGGGGTGCCCTAGCATAAGCCTAGGGTTGCCCTAGCCTAAGCCTAGGTGTGCCTTAGCTTAAGGCTAGGGGTGCCCTAGCCTTAGTCTAGTGGAGCCCTAGCCTTAGCCTAAGCCTAGGGGTGCCCTATCCTAAGCCAGGGTGTGCCATAGCCTAAGCCTAGGGGTGCCCTAGCCTAAGCCCAGGGTTGCCCTACCCTAAGCCTAGGGGTGCCCTAGCCTTAGGCTAGGGGATCCCTAGCCTTAGCCTAAGCCTAGGGGTGCCATAGCCTAAGCCTAGGGGTGCCCTAACCTAAGCCTACGGGTGTCCTAGCCTAAGCCTAGGGGTCCCCTACCCTAAGCCTAGGGGTGCCCTAGTCTTAGGCTAGGGGAGCCCTAGCCTTAGCCTAAACCTTGGGGCGCCCTAGCCTAAACCTAGGGGTTCCCTAGCCTAAGCCTAGGGGTGAGCTAGCCTAAGCCTAGGGGTGCCCTAGGCTAAGGCTAGGGGTGCCCTAGCCTTAGTCTAGTGGAGCCCTAGCCTTAGCCTAAGCTTAGGGGTGCCCTATCCTAAGCCTAGGGGTGCCCTAGCCTAAGCCTAGGGGTGTCCTAGCCCAAGCCTAGGGATGCCCTAGGGTTAGGCTAGAGGAGCCCTAGCCTTAGCCTAAGCCTAGGGGTGCCCTAGCCTAAGCCTAGGGGAGCCCTGGCCTAATTCTAGGGGTGCCCTAGCCTAAGCCTAGGGGTACCCTAGCCTTAGGCTAGGGGAGCCCTAGCCTTAGGCTAAGCCTAGGGGTGCCCTAGCCTAAGTCTAGTGGTGTCCTAGCCTAAGCCTAGGGGTGCCCTAGCATAAGCCTAGGGTTCCCTAGCCTAAGCCTAGTGGTGCCCTAGCGTAAGGCTAGGGGTGCCCTAGCCTTAGTCTAGTGGAGCCCTAGCCTTAGCCTAAGCCTAGGGGTGCCCTATCCTAAGCCATGGGGTGCCATAGCCTAAGCCTGGGGGTGCCCTAGCCTAAGCCTAGGGTTGCCCTACCCTAAGCCTAGGGGTGCCGTAGCCTTAGGCTAGGGGAGCCCTAGCCTTAGCCTAAGCCTAGGGGTGCCCTAGCCTGGGCCTAGGGGTGCTCTAGCCTAAGCCTACGGGTGTCCTAGCCTAAGCCTAGGGGTGCCCTACCCTAAGCCTAGGGGTACCCTAGCCTTAGGCTAGGGGAGCCCTAGCCTTAGCCTAAGCTTTGGGGCGCCCTAGCCTAAACCTAGGGGTTTCCTACCCTAAGCCTAGGGGTGAGCTAGCCTAAGCCTAGGGATGCCCTAGCCTAAGGCTAGGGGTGCACTAGCCTTAGTCTAGTGGTATCCTAGCCTTAGCCTAAGCTTAAGGGTGCCCTATCCTAAGCCTAGGGGTGCCCTAGCCTAAGCATAGGGGTGCCCTAGCCTAAGGCTTGGGGTGCCCTAGCCCAAGCCTAGGGATGCCCTTGCGTTAGGCTAGAGGAGCCCTAGCCTTAGCCTAAGCCTACGGGTGCCCTAGCCTAAGCCTAGGGGAGCCCTAGCCTAAGTCTAGGGGTACCCTAGCCTAAGCCTAGGGGTACCCTAGCCTTAGGCTAGGGGAGCCCTAGCCTTAGCCTAAGCCTACCCTAGCTTAAGTCTAGGGGTTCCCTACCTAAGCCTAGGGGTGCCTTAGCCTAAGCCTACAGGTGCCCTAGCCTAAGCCTAGGGGTGCCCTAGCCTTAGGCTAGGGAAGCCGTAGCCTTAGCCTAAGCCTAGGGGTGCCCTAGCCTAAGCCTAGGCCTGGCCTTGCCTAAGCCTAAGGGTGCCCTAGCGTAAGCCTAGGGGTGCCCTAGCCTAATCGTAGGGGTGCCCTAGATAAGCCTTGGGGTGCCGTAGCCTAAGCCTAGGGGTGCAATAGCCTAAACCTAGGGGTGCCCTAGCCTAAGCCTAGGGGTGCCGTAGCCCAAGCCTAGGGATGCCCTATTGTTAGGCTAGAGGAACCCTAGCCTGAGCATAAGCCTAGGGGTGCACTAGCCTTAGACTAGCTGAGCCCTAGCCTTAGCCTATGCCTAGGGGTGCCCTATCCTAAGCCATGTGGTGTCCTAGCCTAAGCCATGTGGTGCCCTAGCCTAAGCCTAGGGTTGCCATACCCTTAGCCTAGGGGTGCCCTAGTCTTATTCTAGGGGAGCACTAGCCTTAGCCTAAGCCTAGGGGTGCCCTAGCCTAAGCCTATGGGTGTCCTAGCCTAAGCCTAGGGGTGCCCTACCCTAAGCCTAGGGATGCACTAACCTTAGGCTAGGGGAGCCCTAGCCTTAGCCTAAGCCTTGGGGCGCCCTAGCCGATACCTAGGGGTTCCCTAGCCTAAGCCTAGTGGTGAGCTAGCCTAAGCCTAGGGGTGCCCTTGGCTAAGCCTATGGGTGCCCTAGCCTAAGCCTATGGGTGCCCTAGCCTAAGGCTAGGGGAGCCCTAGTCTTAGCCTAAGCCTAGGGGTGCCCAAGCCTAAGACTAGGGGTGTCCTAGCCTAAGCTTAGGGGTGCCCTAGCCCAAGCCTAGGGATGCCCTAGGGTTAGGCAAGGTGAGCCCTAGCCTTAGCCTAAGCCTAGCGGTGCCCTAGCCTAAGCCTAGGGGTGTCCTAGCCTAAGCCTAGGGGTTACCTAGCCTAAGCCTAGGGGTGCCCAAGCCTTAGGCTAGGGGGCTCTAGCCTTAGCCTAATCCTATGGGTGCCCTAGCCTAAGCCTAATGGTGTCCTAGCCTAAGCCTAGGGGTGCCCTAGCCTAAGCCTGGGGGTGCCCTAGCCTTAGACTAGGGAAGCCCTAGCCTTAGCCAAACCCTAGGGGTGCCCTAGCCTAAGCCTAGGGGTGCCCTAGCATAAGCCTAGGGTTGCCCTAGCCTAAGCCTAGGTGTGCCTTAGCTTAAGGCTAGGGGTGCCCTAGCCTTAGTCTAGTGGAGCCCTAGCCTTAGCCTAAGCCTAGGGGTGCCCTATCCTAAGCCAGGGTGTGCCATAGCCTAAGCCTAGGGGTGCCCTAGCCTAAGCCCAGGGTTGCCCTACCCTAAGCCTAGGGGTGCCCTAGCCTTAGGCTAGGGGATCCCTAGCCTTAGCCTAAGCCTAGGGGTGCCATAGCCTAAGCCTAGGGGTGCCCTAACCTAAGCCTACGGGTGTCCTAGCCTAAGCCTAGGGGTCCCCTACCCTAAGCCTAGGGGTGCCCTAGTCTTAGGCTAGGGGAGCCCTAGCCTTAGCCTAAACCTTGGGGCGCCCTAGCCTAAACCTAGGGGTTCCCTAGCCTAAGCCTAGGGGTGAGCTAGCCTAAGCCTAGGGGTGCCCTAGGCTAAGGCTAGGGGTGCCCTAGCCTTAGTCTAGTGGAGCCCTAGCCTTAGCCTAAGCTTAGGGGTGCCCTATCCTAAGCCTAGGGGTGCCCTAGCCTAAGCCTAGGGGTGTCCTAGCCCAAGCCTAGGGATGCCCTAGGGTTAGGCTAGAGGAGCCCTAGCCTTAGCCTAAGCCTAGGGGTGCCCTAGCCTAAGCCTAGGGGAGCCCTGGCCTAATTCTAGGGGTGCCCTAGCCTAAGCCTAGGGGTACCCTAGCCTTAGGCTAGGGGAGCCCTAGCCTTAGGCTAAGCCTAGGGGTGCCCTAGCCTAAGTCTAGTGGTGTCCTAGCCTAAGCCTAGGGGTGCCCTAGCATAAGCCTAGGGTTCCCTACCCTAAGCCTAGTGGTGCCCTGGCGTAAGGCTAGGGGTGCCCTAGCCTTAGTCTAGTGGAGCCCTAGCCTTAGCCTAAGCCTAGGTGTGCCCTATCCTAAGCCATGGGGTGCCATAGCCTAAGCCTGGGGGTGCCCTAGCCTAAGCCTAGGGTTGCCCTACCCTAAGCCTAGGGGTGCCGTAGCCTTAGGCTAGGGGAGCCCTAGCCTTAGCCTAAGCATAGGGGTGCCCTAGCCTGGGCCTAGGGGTGCCCTAGCCTAAGCCTACGGGTGTCCTAGCCTAAGCCTAGGGGTGCCCTACCCTAAGCCTAGGGGTACCCTAGCCTTAGGCTAGGGGAGCCCTAGCCTTAGCCTAAGCTTTGGGGCGCCCTAGCCTAAACCTAGGGGTTTCCTACCCTAAGCCTAGGGGTGAGCTAGCCTAAGCCTAGGGATGCCCTAGCCTAAGGCTAGGGGTGCCCTAGCCTTAGTCTAGTGGTATCCTAGCCTTAGCCTAAGCTTAAGGGTGCCCTATCCTAAGCCTAGGGGTGCCCTAGCCTAAGCATAGGGGTGCCCTAGCCTAAGGCTTGGGGTGCCCTAGCCTTAGGCGAGGGGAGCCCTAGCCTTAGTCTAAGCCTAGGGGTGCCCTAGCCCAAGCCTAGGGATGCCCTTGCGTTAGTCTAGAGGAGCCCTAGCCTTAGCCTAAGCCTAGGTGTGCCCTAGCCTAAGCCTAGGGGTGCCCTAGCCTTAGGCTACGGGAGCCCTAGTCTTAGCCTAAGCCTAGGGGTGCCCTAGCCTAAGACTAGGGATGTCCTAGCCTAAGCTTAGGGGTGCCCTACTCTAAGCCTAGATATGCCTTAGCCTAAGCCTAGGGGTGCCCTAGCGTTAGGCAAGGGGAGCCCTAGCTTTAGCCTAAGCCTAGCGGTGCCTAGCCTAAGCTTAGGGGTGCCCTAGCCTAAGCCTAGGTGTGCCCTAGCCTAAGCCTAGGGGTTACCTAGCCTAAGCCTAGGGGTTCCCTAGCCTTAGGCTAGGGGGCCCTAGCCTTAGCCTAAGCCTAGGTTGCCCTAGCCTAAGTCTAGTGGTGTCCTAGCCTAAGCCTAGGGGTGCCCTAGCATAAGCCTAGGGTTCCCTAGCCTAAGCCTAGTGGTGCCCTAGCGTAAGGCTAGGGGTGCCCTAGCCTTAGTCTAGTGGAGCCCTAGCCTTAGCCTAAGCCTAGGGGTGCCCTATCCTAAGCCATGGGGTGCCATAGCCTAAGCCTGGGGGTGCCCTAGCCTAAGCCTAGGGTTGCCCTACCCTAAGCCTAGGGGTGCCGTAGCCTTAGGCTAGGGGAGCCCTAGCCTTAGCCTAAGCCTAGGGGTGCCCTAGCCTGGGCCTAGGGGTGCTCTAGCCTAAGCCTACGGGTGTCCTAGCCTAAGCCTAGGGGTGCCCTACCCTAAGCCTAGGGGTACCCTAGCCTTAGGCTAGGGGAGCCCTAGCCTTAGCCTAAGCTTTGGGGCGCCCTAGCCTAAACCTAGGGGTTTCCTACCCTAAGCCTAGGGGTGAGCTAGCCTAAGCCTAGGGATGCCCTAGCCTAAGGCTAGGGGTGCACTAGCCTTAGTCTAGTGGTATCCTAGCCTTAGCCTAAGCTTAAGGGTGCCCTATCCTAAGCCTAGGGGTGCCCTAGCCTAAGCATAGGGGTGCCCTAGCCTAAGGCTTGGGGTGCCCTAGCCCAAGCCTAGGGATGCCCTTGCGTTAGGCTAGAGGAGCCCTAGCCTTAGCCTAAGCCTACGGGTGCCCTAGCCTAAGCCTAGGGGAGCCCTAGCCTAAGTCTAGGGGTACCCTAGCCTAAGCCTAGGGGTACCCTAGCCTTAGGCTAGGGGAGCCCTAGCCTTAGCCTAAGCCTACCCTAGCTTAAGTCTAGGGGTTCCCTACCTAAGCCTAGGGGTGCCTTAGCCTAAGCCTACAGGTGCCCTAGCCTAAGCCTAGGGGTGCCCTAGCCTTAGGCTAGGGAAGCCGTAGCCTTAGCCTAAGCCTAGGGGTGCCCTAGCCTAAGCCTAGGCCTGGCCTTGCCTAAGCCTAAGGGTGCCCTAGCGTAAGCCTAGGGGTGCCCTAGCCTAATCGTAGGGGTGCCCTAGATAAGCCTTGGGGTGCCGTAGCCTAAGCCTAGGGGTGCAATAGCCTAAACCTAGGGGTGCCCTAGCCTAAGCCTAGGGGTGCCGTAGCCCAAGCCTAGGGATGCCCTATTGTTAGGCTAGAGGAACCCTAGCCTGAGCATAAGCCTAGGGGTGCACTAGCCTTAGACTAGCTGAGCCCTAGCCTTAGCCTATGCCTAGGGGTGCCCTATCCTAAGCCATGTGGTGTCCTAGCCTAAGCCATGTGGTGCCCTAGCCTAAGCCTAGGGTTGCCATACCCTTAGCCTAGGGGTGCCCTAGTCTTATTCTAGGGGAGCACTAGCCTTAGCCTAAGCCTAGGGGTGCCCTAGCCTAAGCCTATGGGTGTCCTAGCCTAAGCCTAGGGGTGCCCTACCCTAAGCCTAGGGATGCACTAACCTTAGGCTAGGGGAGCCCTAGCCTTAGCCTAAGCCTTGGGGCGCCCTAGCCGATACCTAGGGGTTCCCTAGCCTAAGCCTAGTGGTGAGCTAGCCTAAGCCTAGGGGTGCCCTTGGCTAAGCCTATGGGTGCCCTAGCCTAAGCCTATGGGTGCCCTAGCCTAAGGCTAGGGGAGCCCTAGTCTTAGCCTAAGCCTAGGGGTGCCCAAGCCTAAGACTAGGGGTGTCCTAGCCTAAGCTTAGGGGTGCCCTAGCCCAAGCCTAGGGATGCCCTAGGGTTAGGCAAGGTGAGCCCTAGCCTTAGCCTAAGCCTAGCGGTGCCCTAGCCTAAGCCTAGGGGTGTCCTAGCCTAAGCCTAGGGGTTACCTAGCCTAAGCCTAGGGGTGCCCAAGCCTTAGGCTAGGGGGCTCTAGCCTTAGCCTAATCCTATGGGTGCCCTAGCCTAAGCCTAATGGTGTCCTAGCCTAAGCCTAGGGGTGCCCTAGCCTAAGCCTGGGGGTGCCCTAGCCTTAGACTAGGGAAGCCCTAGCCTTAGCCAAACCCTAGGGGTGCCCTAGCCTAAGCCTAGGGGTGCCCTAGCATAAGCCTAGGGTTGCCCTAGCCTAAGCCTAGGTGTGCCTTAGCTTAAGGCTAGGGGTGCCCTAGCCTTAGTCTAGTGGAGCCCTAGCCTTAGCCTAAGCCTAGGGGTGCCCTATCCTAAGCCAGGGTGTGCCATAGCCTAAGCCTAGGGGTGCCCTAGCCTAAGCCCAGGGTTGCCCTACCCTAAGCCTAGGGGTGCCCTAGCCTTAGGCTAGGGGATCCCTAGCCTTAGCCTAAGCCTAGGGGTGCCATAGCCTAAGCCTAGGGGTGCCCTAACCTAAGCCTACGGGTGTCCTAGCCTAAGCCTAGGGGTCCCCTACCCTAAGCCTAGGGGTGCCCTAGTCTTAGGCTAGGGGAGCCCTAGCCTTAGCCTAAACCTTGGGGCGCCCTAGCCTAAACCTAGGGGTTCCCTAGCCTAAGCCTAGGGGTGAGCTAGCCTAAGCCTAGGGGTGCCCTAGGCTAAGGCTAGGGGTGCCCTAGCCTTAGTCTAGTGGAGCCCTAGCCTTAGCCTAAGGTTAGGGGTGCCCTATCCTAAGCCTAGGGGTGCCCTAGCCTAAGCCTAGGGGTGTCCTAGCCCAAGCCTAGGGATGCCCTAGGGTTAGGCTAGAGGAGCCCTAGCCTTAGCCTAAGCCTAGGGGTGCCCTAGCCTAAGCCTAGGGGAGCCCTGGCCTAATTCTAGGGGTGCCCTAGCCTAAGCCTAGGGGTACCCTAGCCTTAGGCTAGGGGAGCCCTAGCCTTAGGCTAAGCCTAGGGGTGCCCTAGCCTAAGTCTTGGGGTGCCTATCCTAAGTATAGGGGTGCCTTAACCTAAGCCTAGGGGTTCCCTACCTAAGCCTAGGGGTGCCTTAGCCTAAGCCTAGGGGTACCCTAGCCTTAGGCTAGGGGAGCCCTAGTCTTAGCCTAAGCCTAGGGGTGCCCTAGGCTAACTCTAGGGGTGCCTAGCCTAAGCATAGGGGTGCCCTAACCTAAGCCTAGGAGTTCCCTACCTAAGCCTAGGTGTGCCGTAGCCCAAGGCTAGGGGTACCCTAGCCTTAGGCTAGGGGAGTCCTCGCCTTAGCCGAAGCCTTCGGGTGACCTAGCCTAAGCCTATGGGTGCCCTAGCCTTAGACTAGGGGTGCCCTAGCCCAAGCCTAGGGATGCCCTAGCGTTAGGCTAGAGGAGTTCTAGCCTTAGACTAAGCCTAGGGGTGCCCTAGCCTAAGGCTAGGGTTGCCGTAGCCTTAGTCTAGTGGAGCCCTCACCTTAGCCTAAGCCTAGAGGTGCCCTATCCTAAGCCATGGGGTGCCCTAGCCTAAGCCTAGGGGTGCCCTAGCCTAAGCCTAGGGTTGCCCTAGCCTAAGCCTAGGGGTGCCCTAGCCTTAGGCTAGGGGAGCCCTAGCCTTAGCCTAATCCTAGGGGTGCCCTAGCCTAAGCCTAGGGGTGCCCTAGGCTAAGCCTACGGGTGTCTTAGCCTAAGCCTACGGGTGCCCTAGCCTAAGACTAGGGGTGCCCTAGCGTTAGTCTAGTGGAGCCCTAGCCTTAGCCTAAGCTTAGGTGTGCCCTATGCTAAGCCTAGGGGTGCCCTAGCCTAAGCCTAGGGGTTCCCTAGCCTAAGGCTAGGGGTGCCCTAGCCTTAGGCTAGGGGAGCCCTAGCCGTAGTCTAAGCCTAGGGGTGCCCTAGCCCAAGCCTAGGGATGCCCTAGCATTAGGCTAGAGGAAACCTAGCTTACCCTAAGCCTAGGGGTCCCCTAGCCTAAGCCTAGGGTTGCCCTAGCCCAAGCCTAGGGGTGCCCTAGCCTAAGCCGAGGGGTGCCCTACCCTAAGCCTGGGGTTGCCCTAGCCTACACCTAGGGGTGCCCTAGCCTAAGCCTAGGGGTGCCCTAGCCTAAGACTAGGGGTTCCCTAGCCTAAGTTTAGGGGTGCCCTAGCCTAAGCCTAGGGGTGCCCTAGCCTAAGCCTACGGGTGCCCTAGCCTAAGCCTAGGGGTGCCCTAGCCTTAGGCTAGGGGGCCCTAGCCTTAGCCTCAGCCTAGGGATGCCCTAGCCTAAGCCTAGTGGTGTCCTAGCCTAAGCCTAGTGGTGCCCTAGCCTAAGCCTAGGGGTGCCCTAGCCTTAGACTAGGGGACCCTAGCCTTAGCCTAAGTCTAGGGGTGCCCTGGCTAATCCTAGGGGTGCCCTACCATAAGCCTAGGGTTGCCCTAGCCTAAGCCTAGGGGTTCCCTAGCGTAAGGCTACGGGTACCCTAGCCTTAGTCTAGTGGAGCCCTAGCCTTAGCCTATTCCTAGGGGTGCCCTATCCTAAGCCAGGGGGTGCCATAGCCTAAGCCTAGGGGTGCCCTAGCCTAAGCCTAAGGTTGCCCTACCCTAAGCCTAGGGGTGCCCTCGCCTTAGGCTAGGGGATCCCTAGCCTTAGCCTAAGCCTAGGGGTGCCCTAGCCTAAGCCTATGGGTGCCCTAGCCTAAGCCTACGGGTGTCCTAGCCTAAGCCTAGGGGTGCCCTACCCTAAGCCTAGGGGTGCCCTAGCCTTAGGCTAGGGGAGCCCTAGCCTTAGCCTAAGCCTTGGGGCACCCTAGCCTATACCTAGGGGTTCCCTAGCCTAAGCCTAAGGGTGAGCTAGCCTAAGCCTAGGGGTGCCCTAGGCTAAGGCTAGGGGTACCCTAGCCTTAGTCTAGTGGAGCCCTAGCCTTAGCCTAATCTTAGGGGTGCCCTATCCTAAGCCTAGGGGTGCCCTAGCCTAAGCCTAGGGGTGCCCTAGCCCAAGCCTAGGGATGCCCTAGCGTTAGGCTATGGGAGCCCTAGCCTTAGCCTAAGCCTAGGGGTGCCTTAGCCTAAGTCTAGGGGTGCCTATCCTAAGCATAAGGGTGCCCTAACCTAAGCCTAGGGGTTCCCTACCTAAGCCTAGGTGTGCCCTAGCCTAAGCCTAGGGGTGCCCTAGTCTAATTCTTGGGGTGCCCTAGCCTAAGCCTAGGGGTACCCTAGCCTTAGGCTAGGGGAGCCCTAGCCTTAGCCTAAGCCTAGTGGTGCCCTAGCCTAAGTCTAGGGGTGCGTATCCTAAGCATAAGCGTGCCCTAACCTAAGCCTAGGGGTTCCCTACCTAAGCCTAGGGGTGCCTTAGCCTAAGCCGAGGGGTACCCTAGCCTTAGGCTAGGGGAGCCCTAGCCTTAGCCTAAGCCTAGGGGTGCCTAGCCCAAATCTAGGGGTGCCTAGCCTAAGCATAGGGGTGCCCTAACCTAAGCCTAGGGGTTCCCTACCTAAGCCTAGGGGCGCCGTAGCCCAAGCCTAAAGATGCCCTAGCGTTAGGCTAGAGGAGCCCTAGCCTGAGCCTAAGCCTTGGGGTGCCCTAGCCTAAGCCTAGGGGTGGCCTAGCCTAAGTCTACGGGTGCCCTAGCCTAAGCCTAGGGGTACCCTAGCCTTAGGCTATGGGAGTCCTCGCCTTAGCCGAAGCCTTGGGGTGACCTAGCCTAAGCCTAGGGGTGCCCGAGCCTTAGACTAGGGGTGCCCTAGCCCAAGCCTAGGGATGCCCTAGCGTTAGGCTAGAGGAACTCTAGCCTTAGCCTAAGCCTAGGGGTGCCCTAGCCTTAATCTAGGGGTGCCCTAGCATAAGGCTAGGGCTGCCCTAGCCTTAGTCTAGTGGAGCCCTCGCCTTAGCCTAAGCCTAGAGGTGCCCTATCCTAAGCCTAGGGATGCCCTAGCCTAAGCCTAGTGGTGTTCTAGCCTAAGCCTAGGGGTGCCCTACCCTAAGCCTAGGGGTGCCCTAGCCTTAGACTAGGGGACCCTAGCCTTAGCCTAAGTCTAGGGGTGCCCTAGGCTAATCCTATGGGTGCCCTACCATAAGCCTAGGGTTGCCCTAGCCTAAGCCTAGGGGTTCCCTAGCGTAAGGCTACGGGTGCCCTAGCCTTAGTCTAGTGGAGCCCTAGCCTTAGCCTAAGCCTAGGGGTGCCCTATCCTAAGCCAGGGGGTGCCATAGCCTAAGCCTAGGGGTGCCCTAGCCTAAGGCTAAGGTTGCCCTACCCTAAGCCTAGGGGTGCCCTCGCTTTAGGCTAGGGGATCCCTAGCCTTAGCCTAAGCCTAGGCGTGCCCTAGCCTAAGCCTAGGGGTGCCCTAGCCTAAGCCTACGGGTGTCCTAGCCTAAGTCTAGGGGTGCCCTACCCTAAGCCTAGGGGTGCCCTAGCCTTAGGCTAGGGGAGCCCTAGCCTTGGACTAAGACTTGGGGCACCCTAGCCTATACCTAGGGGTTCCCTAGCCTAAGCCTAAGGGTGAGCTATCCTAAGCCTACGGGTGCCCTAGGCTAAGGCTAGGGGTGCCCTAGCCTTAGTCTAGTGGAGCCCTAGCCTTAGCCTAAGCTTAGGGGTGCCCTATCCTAAGCCTAGGGGTGCCCTAGCCTAAGCCTAGGGGTGCCCTAGCCCTAGCCTAGGGATGCTCTAGCGTTAGGCTAGGGGAGCCCTAGCCTTAGCCTAAGCCTAGGGGTGCCCTAACCTAAGTCTAGGGATGCCCTAGCATAAGGCTAGGGCTGCCCTAGCCTTAGTCTAGTGGAGCCCTCGCCTTAGCCTAAGCCTAGAGGTGCCCTATCCTAAGCCATGGGCTGCCCTAGCCTAAGCCTAGGGGTGCCCTAACCTAAGCCTAGGGTTGCCCTAGCCTAAGTCTAAGGGTTCCCTAGCCTTAGGCTAAGGGAGCCCTAGCCTTAGCCTAAGCCTATGGGTGCCCTAGTCTAAGCCTAGGGGTGCCATAGCCTAAGCCTACGGTGTCCTAGCCTAAGCCTACGGGTGCCCTAGCCTAAGACTAGGGGTGCTCTAGCCTTAGTCTTGTGGAGCCCTAGCCTTAGCGTAAGCTTAGTTGTGCCCTATGCTAAGCCTACCGGTGCCCTAGCCTAAGCCTAGGGGTGCCCTAACCTAAGGCTAGGGCTGCCCTTGCCTTAGGCTAGGGGAGCCCTAGCCTTAGTCTAAGCCTAGGGGTGCCCTAGCCCAAGCCTAGGGATGCCCTAGAATTAGGGTAGAGGAAACCTAGCTTAGCCTAAGCCTAGGGGTGCCCTAGCCCAAGCCTAGGGGTGCCCTAGCCCAAGCCTAGGGGTGACCTAGCCTAAGCCTAGGGGTGTCCTAGCCTAAGCCTAGGGTTGCCCTACCCTAAGCCTAGGGTTGCCCTAGCCTACGCATAGGGGTGCCCTAGCCTACGCCTAGGGGTGCCCTAGCCTTAGGCTAGGGGAGCCCTAGTCTTAGCCTAAGCCTAGGGGTGCCCTAGCTTAAGCCTAGGGGTGCCCTAGCCTAAGTTTAGGGGTGCCCTAGTCTAAGTCTAGGGTTGCCCTAGCCTAAGCCTAGGGGTGCCCTAGGGTTAGGCAAGGGGAGCCCTAGCCTTAGCCTAAACCTAGGGGTGCCCTAGCTTAAGTTTGGGGTGCCCTAGCCTAAGCCTAGGGGTGACCTAGCCTAAGCCTACGGGTGCCCTAGCCTAAGCCTAGGGGTGCCCTAGCCTTAGGCTAGGGGGCCCTAGACTTAGCCTAATCCTAGGCGTGCCCTAGCCTAAGCCTAGTGGTGCCCTAGCCTAAGCCTAGGGGTGCCCTAGCCTTAGACTAGGGGACCCTAACCTTAGCCTAAGTCTAGTGGTGCCCTAGCCTAAGCCTAGGGGTGCCCTACCATAAGCCTAGGTTTGACCTAGCCTTAGCCTAGGGGTGCCCAAGCGTAAGGCTACGGGTGCCCTAGCCTTAGTCTGGTGGAGCCCTACCCTAAGCCTAGAGATGCCCTAGCCTTAGGCTAGAGGAGCCCTGGCCTTAGCCTAAGCCTTAAGGCGCCCTAGCCTAAAACTAGGGGTTCCCTAGCCTAAGCCTAGGGGTAAGCTAGCCTAAGCCTTGGGGTGCCCTAGGCTAAGGCTAGGGGTGCCCTAGCCTTAGTCTACTGGAGCCCTAGCCTTAGCCTAAGCCTAGGGGTGCCCTAGCCCAAGCCTAGGGATGCCCTAGAATTGGGCTAGAGGAAACCTAGCTTAGCCTAAGCCTAGGGGTGCCCTAGCCCAGCCTAGGGGTGCCCTACCATAAGCCTAGGGTTGACCTAGCCTTAGCCTAGGGGTGCCCTAGCGTAAGGCTACGGGTGCCCTAGCCTTATTCTAGTGGAGCCCTACCCTAAGCCTAGAGATGCCGTAGCCTTAGGCTAGAGGAGCCCTGGCCTTAGCCTACGACTTGGGGCGCCCTAGCCTAAACCTAGGGGTTCCCTAGCCTAAGCCTAGGGGTAAGCTAGCCTAAGCCTAGGGGTGCCCTAGGCTAAGGCTAGGGGTGCCCTAGCCTTAGTCTACTGGAGCCCTAGCCTTAGCCTAAGCCTAGGGGTGCACTAGCCCAAGCCTAGGGATGCCCTAGAATTGGGCTAGAGGAAACCTAGCTTAGCCTAAGCCTAGGGGTGCCCTAGCCCAAGCCTAGGTGTGCCCTAGCCCAAGCCTAGGGGTGACCTAGCCTAAGCCTAGGGGTGTCCTAGCCTAAGCCTAGGGGTGCCCTACCCTAAGCCTAGGGTTGCCCTAGCCTACGCCTAGGGGTGCCCTAGCCTAAGACTAGGGGTGCCCTAGCCTAAGTTTAGGGGTGCCCTAGTCTAAGCCTGGGGGTGCCCTAGCCTAAGCCTAAGGGTGCCCTAGGGTTAGGCAAGGGGAGCCCTAGCCATAGCCTAAACCTAGGGGTGCCCTAGCTTAAGCTTTGGGGTGCCCTAGCCTAAGCCTAGGGGTGCCCTAGCCTAAGCCTACGGGTGCCCTAGCCTAAGCCTAGGGGTGCCCTAGCCTTAGGCTAGGGGGCCCTAGACTTAGCCTAAACCTTGGCGTGCCCTAGCCTAAGCCTAGTGGTGTCCTAGCCTAAGCCTAGGGGTGCCCTAGCCTAAGCCTAGGGGTGCCCTAGCCTTAGACTAGGGGACCCTAACCTTAGCCTAAGTCTAGTGGTGCCCTAGCCTAAGCCTAGGGGTGCCCTACCATAAGCCTAGGGTTGACCTAGCCGTAGCCTAGGGGTGCCCTAGCGTAAGGCTACGGGTGCCCTAGCCTTAGTCTAGTGGAGCCCTACCCTAAGCCTAGAGATGCCCTAGCCTTAGGCTAGAGGAGCCCTGGCCTTAGCCTAAGCCTTGGGGCGCCCTAGCCTAAACCTTGGGGTTCCCTAGCCTAAGCCTAGGGGTAAGCTAGCCTAAGCCTAAGGGTGCCCTAGGCTAAGGCTAGGGGTGCCCTAGCCTTAGTCTACTGGAGCCCTAGCCTTAGCCTAAGCTTAGGGGTGCCCTATCCTAAGCCTACGGGTGCCCTAGCCTAAGCCTAGGGGTGCCCTTGCGTTAGGCTAGAGTAGCCCTAGCCTTAGCCTAAGCCTAGGGGTGCCCTAGCCTAAGCCTAGGGCTACCCTAGCCTAAGCCTAGGAGTGCCCTAGCCTAATCCTAGGGGTGCCCTAGGCTAATCCTAGGGGTGCCCTAGCCTAAGCCAAGGGGTGGCCTAGCCTAAACCTAGGGGTGCCGTATCCCAAGCCTAGGGAAGCCCTAGCGTTAGGCTAGAGGAGCCCTAGCCTGAGCCTAAGCCTAGGGGTGCCCTAGCCTAAGCCTAGGGGTGCCCTAGCCTAAGACTAGGGGTGCCCTAGCCTAAGCCTAGGGGTACCCTAGCCTTAGGCTAGGGGCGTCCTCGCTTTAGCCGAAGCCTTGGGGTGCCCAAGCCTAAGCCTAGGGTTGCCCTAGCCTAAGCCTTGGGGTGCCCTACCCCAAGCCTAGGGATTCCCTAGCGTTAGGCTAGTGGAGCCCTAGCCTTAGCCTAAGCCTAGGGGTGCCCTAGCCTAAGCCTATGGGTACCCTAGCCTTTGGTTAGGGGAGTCCTAGCTTTAGCTTAAGCCTCGGGGTGCCCTAGCCTAAGCCTAGGGGTGCCCCAGCATAAGCCTAGGGTTGCCCTAGCCTAAGCCTAGGTGTGCCCTAGCCTAAGGCTAGGGGTGCCCTAGCCTTAGTCTAGTGGAGCTCTTGCCCTAGCCTAAGCCTAGGGGTGCCCTATCCTAAGCCATGGGGTGCCCTAGCCTAAGCCTAGGGGTGGCCTAGCCTAAGCCTAGGGTTGCCCTAGCTTAAGCCTAGAGGTGCCCTAGCCTTAGGCTAGGGGAGCCCTAGCCTTAGCTTAAGCCTAGGGGTGCACTAGCCTAAGCCTAGGGGTGCCCTAGCCTAAGCCTACGGGTGTCCTAGCCTAAGCCTAGGGGTGCCCTAGCCTTAGGCTAGGGGAGCCCTAGCCTTCGCCTAAGCCTTGGGGCGCCCTGGCCTAAACCTAGGGGTTCCCTAGCCTAAGCCTAGGGGTGACCTAGCCTAAGCCTAGGGGTGCCTTAGGCTAAGGCTAGGGGTGCTTAGCCTTAGTCTAGTGGAGCCCTAGCTTTAGCCTAAGCTTAGGGGTACCCTAGGCTAAGCCTAGGGGTGCCCTAGCCTTAGGCTAGGGGAGCCCTAGCCTTAGTCTAAGCCTAGGGGTGCCCAACCCCAAGCCTAGGGATGTCCTAGCGTTTGGCTAGAGGAGCCCTAGCTTAGCCGAAGCCTAGGGGTGCCCTAGCATAAGCCTAGGGGTGCCCTAGCCCAAGCCTAGGGGTGCCCTAGCCTAAGCCTAGGGGTGCCCTAGCCTTAGGCTAGGGGAGCCCTAGTCCTAGCCTAAGCCTAGGGGTGCCCTAGCCTAAGATTTGGGGTGCCCTAGCCTAAGCCTAGGGGTGCCCTAGCCTAAGCCTAGGGGTGCCCTAGCCTAAGCCTAGTGGTGCCCTAGCCTTAGGCTAGGGGGCCCTATCCTTAGCCTAAGCCGAGGGTTGCCCTAGCCTAAGCCTAGTGGTGTCCTAGCCTAAGCCTAGAGGTGCCCTAGCCTAAGCCTAGGGGTGCCCTAGCCTTAGACTAGGGGAGCCCTAGCCTTAGCCTAAGTCTAGGGGTGCCCTAGCCTAAGCCTAGGGGTACCCTAGCATAAGCCTAGCGTTGCCCTAGCCTAAGCCTAGGGGGGCCCAAGCGTAAGGCTATGGGTGCCCTAGCCTTAGTCTAGTGGAGCCTTAGCCTTAGCCTAAGCCTAGGGGTGCCCTATCCTAAGACATGGGGTGCCCTAGCCTAAGCCTACAGGTGTCCTAGCCTAAGCCTAGGGGTGCCCTAGCCTTAGACTAGGGGAGCCATAGCCTTAGACTAATCCTTGGGGCGCCCTAGCCTAAACATAGGGCTTCCCTAGCCTAAGCCTAGGGGTGAGCTATTCTAAGCCTAGGGGTGCCCTAGGCTAAGCCTAGGGGTGCGCTAGCCTAAGCCTAGGGGTGCCCTAGCCTAAGCCTAGGGGTGCCCTAGCCTAAGCCTAGTGGTGCCCTAGCCTTAGGCTAGGGGGCCCTAGCCTTAGCCTAAGCCTAGGGGTGCCCTAGCCTAAGCCTAGGGGTTCCCTAGCCTTAGGCTAGCTGAGCCCTAGCCTTAGCCTAAGACTAGCGGTGCCCTAGCCTAAGCTTAGGGGTGCCTTAGTCTAAGCTTAGGGGTTCCCTAGCCTAAGCCTAGTGGTGCCCTAGGGTTATGCAAGGGGAGCCCTAGCCTTAGCCTAAACCTAGGGGTGCCCTAGCCTAAGCTTTGGGGTGCCCTAGCCTAAGCCTAGGGGTGCCCTAGCCTAAGCCTAGGGGTGTCTTAGCCCAAGCCTAGGGATGCCTAGCCTAAGTCTAGGGGTGCCCTAGCCTAAGCCTAGGGGTGCCCTAGCCTAAGCCTAGGGGTGCCCTAGCCTAAGCCTAGGGGTGCCCTAGCCTAAGGCTAGGGGTACCCTAGCCTTAGGCTAGGGGAGTCCTCGCTTTACCCGAAGCCCTGGGGTGCCCAAGCCTAAGCCTATGGGTGCCCTAGCCTAAGCCTAGGGGTGCCCTAGCCTAAGTCCAGGGATGCCCTAGCGTTAGGCTAGAGGAGCCCTAGCCTTAGTCTAGTGGAGCCCTAGCCTTAGCCTAAGCTTAGGGGTGCCCTATCCTAAGCCTAGGGGTGCCCTAGCCTAAGCCTAGGGGTGCCTTAGCCTAAGCCTAGGGGTACCCTTGCCCAAGCCTAGGGATGCCCTAGCGTTAGGCTAGAGGAGACCTAGCCTTACGCTAAGCCTAGGGGTGCCCTTGCCTAAGGCTAGGGGTGCCCTATCCTAAGTATAGGGGTGCCCTAGCTTAAGCCTAGGGGTAACCTAGCCTTAGGCTAGGGGAGCCCTAGCCTTAGCCTAAGCCTTGGGGCGCCCTAGCCTAAACCTAGGGGTTCCCTATCCTAAGCCTAGGGGTGACCTAGCCTAAGCCTAGGGGTGACCCAGCCTAAGCCTAGCGGTGCCTTAGGCTAAGGCTAGGGGTGCCCAAGTCGTTGTCTAGTAGAGCCCTAGCCTTAGCCTAAGCTTAGGGGTGCCCTATGCTAAGCCTAGGGTTGATCTAGCCTAAGCCTAGGGGTGCCCTAGCCTAAGTCGAGGGGTGACCTAGCCTAAGCCTAGGTGGACCCTAGCCTTAGGCTAGGGGAGTCCTCGCCTCAGACGAAACCCTGGGGTGCCCTAGCCTAAGCTTAGGGGTGCCCTAGCCTAAGCTTAGGGGTGCCCTACTCTAAGCCTAGGGGTGCCCTAGCCTAAGCCTAGGGGTGCCCTAGGGTTAGGCAAGGGGAGCCCTAGCCTTAGCCTAAACCTAGGGGTGACTTAGCCTAAGCTTTGGGGTACCCTAGCCTAAGCCTAGGGGTGCCCTAGCCTCAGCCTAGGGGTGCCCTAGCCTAAGCCTAGGGGTGCCCTAGCCTTAGACTAGGGAGCCCTAGCCCTAGCCTAAGCCTAGTGGTGCCCTAGCCTAAGCCTAGGGGTACCCTAGCATAAGCCTACGGTTGCCCTAGCCTAAGCCTAGTGGTGCCCTAGCGTAATGCTAGGGGTGCCCTAGCCTTAGTCTAGTGGAGCCTTAGCCTTAGCCTAAGCCTAGGGGTGCCCTATCCTAAGCCATGGGGTGCCCTAGCCTAAGCCTAGGGTTGCCCTACCCTAAGCCTAGGGGTGCCCTAGTCTTAGGCTAGGGGAGCCCTAGCCTTAGCCTAAGCCTAGGGGTCTCCTAGCCTAAGCCTAGGGGTGCCCTAGCTTAAGCCTAGGGGTATCCTAGCCTTAGGCTAGGGGAGCCCTAGCCTTAGCCTAAGCCTAGGGGTGCCCCAGCCTAAGCCTAGGGGTGCCCTAGCCTAAGCCTAGGGGTGCCTAGCCTAAGCCTAGGGGTGCCCTAACTTAAACCTAGGGGTTCCCTACGGGTGCCATAGCCTAAGCCTAGGGGTGCCCTAGCCTAAGCCTAAGGATGCCCTAGCCTTAGGCTAGGGGAGCCCTAACCTTAGCCTAAACCTAGTGGTGCCCTAGCATAAGCCTAGGGGTGCCCTAGCCTAAGCCTAGGGGTGCCCTAGCCTAAGCCTAGGGTTGCCCTAGCCTAAAACTAGGGGTTCCCTAGAGTAAGGCTAGGGGTGCCCTAGCTTAGTCCAGTGGAGCCCTAGCCTTAGCGTAAGCCTAGGGGTGCTTATCCTAAGCCATGGGGTGCCGTAGCCTAAGCCTAGGAGTGCCCTAGCCTAAGCCTAGGGTTGCCCTACCCTAAGCCTAGGGATGCCCTAGCCTAAGCCTAGGGGTGCCCTAGCCTAAGCCTACGGGTTTCCTAGCCTAAGACTAGGGGTGCCCTACCCTAAGCCTAGGGTTGCACTAGACTTAGGCTAGGGGAGCCCTAGCCTTAGCCTAAGCCTTGGGGCGCCCTAGCCTAAACCTAGGGGTTCCCTAGCCTAAGCCTAGGGGTGAGCTAGCCTAAGTCTAGGGGTGCCCTAGGCTAAGGCTATGGGTGCCCTAGCCTTAGTCTAGTGGAGCCCTAGCCTTAGCCTAAGCTTAGGGGTGCCCTATCCTAAGCCTAGGGGTGCCCTAGCCTAAGGCTAGGGCTGCCCTAGCGTTAGGCTAGAGGAGCCCTAGCCATAGCCTAAGCCTAGGGGTGCCCTAGCCTAAGCCTAAGGGTGCCCTAGCCTAAGTCTAGGGGTGCCCTTCCCTAAGCCTAGGGGTGCTCTAGCCTAAGCCTTAGGGGTGCCCAAGACCAAGCCTAGGGATGCCCTAGCGTTAGGCTAGAGGAGCCCAAGCCTTACCATAAGCCTAGGGGTGCCCTAGCCTAAGCCTAGGGGTGTCCTAGCCTAAGCCTAGGGGTGCCCTAGCCTAAGCCTAGGTGTACCCTAGCCTTAGGCTTGGGTAGTCCTCGCCTCAGACGAAGCCTTGGGGTGCCCTAGCCTAAGTTTAGGGGTGCCCTAGCCTAAGCCTAGGGGTGCCCTAGACCAAGACTAGGGTTGCCCTGGCGTTAGGCTAGAGGAGCCCTAGTCTTAGCCTAAGCCTAGGGGTGCCCTCACCTAAGCGTAGGGGTGCCCTAGTCTATGTCTAGGGGTGCCTAGCCTAAGCATAGGGGTGCCCTAACCTAAGCCTAGGGGTTCCCTACCTAAGCCTAGGGGTGCCCTTGACTAACCTTCGGGTGCCCTAGCCTAAGCCTAGGGGTGCCCTAGCCTTAGGCTAGGGAAGCCCTAGCGTTAACCTAAGCCTAGGGGTGCCCTAGCCTAAGCCTAGGGGTGCCCTTGACTAACCTTCCGGTGCCCTAGCCTAAGCCTAGGGGTGCCCTAGCCTTAGGCTAGGGAAGCCCTAGCGTTAACCTAAGCCTAGGGGTGCCCTAGCCTAAGCCCAGGGGTGCCCTAGCCTAAGCTTAGGGGTGCCCTAGCCTAAGGCTAGGGGAGCCCTAGCCTTAGCCTAAGCCTAGGGGTGCCCTAGCCTTAGACTAGGGTTGCCCTAGCCCTAGCCTAAGCCTAGGGGTGCCCTAGCCTAAGCCTAGCGGTGCCCTAGCCTAAGCCTAGGGGTGCCCTATCCTAAGTCTAGGTGTGCCCTAGCATAAGGCTAGGGCTGCCCTAGCCTTAGTCTAGTGGAGCCCTCGCCTTAGCCTAAGCCTAGAGGTGCCCTATCCTAAGCCATGGGGTGCCCTAGCCTAAGCCTAGGGGTGCCCTAGCCTAAGCCTAGGGTTGCCCTAGCCTAAGCCTAGGGGTGCCCTAGCCTAAGTTTAGGGGTGCCCTAGTCTAAGCCTAGGGGTGCCCTAGCCTAAGCCTAGGGGTGCCCTAGGGTTAGGCAAGGGGAGCCCTAGCCTTAGCCTAAACCTAGGGGTGCCCTAGCCTAAGCTTTGGGGTGCCCTAGCCTAAGCTTAGGGGTGCCCTAGCCTAAGCCTACGGGTGCCCTAGCCTAAGCCTAGGGGTGCCCTAGCCTTAGGATAGGGGGCCCTAGACTTAGCCTAAGCTTAGGGGTGCCCTAGCCTAAGCCTAGTGGTGTCCTAGCCTAAGCCTAGGGGTGCCCTAGCCTAAACCTAGGGGTGCCTTAGCCTAAGTCTAAGGGTGCCCTAGCCTAAGCCTAGGGGTGCCCTACCATAAGCTTAGGGTTGCCCTAGCCTAAGCCTAGGGGTGCCCTAGCGTAAGGCTATGGGTGCCCTAACCTTAGTTTAGTGGAGCCCTAGCCTTAGCCTAAGCCTAGGGGTGCCCTATCCTAAGCCATGGGGTGCCCTACCCTAGGCCTAGGGATGCCCTAGCCTTAGGCTAGAGGAGCCCTAGCCTTAGCCTAAGCCTTGGGGCGCCCTAGCTTAAACCTAGGGGTTCCCTAGCCTAAGCCTAGGGGTGAGCTAGCCTAAGCCGAGTGGTGCCCTAGGCTAAGGCTAGGGGTGCCCTAGCTTTAGTCTACTGGAGCCCTAGCCTTAGCCTAAGCTTAGGGGTGCCCTATCCTAAACCTAGGGGTGCCCTAGCCTAAGCCTAGGGGTGCCCTAGCCTAAGGCTAGGGGTGCACTAGCCTAAGGCTAGGGGTTCCTAACCTTAGGCTAGTGGAGCACTAGCCTTAGTCTAAGCCTAGGGGTGCCCTAGCCCAAGCATTGGGATGCCCTAGCGCTAGGCTAGAGGAGCCCTAGCCTTAGCCTAAGCCTAGGGGTGCCCTAGCCTAACCCTGGGCTGCCCTAGCCTAAGCTTAGGGGTGCCTTAGCCTCAACCTAGGGGTGCCCTAGCCTAAGCCTAGGGGTGGCCTAGCCTCAACCTAGGGGTGGCCTAGCCTCAACCTAGGGGTGCCCTAGCCTTAGGCTAGGGGAGACCTAGTCTTAGTCTAAGCATAGGGGTGCCCTCGACTAAGCCTAGGGGTGCCGTAGCCCAAGCCTAGGGTTGCCCTAGCCTAAGCCTAGGGGTGGCCAAGCCTCAACCTAGGGGTGCCCTAGCCTAAGTCTAGGGGTGCCCTAGCCTAAGCCTAGGGGTAACCTAGCCTTAGGCTAGGGGAGTCCTCGCTTTAGCTGAAGCCTTGGGGTGCCCAAGCCTAAGCCTAGGGGTGCCCTACCCCAAGCCTACGGATTTCCTAGCATTAGGCTAGAGGAGCCCTAGCCTTAGCCTAAGCCTAGGGGTGCCCTAGCCTAAGCCTAGGGGTACCCAAGCCTTTGGCTAGGGGAGCCCTAGCTTTAGCTTAAGCCTCGGGGTGCCCTAGCCTAAGCCTAGGGGTGCCCTAGCATAAGCCTAGGGTTGCCCTAGCCTAAGCCTAGGGGTGCCCTAGCCTAAGCCTAGGGGTGCCCTAGCATAAGCCTAGGGTTGCCTAGCCTAAGCCTAGGCGTGCCCTAGCCTAAGGCTAGGGTTGCCCTAGCCTTAGTCTAGTGGAGCCCTCGCAGCCTAAGCCTAGGGGTGCCCTATCCTAAGCCATGGGGTGCCCTAGCCTTAGCCTAGGGGTGGCCTAGCCTAAGCCTAGGGTTGCCCTAGCTTAAGCCTAGGGGTGCCCTAGCCTTAGGCTAGGGGAGCCCTAGCCTTAGCCTAAGCCTAGGGGTGCCCTAGCCTAAGCTTACGGGTGTCCTAGCCTAAGCCTAGGGGTGCCCTCGCCTAAACCTAGGGGAGCCCTAGCCTTAGTCTAGTGGAGCCCTAGCTTTAGCCTAAGCTTAGGGGTGCCCTATGCTAAGCCTAGGGGTGCCCTAGCCTAAGCCTAGGGGTGCCCTAGCCCAAGCCTAGGGATGCCCTAGCCTTTGGCTAGAGGAGCCCTAGCTTAGCCTAAGCCTAGGGGTGCCCTAGCATAGGCTTAGGGGTGCCTTAGCCCAAGCCTAGGGGTGCCCTAGCCTAAGCCTAAGGGTGCCCTAGCCTAAGCCTAGGGGTGCCCTAGCCTAAGCCTATGGGTGCCCTAGCCTTAGGCTAGGGGAGCCCTAGTCTTAGCCTAAGCCTAGGGGTGCCCTAGCCTAAGACTTGGGGTGCCCTAGCCTAAGCTTAGGGGTGCCCTAGTCTAAGCCTAGGGGTGCCCTAGCCTAAGCCTAGAGGTGACCTAGGGTTATGCAAAGGGAGCCCTAGCCTTAGCCTAAACCTAGGGGTGCCCTAGCCTAAGCTTTGGGGTGCCCTAGCCTAAGCCTAGGGGTGCCCTAGCCTAAGCCTAGTGGTGCCCTATCCTTAGGCTAGGGGGCCCTAGCCTTAGCCTAAGCCGAGGGGTGCCCTAGCCTAAGCCTAGTGGTGTCCAAGCCTAAGCCTAGGGGTGCCCTAGCCTAAGCCTAGGGGTGCCCTAGCCTTAGACTAGGGGAGCCATAGCCTTAGCCTAATTCAAGGGGTGCCCTAGCCTAAGCCTAGGGGTACCCTAGCATAAGCCTAGGGTTGCCCTAGCCTAAGCCTAGGGGTGACCTAGCGTAAGGCTAGGGGTGCCCTAGCCTTAGTCTAGTGGAGCCCTAGCCTTAGCCTAAGCCTAGGGGTGCCCTATCCTAAGCCATGGGATGCCCTATCCTAAGCCATAGGGTGCCCAAGCCTCAGCCTAGGGTTGCCCTACCCTAAGCCTAGGGGTGCTCTAATCTAAGGCTAGGGGAGCCCTAGCCTTAGCCTAAGCCTAGGGGTGCCCTAGCCTAAGCCTACGGGTGTCCTAGCCTCAGCCTAGGGTTTCCCTACCCTAATCCTAGGGGTGCCCTAGCCTTAGACTAAGCCTTGGGGCGCCCTAGCCTAAACTTGGGGTTCCCTAGCCTAAGCCTAGGGGTGAGCTAGCCTAAGCCTAGGGGTGCCCTAGGCTAAGGATAGGGGTGCCATAGCCTTAGTCTAGTGGAGCCCTAGCCTTAGCCTAAGCTTAGGTGTGCCCTATCCTAAGCCTAGGGGTGCCCTAGCCTAAGTCTAGGGGTGCCCTACCCTAAGCCTTGGGTTGCCCTAGCCTAAGCCTAGGGGTTCCCTAGCCTTAGGCTATCTGAGCCCTAGCCTTAGCCTAAGGCTAGGGGTGCCCTAGCCTACGGCTAGGGGTGCCCTAACCTAAGACTAGGGGTGCCCTAGCCTAAGCCTAGGGGTGCCCTAGCCTAAGCCTAGTGGTGCCCTAGTGTTATGCGAGGGGAGCCCTAGCCTTAGCCTAAACCTAGGGGTGCCCTAGCCTAAGCTTTGGGGTGCCCTAGCCTAAGCCTAGGGGTGCCCTAGCCTATGCCTAGGGGTGCCCTAGCCTAAGCCTAGGGGTGCCGTAGCCTAAGCCTAGGGGTGCCCTAGCCTAAGGTAGGTGTGCCCTAGCCTAAGCCTAGGGGTGCCCTAGCCTTAGGCTAGGGGAGCTCTAGTCTTAGTCTAAGCCTAGGGGTGCCCTAGCCTAAGCCTAGGGGTGCCCTAGCCTACGCCGAGGGGTGCCCTAGCCTAAGCCTAGTGGTGCCCTAGCTTTAGGCTAGGGGAGCCCTAGCCTTAGCCTAAACCTAGGGGTGCCCTAGCATAAGCCTAGGGGTGCCCTAGCCTAAGACTAGGGGTGCCCTAGCCTAAGCTTAGGGGTGCTCTAGCCTAAGCCTAGGGGTGCCCTAGCCTAAGCCTAGGGGTCTCCTAGCCTAAGCCTAGGGGTGTCCTAGCCTAAGCCTAGGGGTGCCCTAGCCTAAGGCTCGGGGTGCCCTAGCCTTAGTTTAGTGGAGCCCTAGCCCTAGCCTAAGCCTAGGGGTGCCCTATCCTAAGCCATGGGGTGCCCTAACCTATGCCTAGGGGTGCCCTAGCCTAAGCCTAGTGGTGCCCTAGCCTTAGGCTAGTGGAGCCCTAGCCTTAGTCTAAGCCTAGGGGTGCCCTAGCCTAAGACTAGGGGTGCCCTACCTAAGCTTACGGGTGTCCTAGCCTAAGCCAAGGGATGCACTAGCCTAAGCCTAGGGGTGCCCTAACCTTAGCCTAGGGGAGCCCTAGCCTTAGCCTAAGCCTTGGGGCGCCCTAGCCTAAACCTAGGGGTTCCCTAGCCTAAGACTAGGGGTGACCTAGCCTTAGGCTAGGGGAGCCCTAGCCTGAGTCTTAGCCTAGGGGTGCCCTAGCCTAAGCCTAGGGGTGCTGTAGCCCAAGCCTAGGGATGCCCTAGCTTTAAGCTAGAGGAGCCCTAGACTTAGCCTAAGCCTAGGGGTGCCCTAGCCTAAGCCTAGGGGTGCCCTAGCCTAAGCATAGGGGTGCCCTACCCTAAGCCTAGGGTTGCCCTAGCCTTAGTCTAGCTGAGCCCTAGCCTTAACCTAAGTCTAGGGGTGCCCTAGCCTAAGCCTAGGTGTGCCCTACCCTAAGCCTAGGGTTGCCCTAGCCAAACCTAGGGGTGCCCTAGCCTTAGGCTCGCTGAGCCCTAGCCTTAGCCAAAGCCTAGGGGTTACCTAGCCTAAGCCTAGGGGTGCCCTACCCTAAGCCTATGGGTGCCCTAACCTACGCCTAGGGGTTCCCTAGCCTAAGCCTAGTGGTGCCCTAGCCTAAGCCCAGGGGTACCCTAGCCTAAGTCTTGGGGTACCCTAGCCTAAGCCCAGGGGTGCCCTAGCCTAAGTCTTGGGGTGCCCTAGCCTAAGCCTAGGGGTGACCTAGCCTTAGGCTAGGGGAGTCCTTGCCTTAGTCTAAGCCTAGGGGTCCCATAGCCTAAGCCAAGGGGTGCCCTAGCCCAAGCCTAGGGGTACACTAGCCTAAGCCTAGGATTTCCCTAGCCTAAGCCTTGGCGTGCCCTAGCCTAAGCATAGGGGTGCCCTAGCCTAAGCCTAGGCGTGCCCTAGCCTAAGCCTAGGGGTGCCCTAACCTAAGCCTACGCGTGCCCTAGCCTAAGCCTAGGGGTGCCCTAGCCTAAGCTTAGGGGTGCCTTGGCCTAAGCCTAGGGGTGTCCTAGCCTAAGCCTAGGGGTGCCCTAGCCTTAGTGTAGGGAGCCCTAGCCTTAGTCTAAGCCTAGGGGTGCCCTAGCCTAAGCCTAGGGGTGCCCTAGCCTAAGCCTAGGGGTGCCCTAGCCTTAGGCTAAGGGAGCCCTAGCCTTAGTCTAAGCCTAGGGGTTCCCTAGCCTGAGCCTAGGGGTACACTAGCCTAAGCCTAGGGGTTCCCTAGCCTAAGCCTAGGGGTGCCCTAGCCTAAGCATAGAGGTGCCTTAGCCTAAACCTAGGCGTGCCCTAGCCTAAGCCTAGGGGTGCCCTAACCTAAGCCTAGGCGTGCCCGAACCTAAGCCTAGGGGTGCCCTAACCTAAGCCTAGGGGTGCCCTAGCCTAAGCTTAGGGGTGCCTTGGCCTAAGCCTAGGGGTGTCGTAGCCTAAGCCTAGGGGTGCCCTAGCCTTAGTGTAGGGAGCCCTAGCCTTAGTCTAAGCCTAGGGGTGCCCTAGCCTAAGCCTAGGGGTGCCCTAGCCCAAACCTAGGGATGCCCTAGCGTTAGGCTAGAGGAGCCCTAGCCTTAGCCTAAGCCTAGGGGTGCCCTAGCCTAAGCCAAGGGGTGCCCTAGCCTATGTCTAAGGGTGCCGTAGCCTAAGCCTTGGGGTGCCCTAGCCTAAGCCTAGGGGTGCCCTAGCCTAAGCCTAGGGATGCCCTAGCGTTAGGCTAGAGGAGCCCTAGCTTTAGCCTAAGCCTAGGGGTGCCCTAGCCTAAGCCAAGGGGTGCCCTAGCCTATGTCTAGGGGTGCCCTTGCCTAAGCCTATGGGTGCCCTAGCCCAAGCCTAGGGATGCCCTAGCCCAGGCTAGGGATGCCCTAGCGTTAGGCTAGAGGAGCCCTAGCCTTAGCCTAAGCCTAGGGGTGCCCTAGCCTAATGTAAGGGGTGCCCTAGCCTAAGACTAGGGTTGCCCTAGCATAAGCCTAGGGGTGCCCTAGCCTAAGCCTAGGGGTGCCCTAGTCTAAGCCTAAGGGTGCCCTAGCCTTAGACTAGGGGAGCCCTAGCCTTAGCATAGGCCTAGGGGTGCCCTAGCCTAAGCGTAGGGGTGCCCTAGCCTTAGGCTAGGCGAGCCCTAGCTTTAGCCTAAACCTAGGGGTGCCCTAGCCTAAGCCTAGGGGTGCCCTAGTCTAAGCCTATGGGTGCCCTAGCCTTGGGCTAGGGGAGCCCTAGCTTTAGCCTAAGCCTAAGGATGCCCTAGCCTAAGCCTAGGGGTCACCTAGCCTACGCCTAGGGTTGCCTTAGCCTTAGGCTAGGGGATCCCTAGCCTTAGCCTAAGCCTAGGGGTTCCCTAGCCTAAGTGTATGGGTGCCCTAACCTGAGCCTAGGGGTGCCAAAGCCTTAGCCTAGGGGTGCCCTAGACTAAGCCTAGGGGTGCCCTAGCCGAATTCTAGGGGTGCCCTAGCCTACGCCTAGGGGTTCCCTAGCCTAAGCCTAGTGGTGCCCTAGCCTTAGGCTAGGGGAGCCCTAGCCATAGCCTAAGCCTAGGGGTGCCCTAGCCTAAGCTTAGGGGTGCCCTAGCCTAAGACTAGGGGTGCCCTAGCCTAAGCTTAGGGGTGCTGTAGCCCAAGCCTAGGGGTGCCCTAGCCTAAGCTTAGGGGTGCTCTAGCCTAAGCCTAGGGGTGCCCTAGCCTAAGCCTAGGGGTGTCCTAGCCTAAGCCTAGGGGTGTCCTAGCCTAAGCCTAGGGGTTCCCTAGCCTAAGGCTAAGGGTGCCCTAGCCTTAGTTTAGTGGAGCCCTAGCCTTAGCCTAAGCCTAGAGGTGCCCTATCCTAAGCCTAGGGGTGCCCTATCCTAAGCCATAGGGTGCCCTAGCCTAAGCCTACGGGTGCCCTAGCCTAAGACTAGTGGTGCCCTAGCCTTAGGCTAGGGGAGCCCTAGCCTTAGTCTAAGCCTAGGGCTACCCTAGCCTAAGACTAGGGGTGCCCTAGCCTAAGCTTACGGGTGTCCTAGCCTAAGCCCAGGGATGCACTATCCTAAGCCTAGGGGTGCCCTAACCTTAGGCTAGGGGAGCCCTAGCCTTAGCCTAAGCCTTTGGGCGCCCTAGCCTAAAACTAGGGGTTACCTAGCCTAAGCCTAGGGGTGACCTAGCCTTAGGCTAGGGGAGCGCTAGCCTTAGTCTAAGCCTAGGGGTGCCCTAGCTTAAGCCTAGGGGTGCCCTAGCCTAAGTCTAGGGGTGCCCTAGCCTATGTCTAGGGGTGCCCTAGCCTAAGCCTAGGGGTGCCCTAGCCTTAGGCTAGGGGAGCCCTAGCCTTAGCCTCAGCCTAGGGGTACCCTAGCCTAAGCCTAGGGGTGCCCTAGCCTAAGCCTAGTGGTGCCTTAGTCTAAGCCTAGGGGTGACCAACCCTTAGCCTAAGCCAAGAGGTGCCTTAGCCTAAGCCTAGGGGTCCCCTAGCCTCAGCCTAGGGGTGCCCTAGCCTAAGCCTAGGAGTGCCCTAGCCTAAGCCTAGTGGTGCCTTAGCCTAAGCCTAGGGGTGACCTAGCATTAGCCTAAGCCTAGGGGTGCCCTAGCCTAAGCCTAGGGGTGCCCTAGCCTAAGCCTAGGGGTGCCCTAGCCTAAGCCTACGGTTGCCCTAGCCTAAGCCTAGGGGTGGCCTAGCCTAAGCCTAGGGGTGCCCAGGCCTTAGGATAGAGGAGCCCTAGCCTTAGCCTAAGCCTATGGCTGCCTAGCCTAAGCCTAGGGTTGCCCTAGCCTAAGCCTAGGGGTGCCCTAGCCTAACCCTAGGGTTGCCCTATCCTTAGGCTAGGGGAGCACTAGCCTTAGCCTAAGCCTAGGGGTGCCCTAGCCTAAGCCAAGCAGTGCCCTAGCCTAAGCCTAGGGGTGCCTTAGCCTAGGCCTAGGGGTTCCCTATCCTTAGGCTAGGTGAGCCCTAGCCTTAGCCTAAGCCTACGGGTGGCCTAGCCAAAGCCTAAGGGTGCCCTAGCGTAAGCCTAGAAGTGCCCTCGCCTTAGGCTAGGGGAGCCGTAACAATAGCGTAAGCCTAAGGGTGCCCTAGCCTGAGCCTTGGGGTGCCGTAGCCTAAGCCTAGGGGTGCCCTAACCTAAGCCAAGGGGTGCCCTAGCCTTAGCCTAAGCCTAGGGGTGCCCCAGCCAAAGACTAGGAGTGCCCTAGCCTAAGCTTATTGGTGCCCTAGCGTAAGCCTAGGGGTGCCCTACCCTAAGCCTAGGGTGCCCTTGCCTAATCCTAGGGGTGCCCTAGCCTAAGCCTAGGGGTGCCCTACCGTAAGCCTAGGGGTGCCCTAGCCTAAGCCTTGGGGTGCCCTAGCTTTAGGGTAGCTGAGCCCTTGCCTTAGCCTAAGCCTAGGAGTGCCCTAGCCTAAGCCTAGGGGTACCCTAGCCTAAGCCTTCGGGTGCCCTAGCCTAAGCCTAGGGGTGCCCTAGCCTAAGCCTAGGCCTGCCCTAGCCTTAGGCTAGGGGAGACCTAGCCTTAGCCTAAGCCTAGGGGTGCCCTAGCCTAAGCCTAGGGGTGCCCTAGCCTAAGCCTAGGGGTGCCCTAGCCTAAGGCTAGAGGTGCCCTAGCCTTAGTCTAGTGGAGCCCTAGCCTTAGCCAAACCCTAGGGGTGCCCTAGCCTAAGCCTATGGGTGAACTAGCCTAAGCCTAGGGGTGCCCTACCCTAAGCCTAGGGTTGCCCTAGCCTTAGTCTAGCTGAGCCCTAGCCTTAATCTAAGCCTAGGGGTGACCTAGCCTAAGTCTAGGGGTGCCTTAGCCTAAGCCTAGGGGTGCCCTACCCTAAGCCTAGGGGTGCCCTACCCTAAGCCTAGGGTTGCCCTAGCCTAAGCCTAGGGGTGCCCTAGCCTTAGGCTCGCTGAGCCCTAGCCTTAGCCTAAGCCTAGGGGTGCCCTAGCCTACGCCTAGGGGTTCCCTAGCCTAAGCCCAGGGATGTCCTAGCCTAAGCCTAGGGGTGCCCTAGCCTACGCCTAGGGGTTCCCTAGCCTAAGCCTAGTGGTTCCCTAGCCTTAGGCTAGCGGACCCCTACCCTTAGCCTAAGACTAGGGGTGCCCTAGCCTAAGCTTAGGGGTGCCCCAGGGTTAGGCAAGGGGAGCCATAGCCTTAGCCTAATCCTAGAAGTGCCCTAGCCTAAGCTTAGGGGTGCCCTAGCCTAAGCCTAGAGGTGCCCTAGCCTAAGTCTAGGGGTGCCCTAGCCTAAGCCTAGGGGTGCTCTAGCCTTAGGCTAGTGGGCCCTAGCCTTAGCCTAAGCCTAGGGTTGCCCTAGCCTAAGCCTAGGGGTGACCTAGCCTTAGGCTACGGGAGCCCTAGCCTTAGTCTAAGCCTATGGGTGCCCTAGCCTAAGCCAAGGGGTGCCGAAGCCCAAGCCTAGGGATGCCCTAGCGTTAGGCTAGAGGAGCCCTAGCCTTAGCCTAAGCCTAGGGGTGCCCCAGTGTAAGCCTAGGGGTGCCCTAGCCTAAGTCTAGGGGTGCCTAGCCTAAGCATAGTCGTGCCCTAACCTAAGGCTAGGGGTTCCCTACCTAAGCCTACGGGTGCCCTAGCCTAAGCCTAGGGGTGCCGTAGCCTAAGCCTAGGGGTGCCCTAGCCTAAGGTAGGTGTGCCCTAGCCTAAGCCTAGGGGTGCCCTAGCCTTAGGCTAGGGGAGCTCTAGTCTTAGTCTAAGCCTAGGGGTGCCCTAGCCTACGCCGAGGGGTGACCTAGCCTAAGCCTAGTGGTGCCCTAGCTTTAGGCTAGGGGAGCCCTAGCCTTAGCCTAAGCCTAGGGGTGCCCTAGCATAAGCCTAGGGGTGCCCTAGACTAAGACTAGGGGTGCCCTAGCCTAAGCTTAGGGGTGCTCTAGCCTAAGCCTAGGGGTGCCCTAGCCTAAGCCTAGGGGTCTCCTAGCCTAAGCCTAGGGGTGTCCTAGCCTAAGCCTAGGGGTGCCCTAGCCTAAGGCTCGGGGTGCCCTAGCCTTAGTTTAGTGGAGCCCTAGCCCTAGCCTAAGCCTAGGGGTGCCCTATCCTAAGCCATGGGGTGCCCTAACCTATGCCTAGGGGTGCCCTAGCCTAAGCCTAGTGGTGCCCTAGCCTTAGGCTAGTGGAGCCCTAGCCTTAGTCTAAGCCTAGGGGTGCCCTAGCCTAAGACTAGGGGTGCCCTACCTAAGCTTACGGGTGTCCTAGCCTAAGCCCAGGGATGCACTAGCCTAAGCCTAGGGGTGCCCTAACCTTAGCCTAGGGGAGCCCTAGCCTTAGCCTAAGCCTTGGGGCGCCCTAGCCTAAACCTAGGGGTTCCCTAGCCTAAGACTAGGGGTGACCTAGCCTTAGGCTAGGGGAGCCCTAGCCTGAGTCTTAGCCTAGGGGTGCCCTAGCCTAAGCCTAGGGGTGCTGTAGCCCAAGCCTAGGGATGCCCTAGCTTTAGGCTAGAGGAGCCCTAGACTTAGCCTAAGCCTAGGGGTGCCCTAGCCTAAGCCTAGGGGTGCCCTAGCCTAAGCATAGGGGTGCCCTACCCTAAGCCTAGGGTTGCCCTAGCCTTAGTCTAGCTGAGCCCTAGCCTTAACCTAAGTCTAGGGGTGCCCTAGCCTAAGCCTATGTGTGCCCTACCCTAAGCCTAGGGTTGCCCTAGCCAAACCTAGGGGTGCCCTAGCCTTAGGCTCGCTGAGCCCTAGCCTTAGCCAAAGCCTAGGGGTTACCTAGCCTAAGCCTAGGGGTGCCCTACCCTAAGCCTATGGGTGCCCTAACCTACGCCTAGGGGTTCCCTAGCCTAAGCCTAGTGGTGCCCTAGCCTAAGCCCAGGGGTGCCCTAGCCTAAGTCTTGGGGTGCCCTAGCCTAAGCCCAGGGGTGCCCTAGCCTAAGTCTTGGGGTGCCCTAGCCTAAGCCTAGGGGTGACCTAGCCTTAGGCTAGGGGAGCCCTTGCCTTAGTCTAAGCCTAGGGGTCCCCTAGCCTAAGCCAAGGGGTGCCCTAGCCCAAGCCTAGGGGTACACTAGCCTAAGCCTAGGGTTTCCCTAGCCTAAGCCTTGGCGTGCCCTAGCCTAAGCATAGGGGTGCCCTAGCCTAAGCCTAGGCGTGCCCTAGCCTAAGCCTAGGGGTGCCCTAACCTAAGCCTACGCGTGCCCTAGCCTAAGCCTAGGGGTGCCCTAGCCTAAGCTTAGGGGTGCCTTGGCCTAAGCCTAGGGGTGTCCTAGCCTAAGCCCAGGGGTGCCCTAGCCTTAGTGTAGGGAGCCCTAGCCTTAGTCTAAGCCTAGGGGTGCCCTAGCCTAAGCCTAGGGGTGCCCTAGCCTAAGCCTAGGGGTGCCCTAGCCTTAGGCTAGGGGAGCCCTAGCCTTAGTCTAAGCCTAGGGGTGCCCTAGCCTGAGCCTAGGGGTACACTAGCCTAAGCCTAGGGGTTCCCTAGCCTAAGCCTAGGGGTGCCCTAGCCTAAGCATAGGGGTGCCCTAGCCTAAACCTAGGCGTGCCCTAGCCTAAGCCTAGGGGTGCCCTAACCTAAGCCTAGGCGTGCCCTAACCTAAGCCTAGGGGTGCCCTAACCTAAGCCTAGGGGTGCCCTAGCCTAAGCTTAGGGGTGCCTTGGCCTAAGCCTAGGGGTGTCCTAGCCTAAGCCTAGGGGTGCCCTACCCTTAGTGTAGGGAGCCCTAGCCTTAGTCTAAGCCTAGGGGTGCCCTAGCCTAAGCCTAGGGGTGCCCTAGCCCAAACCTAGGGATGCCCTAGCGTTAGGCTAGAGGAGCCCTAGCCTTAGCCTAAGCCTAGGGGTGCCCTAGCCTAAGCCAAGGGGTGCCCTAGCCTATGTCTAAGGGTGCCGTAGCCTAAGCCTTGGGGTGCCCTAGCCTAAGCCTAGGGGTGCCCTAGCCTAAGCCTAGGGATGCCCTAGCGTTAGGCTAGAGGAGCCCTAGCCTTAGCCTAAGCCTAGGGGTGCCCTAGCCTAAGCCAAGGGGTGCCCTAGCCTATGTCTAGGGGTGCCCTTGCCTAAGCCTATGGGTGCCCTAGCCCAAGCCTAGGGATGCCCTAGCCCAGGCTAGGGATGCCCTAGCGTTAGGCTAGAGGAGCCCTAGCCTTAGCCTAAGCCTAGGGGTGCCCTAGCCTAAGGTAAGGGGTGCCCTAGCCTAAGACTAGGGTTGCCCTAGCCTAAGCCTAGGGGTGCCCTAGCCTAAGCCTAGGGGTGCCCTAGTCTAAGCCTAAGGGTGCCCTAGCCTTAGACTAGGGGAGCCCTAGCCTTAGGCTAGGCGAGCCCTAGCTTTAGCCTAAACCTAGGGGTGCCCTAGCCTAAGCCTAGGGGTGCCCTAGTCTAAGCCTATGGGTGCCCTAGCCTTGGGCTAGGGGAGCCCTAGCTTTAGCCTAAGCCTAAGGATGCCCTAGCCTAAGCCTAGGGGTCACCTAGCCTACGCCTAGGGTTGCCTTAGCCTTAGGCTAGGGGATCCCTAGCCTTAGCCTAAGCCTAGGGGTTCCCTAGCCTAAGTGTAGGGGTGCCCTAACCTTAGCCTAGGGGTGCCAAAGCCTTAGCCTAGGGGTGCCCTAGACTAAGCCTAGGGGTGCCCTAGCCGAATCCTAGGGGTGCCCTAGCCTAAGCCTAGTGGTGCCCTAGCCTTAGGCTAGGGGAGCCCTAGCCTTAGCCTAAGCCTAGGGGTGCCCTAGCCTAAGCTTAGGGGTGCCCTAGCCTAAGACTAGGGGTGCCCTAGCCTAAGCTTAGGGGTGCTGTGGCCCAAGCCTAGGGGTGTCCTAGCCTAAGCCTAGGGGTTCCCTAGCCTAAGGCTAAGGGTGCCCTAGCCTTAGTTTAGTGGAGCCCTAGCCTTAGCCTAAGCCTAGAGGTGCCCTATCCTAAGCCTAGGGGTGCCCTATCCTAAGCCATGGGGTGCCCTAGCCTAAGCCTAGGGGTGCCCTAGCCTAAGCCTAGTGGTACCCTAGCCTTAGGCTAGGGGAGCCCTAGCATTAGTCTAAGCCTAGGGCTACCCTAGCCTAAGACTAGGGGTGCCCTAGCCTAAGCTTACGGGTGTCCTAGCCTAAGCCCAGGGATGCACTAGCCTAAGCCTAGGGGTGCCCTAACCTTAGGCTAGGGGAGCCCTAGCTTTAGCCTAAGCCTTTGGGCGCCCTAGCCTAAACCTAGGGGTTCCCTAGCCTAAGCCTAGGGGTGCCCCAGGGTTAGGCAAGGGGAGCCCTAGCCTTAGCCTAATCCTAGAAGTGCCCTAGCCTAAGCTTAGGGGTGCCCTAGCCTAAGCCTAGAGGTGCCCTAGCCTAAGCCTAGGGGTGCTCTAGCCTTAGGCTAGTGGGCCCTAGCCTTAGCCTAAGCCTAGGGTTGCCCTAGCCTAAGCCTAGGGGTGACCTAGCCTTAGGCTACGGGAGACCTAGCCTTAGTCTAAGCCTATGGGTGCCCTAGCCTAAGCCAAGGGGTGCCGAGCCCAAGCCTAGGGATGCCCTAGCGTTAGCCTAGAGGAGCCCTAGCCTTAGCCTAAGCCTAGGGGTGACCCAGTGTAAGCCTAGGGGTGCCCTAGCCTAAGTCTAGGGGTGCCTAGCCTAAGCATAGTCGTGCCCTAACCTAAGGCTAGGGGTTCCCTACCTAAGCCTACGGGTGCCCTAGCCTAAGCCTAGGGGTGCCGTAGCCTAAGCCTAGGGGTGCCCTAGCCTAAGGTAGGTGTGCCCTAGCCTAAGCCTAGGGGTGCCCTAGCCTTAGGCTAGGGGAGCTCTAGTCTTAGTCTAAGCCTAGGGGTGCCCTAGCCTAAGCCTAGGGGTGCCCTAGCCTACGCCGAGGGGTGCCCTAGCCTAAGCCTAGTGGTGCCCTAGCTTTAGGCTAGGGGAGCCCTAGCCTTAGCCTAAGCCTAGGGGTGCCCTAGCATAAGCCTAGGGGTGCCCTAGCCTAAGACTAGGGGTTCCCTAGCCTAAGCTTAGGGGTGCTCTAGCCTAAGCCTAGGGGTGCCCTAGCCTAAGCCTAGGGGTCTCCTAGCCTAAGCCTAGGGGTGTCCTAGCCTAAGCCTAGGGGTGCCCTAGCCTAAGGCTCGGGGTGCCCTAGCCTTAGTTTAGTGGAGCCCTAGCCCTAGCCTAAGCCTAGGGGTGCCCTATCCTAAGCCATGGGGTGCCCTAACCTATGCCTAGGGGTGCCCTAGCCTAAGCCTAGTGGTGCCCTAGCCTTAGGCTAGTGGAGCCCTAGCCTTAGTCTAAGCCTAGGGGTGCCCTAGCCTAAGACTAGGGGTGCCCTACCTAAGCTTACGGGTGTCCTAGCCTAAGCCCACGGATGCACTAGCCTAAGCCTAGGGGTGCCCTAACCTTAGCCTAGGGGAGCCCTAGCCTTAGCCTAAGCCTTGGGGCGCCCTAGCCTAAACCTAGGGGTTCCCTAGCCTAAGACTAGGGGTGACCTAGCCTTAGGCTAGGGGAGCCCTAGCCTGAGTCTTAGCCTAGGGGTGCCCTAGCCTAAGCCTAGGGGTGCTGTAGCCCAAGCCTAGGGATGCCCTAGCTTTAAGCTAGAGGAGCCCTAGACTTAGCCTAAGCCTAGGGGTGCCCTAGCCTAAGCCTAGGGGTGCCCTAGCCTAAGCATAGGGGTGCCCTACCCTAAGCCTAGGGTTGCCCTAGCCTTAGTCTAGCTGAGCCCTAGCCTTAACCTAAGTCTAGGGGTGCCCTAGCCTAAGCCTAGGTGTGCCCTACCCTAAGCCTAGGGTTGCCCTAGCCAAACCTAGGGGTGCCCTAGCCTTAGGCTCGCTGAGCCCTAGCCTTAGCCAAAGCCTAGGGGTTACCTAGCCTAAGCCTAGGGGTGCCCTACCCTAAGCCTATGGGTGCCCTAACCTACGCCTAGGGGTTCCCTAGCCTAAGCCTAGTGGTGCCCTAGCCTAAGCCCAGGGGTACCCTAGCCTAAGTCTTGGGGTGCCCTAGCCTAAGCCCAGGGGTGCCCTAGCCTAAGTCTTGGGGTGCCCTAGCCTAAGCCTAGGGGTGACCTAGCCTTAGGCTAGGGGAGTCCTTGCCTTAGTCTAAGCCTAGGGGTCCCATAGCCTAAGCCAAGGGGTGCCCTAGCCCAAGCCTAGGGGTACACTAGCCTAAGCCTAGGATTTCCCTAGCCTAAGCCTTGGCGTGCCCTAGCCTAAGCATAGGGGTGCCCTAGCCTAAGCCTAGGCGTGCCCTAGCCTAAGCCTAGGGGTGCCCTAACCTAAGCCTACGCGTGCCCTAGCCTAAGCCTAGGGGTGCCCTAGCCTAAGCTTAGGGGTGCCTTGGCCTAAGCCTAGGGGTGTCCTAGCCTAAGCCTAGGGGTGCCCTAGCCTTAGTGTAGGGAGCCCTAGCCTTAGTCTAAGCCTAGGGGTGCCCTAGCCTAAGCCTAGGTGTGCCCTAGCCTAAGCCTAGGGGTGCCCTAGCCTAAGCCTAGGGGTGCCCTAGCCTTAGGCTAGGGGAGCCCTAGCCTTAGTCTAAGCCTAGGGGTTCCCTAGCCTGAGCCTAGGGGTACACTAGCCTAAGCCTAGGGGTCCCCTAGCCTAAGCCTAGGGGTGCCCTAGCCTAAGCATAGAGGTGCCTTAGCCTAAACCTAGGCGTGCCCTAGCCTAAGCCTAGGGGTGCCCTAACCTAAGCCTAGGCGTGCCCGAACCTAAGCCTAGGGGTGCCCTAACCTAAGCCTAGGGGTGCCCTAGCCTAAGCTTAGGGGTGCCTTGGCCTAAGCCTAGGGGTGTCGTAGCCTAAGCCTAGGGGTGCCCTAGCCTTAGTGTAGGGAGCCCTAGCATTAGTCTAAGCCTAGGGGTGCCCTAGCCTAAGCCTAGGGGTGCCCTAGCCCAAACCTAGGGATGCCCTAGCGTTAGGCTAGAGGAGCCCTAGCCTTAGCCTAAGCCTAGGGGTGCCCTAGCCTAAGCCAAGGGGTGCCCTAGCCTATATCTAAGGGTGCCGTAGCCTAAGCCTTGGGGTGCCCTAGCCTAAGCCTAGGGGTGCCCTAGCCTAAGCCTAGGGATGCCCTAGCGTTAGGCTAGAGGAGCCCTAGCTTTAGCCTAAGCCTAGGGGTGCCCTAGCCTAAGCCAAGGGGTGCCCTAGCCTATGTCTAGGGGTGCCCTTGCCTAAGCCTATGGGTGCCCTAGCCCAAGCCTAGGGATGCCCTAGCCCAGGCTAGGGATGCCCTAGCGTTAGGCTAGAGGAGCCCTAGCCTTAGCCTAAGCCTAGGGGTGCCCTAGCCTAAGGTAAGGGGTGCCCTAGCCTAAGACTAGGGTTGCCCTAGCCTAAGCCTAGGGGTGCCCTAGCCTAAGCCTAGGGGTGCCCTAGTCTAAGCCTAAGGGTGCCCTAGCCTTAGACTAGGGGAGCCCTAGCCTTAGCATAGGCCTAGGGGTGCCCTAGCCTAAGCGTAGGGGTGCCCTAGCCTTAGGCTAGGCGAGCCCTAGCTTTAGCCTAAACCTAGGGGTGCCCTAGCCTAAGCCTAGGGGTGCCCTAGTCTAAGCCTATGGGTGCCCTAGCCTTGGGCTAGGGGAGCCCTAGCTTTAGCCTAAGCCTAAGGATGCCCTAGCCTAAGCCTAGGGGTCACCTAGCCTACGCCTAGGGTTGCCTTAGCCTTAGGCTAGGGGATCCCTAGCCTTAGCCTAAGCCTAGGGGTTCCCTAGCCTAAGTGTATGGGTGCCCTAACCTGAGCCTAGGGGTGCCAAAACCTTAGCCTAGGGGTGCCCTAGACTAAGCCTAGGGGTGCCCTAGCCGAATTTTAGGGGTGCCCTAGCCTACGCCTAGGGGTTCCCTAGCCTAAGCCTAGTGGTGCCCTAGCCTTAGGCTAGGGGAGCCCTAGCCTTAGCCTAAGCCTAGGGGTGCCCTAGCCTAAGCTTAGGGGTGCCCTAGCCTAAGACTAGGGGTGCCCTAGCCTAAGCTTAGGAGTGCTGTAGCCCAAGCCTAGGGGTGCCCTAGCCTAAGCTTAGGGGTGCTCTAGCCTAAGCCTAGGGGTGCCCTAGCCTAAGCCTAGGGGTGTCCTAGCCTAAGCCTAGGGGTGTCCTAGCCTAAGCCTAGGGGTTCCCTAGCCTAAGGCTAAGGGTGCCCTAGCCTTAGTTTAGTGGAGCCCTAGCCTTAGCCTAAGCCTAGAGGTGCCCTATCCTAAGCCTAGGGGTGCCCTATCCTAAGCCATGGGGTGCCCTAGCCTAAGCATAGTGGTGCCCTAGCCTTAGGCTAGGGGAGCCCTAGCCTTAGTCTAAGCCTAGGGCTACCCTAGCCTAAGACTAGGGGTGCCCTAGCCTAAGCTTACGGGTGTCCTAGCCTAAGCCCAGGGATGCACTAGCCTAAGCCTAGGGGTGCCCTAACCTTAGGCTAGGGGAGCCCTAGCCTTAGCCTAAGCCTTTGGGTGCCCTAGCCTAAACCTAGGGGTTCCCTAGCCTAAGCCTAGGGGTGACCTAGCCTTAGGCTAGGGGAGCGCTAGCCTTAGTCTAAGCCTAGGGGTGCCCTAGCTTAAGCCTAGGGGTGCCCTAGCCTAAGTCTAGGTGTGCCCTAGCCTATGTCTAGGGGTGCCCTAGCCTAAGCCTAGGGGTGCCCTAGCCTTAGGCTAGGGGAGCCCTAGCCTTAGCCTCAGCCTAGGGGTACCCTAGCCTAAGCCTAGGGGTGCCCTAGCCTAAGCCTAGTGGTGCCTTAGCCTAAGCCTAGGGGTGACCAACCCTTAGCCTAAGCCAAGAGGTGCCTTAGCCTAAGCCTAGGGGTCCCCTAGCCTCAGCCTAGGGGTGCTCTAGCCTAAGCCTAGGAGTGCCCTAGCCTAAGCCTAGTGGTGCCTTAGCCTAAGCCTAGGGGTGACCTAGCATTAGCCTAAGCCTAGGGGTGCCCTAGCCTAAGCCTAGGGGTGCCCTAGCCTAAGCCTAGGGGTGCCCTAGCCTAAGCCTACGGTTGCCCTAGCCTAAGCCTAGGGGTGCCCTAGCCTAAGCCTAGGGGTGCCCAGGCCTTAGGATAGAGGAGCCCTAGCCTTAGCCTAAGCCTATGGCTGCCTAGCCTAAGCCTAGGGTTTCCCTAGCCTAAGCCTAGGGGTGCCCTAGCCTAACCCTAGGGTTGCCCTATCCTTAGGCTAGGGGAGCACTAGCCTTAGCCTAAGCCTAGGGGTGCCCTAGCCTAAGCCAAGCAGTGCCCTAGCCTAAGCCTAGGGGTGCCTTAGCCTAGGCCTAGGGGTTCCCTATCCTTAGGCTAGGTGAGCCCTAGCCTTAGCCTAAGCCTAGGGGTGGCCTAGCCAAAGCCTAAGGGTGCCCTAGCCTAAGCCTAGAAGTGCCCTCGCCTTAGGCTAGGGGAGCCGTAACAATAGCGTAAGCCTAAGGGTGCCCTAGCTTGAGCCTTGGGGTGCCGTAGCCTAAGCCTAGGGGTGCCCTAGCCTAAGCCAAGGGGTGCCCTAGCCTTAGCCTAAGCCTAGGGGTGCCCCAGCCAAAGACTAGGCGTGCCCTAGCCTAAGCTTATTGGTGCCCTAGCGTAAGCCTAGGGGTGCCCTAGCCTAAGCCTTGGGGTGCCCTAGCTTTAGGGTAGCTGAGCCCTTGCCTTAGCCTAAGCCTAGGAGTGCCCTAGCCTAAGCTTAGGGGTACCCTAGCCTAAGCCTTCGGGTGCCCTAGCCTAAGCCTAGGGGTGCCCTAGCCTAAGCCTAGGCCTGCCCTAGCCTTAGGCTAGGGGAGACCTAGCCTTAGCCCAAGCCTAGGGGTGCCCTAGCCTAAGCCTAGGGGTGCCCTAGCCGAAGCCTAGGGGTGCCCTAGCCTAAGGCTAGAGGTGCCCTAGCCTTAGTCTAGTGGAGCCCTAGCCTTAGCCAAACCCTAGGGGTGCCCTAGCCTAAGCCTATGGGTGAACTAGCCTAAGCCTAGGGGTGCCCTACCCTAAGCCTAGGGTTGCCCTAGCCTTAGTCTAGCTGAGCCCTAGCCTTAATCTAAGCCTAGGGGTGACCTAGCCTAAGTCTAGGGGTGCCTTAGCCTAAGCCTAGGGGTGCCCTACCCTTAGCCTAGGGGTGCCCTACCCTAAGCCTAGGGTTGCCTTAGCCTAAGCCTAGGGGTGCCCTAGCCTTAGGCTCGCTGAGCCCTAGCCTTAGCCTAAGCCTAGGGGTGCCCTAGCCTACGCCTAGGGGTTCCCTAGCCTAAGCCTAGGGATGCCCTAGCCTAAGCCTAGGGGTGCCCTAGCCTACGCCTAGGGGTTCCCTAGCCTAAGCCTAGTGGTTCCCTAGCCTTAGGCTAGCGGACCCCTACCCTTAGCCTAAGACTAGGGGTGCCCTAGCCTAAGCTTAGGGGTGCCCCAGGGTTAGGCAAGGGGAGCCATAGCCTTAGCCTAATCCTAGAAGTGCCCTAGCCTAAGCTTAGGGGTGCCCTAGCCTAAGCCTAGAGGTGCCCTAGCCTAAGTCTAGGGGTGCCCTAGCCTAAGCCTAGGGGTGCTCTAGCCTTAGGCTAGTGGGCCCTAGCCTTAGCCTAAGCCTAGGGTTGCCCTAGCCTAAGCCTAGGGGTGACCTAGCCTTAGGCTAAGGGAGCCCTAGCCTTAGTCTAAGCCTATGGGTGCCCTAGCCTAAGCCAAGGGGTGCCGAAGCCCAAGCCTAGGGATGCCCTAGCGTTAGGCTAGAGGAGCCCTAGCCTTAGCCTAAGCCTAGGGGTGCCCCAGTGTAAGCCTAGGGGTGCCCTAGCCTAAGTCTAGGGGTGCCTAGCCTAAGCATAGTCGTGCCCTAACCTAAGGCTAGGGGTTCCCTACCTAAGCCTACGGGTGCCCTAGCCTAAGCCTAGGGGTGCCGTAGCCTAAGCCTAGGGGTGCCCTAGCCTAAGGTAGGTGTGCCCTAGCCTAAGCCTAGGGGTGCCCTAGCCTTAGGCTAGGGGAGCTCTAGTCTTAGTCTAAGCCTAGGGGTGCCCTAGCCTAAGCCTAGGGGTGCCCTAGCCTACGCCGAGGGGTGCCCTAGCCTAATCCTAGTGGTGCCCTAGCTTTAGGCTAGGGTAGCCCTAGCCTTAGCCTCAGCCTAGGGGTGCCCTAGCATAAGCCTAGGGGTGCCCTAGACTAAGACTAGGGGTGCCCTAGCCTAAGCTTAGGGGTGCTCTAGCCTAAGCCTAGGGGTGCCCTAGCCTAAGCCTAGGGGTCTCCTAGCCTAAGCCTAGGGGTGTCCTAGCCTAAGCCTAGGGGTGCCCTAGCCTAAGGCTCGGGGTGCCCTAGCCTTAGTTTAGTGGAGCCCTAGCCCTAGCCTAAGCCTAGGGGTGCCCTATCCTAAGCCATGGGGTGCCCTAACCTATGCCTAGGGGTGCCCTAGCCTAAGCCTAGTGGTGCCCTAGCCTTAGGCTAGTGGAGCCCTAGCCTTAGTCTAAGCCTAGGGGTGCCCTAGCCTAAGACTAGGGGTGCCCTACCTAAGCTTACGGGTGTCCTAGCCTAAGCCCAGGGATGCACTAGCCTAAGCCTAGGGGTGCCCTAACCTTAGCCTAGGGGAGCCCTAGCCTTAGCCTAAGCCTTGGGGCGCCCTAGCCTAAACCTAGGGGTTCCCTAGCCTAAGACTAGGGGTGACCTAGCCTTAGGCTAGGGGAGCCCTAGCCTGAGTCTTAGCCTAGGGGTGCCCTAGCCTAAGCCTAGGGGTGCTGTAGCCCAAGCCTAGGGATGCCCTAGCTTTAGGCTAGAGGAGCCCTAGACTTAGCCTAAGCCTAGGGGTGCCCTAGCCTAAGCCTAGGGGTGCCCTAGCCTAAGCATAGGGGAGCCCTACCCTAAGCCTAGGGTTGCCCTAGCCTTAGTCTAGCTGAGCCCTAGCCTTAACCTAAGTCTAGGGGTGCCCTAGCCTAAGCCTAGGTGTGCCCTACCCTAAGCCTAGGGTTGCCCTAGCCAAACCTAGGGGTGCCCTAGCCTTAGGCTCGCTGAGCCCTAGCCTTAGCCAAAGCCTAGGGGTTACCTAGCCTAAGCCTAGGGGTGCCTTACCCTAAGCCTATGGGTGCCCTAACCTACGCCTAGGGGTTCCCTAGCCTAAGCCTAGTGGTGCCCTAGCCTAAGCCCAGGGGTGCCCTAGCCTAAGTCTTGGGGTGCCCTAGCCTAAGCCCAGGGGTGCCCTAGCCTAAGTCTTGGGGTGCCCTAGCCTAAGCCTAGGGGTGACCTAGCCTTAGGCTAGGGGAGCCCTTGCCTTAGTCTAAGCCTAGGGGTCCCCTAGCCTAAGCCAAGGGGTGCCCTAGCCCAAGCCTAGGGGTACACTAGCCTAAGCCTAGGGTTTCCCTAGCCTAAGCCTTGGCGTGCCCTAGCCTAAGCATAGGGGTGCCCTAGCCTAAGCCTAGGCGTGCCCTAGCCTAAGCCTAGGGGTGCCCTAACCTAAGCCTACGCGTGCCCTAGCCTAAGCCTAGGGGTGCCCTAGCCTAAGCTTAGGGGTGCCTTGGCCTAAGCCTAGGGGTGTCCTAGCCTAAGCCCAGGGGTGCCCTAGCCTTAGTGTAGGGAGCCCTAGCCTTAGTCTAAGCCTAGGGGTGCCCTAGCCTAAGCCTAGGGGTGCCCTAGCCTAAGCCTAGGGGTGCCCTAGCCTTAGGCTAGGGGAGCCCTAGCCTTAGTCTAAGCCTAGGGGTGCGCTAGCCTGAGCCTAGGGGTACACTAGCCTAAGCCTAGGGGTTCCCTAGCCTAAGCCTAGGGGTGCCCTAGCCTAAGCATAGGGGTGCCCTAGCCTAAACCTAGGCGTGCCCTAGCCTAAGCCTAGGGGTGCCCTAACCTAAGCCTAGGCGTGCCCTAACCTAAGCCTAGGGGTGCCCTAACCTAAACCTAGGGGTGCCCTAGCCTAAGCTTAGGGGTGCCTTGGCCTAAGCCTAGGGGTGTCCTAGCCTAAGCCTAGGGGTGCCCTACCCTTAGTGTAGGGAGCCCTAGCCTTAGTCTAAGCCTAGGGGTGCCCTGGCCTAAGCCTAGGGGTGCCCTAGCCCAAACCTAGGGATGCCCTAGCGTTAGGCTAGAGGAGCCCGAGCCTTAGCCTAAGCCTAGGGGTGCCCTAGTCTAAGCCTAAGGGTGCCCTAGCCTTAGACTAGGGGAGCCCTAGCCTTAGCATAGGCCTAGGGGTGCCCTAGCCTAAGCGTAGGGGTGCCCTAGCCTTAGGCTAGGCGAGCCCTAGCTTTAGCCTAAACCTAGGGGTGCCCTAGCCTAAGCCTAGGGGTGCCCTAGTCTAAGCCTATGGGTGCCCTAGCCTTGGGCTAGGGGAGCCCTAGCTTTAGCCTAAGCCTAAGGATGCCCTAGCCTAAGCCTAGGGGTCACCTAGCCTACGCCTAGGGTTGCCTTAGCCTTAGGCTAGGGGTGCCCTAGACTAAGCCTAGGGGTGCCCTAGCCGAATTCTAGGGGTGCCCTAGCCTACGCCTAGGGGTTCCCTAGCCTAAGCCTAGTGGTGCCCTAGCCTTAGGCTAGGGGAGCCCTAGCCTTAGCCTAAGCCTAGGGGTGCCCTAGCCTAAGCTTAGGGGTGCCCTAGCCTAAGACTAGGGGTGCCCTAGCCTAAGCTTAGGGGTGCTGTAGCCCAAGCCTAGGGGTGCCCTAGCCTAAGCTTAGGGGTGCTCTAGCCTAAGCCTAGGGGTGCCCTAGCCTAAGCCTAGGGGTGTCCTAGCCTAAGCCTAGGGGTGTCCTAGCCTAAGCCTAGGGGTTCCCTAGCCTAAGGCTAAGGGTGCCCTAGCCTTAGTTTAGTGGAGCCCTAGCCTTAGCCTAAGCCTAGAGGTGCCCTATCCTAAGCCTAGGGGTGCCCTATCCTAAGCCATGGGGTGCCCTTGCCTAAGCCTAGGGGTGCCCTAGCCTAAGCCTAGTGGTGCCCTAGCCTTAGGCTAGGGGAGCCCTAGCCTTAGTCTAAGCCTAGGGCTACCGTAGCCTAAGACTAGGGGTGCCCTAGCCTAAGCTTACGGGTGTCCTAGCCTAAGCCCAGGGATGCACTAGCCTAAGCCTAGGGGTGCCCTAACCTTAGGCTAGGGGAGCCCTAGCCTTAGCCTAAGCCTTTGGGCGCCCTAGCCTAAACCTAGGGGTTCCCTAGCCTAAGCCTAGGGGTGACCTAGCCTTAGGCTAGGGGAGCGCTAGCCTTAGTCTAAGCCTAGGGGTGCCCTAGCCTAAGCCTAGGGGTGCTGTAGCCCAAGCCTAGGGATGCCCTAGCGTTAGGCTAGAGGAGCCCTAGACTTAGCCTAAGCCTAGGGGTGCCCTAGCCTAAGCCTAGGGGTGCCCTAGCCTAAGCCTAGGGGTGCCCTACCCTAAGCCTAGGGTTGCCCTCGCCTTAGTCTAGCTGAGCCCTAGCCTTAACCTAAGTCTAGGGGTGCCCTAGCCTAAGCCTAGGTGTGCCCTACCCTAAGCCTAGGGGTGCCCTACCCTAAGCCTAGGGTTGTCCTAGCCAAACCTAGGGGTGCCCTAGCCTTAGGCTCGCTGAGCCCTAGCCTTAGCCAAAGCCTAGGGGTTACCTATCCTAAGCCTAAGGGTGCCCTACCCTAAGCCTATGGGTGCCCTAGCCTAAGTCTTGGGGTGCCCTAGCCTAAGCCTAGGGGTTCCCTAGGCTTAGGCTAGGGGTCCCTAGCCTTATCCTAATCCTAGGGGTGCCGTAGCCTATGCCTAGTGGTGTCCTAGCCTAAGCCTAGGGGTGCCCTAGCCTAAGCCTAGGGGTGACATAGCCTTAGGCTAGGGGAGCCCTTGCCTTAGTCTAAGCCTAGGGGTCCCCTAGCCTAAGCCAAGGGGTGCCCTAGCCCAAGCCTAGGGGTACACTAGCCTAAGCCTAGGGTTTCCCTAGCCTAAGCCTTGGCGTGCCCTAGCCTAAGCATAGGGGTGCCCTAGCCTAAGCCTAGGCGTGCACTAGCCTAAGCCTAGGGGTGCCCTAACCTAAGCCTACGCGTGCCCTAGCCTAAGCCTAGGGGTGCCCTAACCTAAGCCTAGGGGTGCCCTAGCCTTAGGCTAGGGGAGCCCTAGCCTTAGTCTAAGCCTAGGGGTGCCCTAGCCTGAGACTAGGGGTACACTGGCCTAAGCCTAGGGGTTCCCTAGCCTAAGCCTAGGGGTGCCCTAGCCTAAGCATGGGGGTGCCCTAGCCTAAGCCTAGGCGTGCCCTAGCCTAAGCCTAGGGGTGCCCTAACCTAAGCCTAGGCGTGCCCTAGCCTAAGCCTAGGGGTGCCCTAACCTAAGCCTAGGGGTGCCCTAGCCTAAGCTTAGGGGTGCCTTGGCCTAAGCCTAGGGGTGTCCTAGCCTAAGCCTAGGGGTGCCCTAGCCTTAGTGTAGGGAGCCCTAGCCTTAGTCTAAGCCTAGGGGTGCCCTAGCCTAAGCCTAGGGGTGCCCTAGCCCAAACCTAGGGATGCCCTAGCATTAGGCTAGAGGAGCCCTAGCCTTAGCCTAAGCCTAGGGGTGCCCTAGCCTAAGCCAAGGGGTTCCCTCGCCTATGTCTAGGGGTGCCGTAGCCTAAGCCTTGGGGTGCCCTAGCCTAATCCTAGGGGTGCCCTAGCCTAAGCCTAGGGATGCCCTAGCGTTAGGCTAGAGGAGCCCTAGCCTTAGCCTAAGCCTAGGGGTGCCCTAGCCTAAGCCAAGGGGTGCCCTAGCCTATGTCTAGGGGTGCCCTTGCCTAAGCCTATGGGTGCCTTAGCCCAAGCCTAGGGATGCCCTAGCCCAGGCTAGGGATGCCCTAGCGTTAGGCTAGAGGAGCCCTAGCCTTAGCCTAAGCCTAGGGGTGCCCTAGCCTAAGGTAAGGGGTGCCCTAGCCTAAGACTAGGGTTGCCCTAGCCTAAGCCTAGGGGTGCCCTAGCCTAAGCCTAGGGGTGCCCTAGTCTAATCCTAAGGGTGCCCTAGCCTTAGATTAGGGGAGCCCTAGCCTTAGCATAGGCCTAGGGGTGCCCTAGCCTAAGCCTAGGGGTTCCCTAGCCTAAGCGTAGGGGTGCCCTAGCCTTAGGCTAGGCGAGCCCTAGCTTTAGCCTAAACCTAGGGGTGCCCTAGCCTAAGCCTAGGGGTGCCCTAGTCTAAGCCTATGGGTGCCCTAGCCTTGGGCTAGGGGAGCCCTAGCTTTAGCCTAAGCCTAAGGATGCCCTAGCCTAAGCCTAGGGGTCACCTAGCCTACGCCTAAGGTTGCCTTAGCCTTAGGCTAGGGGATCCCTAGCCTTAGCCTAAGCCTAGGGGTTCCCTAGCCTAAGTGTAGGGGTGCCCTAACCTGAGCCTAGGGTTGCCAAAGCCTTAGCCTAGGGGTGCCCTAGACTAAGCCTAGTGGTGCCCTAGCCTTAGGCTAGGGGAGCCCTAGCCTTAGCCTAAGCCTAGGGGTGCCCTAGCCTAAGCTTAGGGGTGCCCTAGCCTAAGACTAGGGGTGCCCTAGCCTAAGCTTAGGGGTGCTCTAGCCTAAGCCTAAGGGTGCCCTAGCCTAAGCGTAGGGGTGTCCTAGCCTAAGCCTAGGGGTGTCCTAGCCTAAGCCTAGGGGTTCCCTACCCTAAGGCTAAGGGTGCCCTAGCCTTAGTTTAGTGGAGCCCTAGCCATAGCCTAAGCCTAGAGGTGCCCTATCCTAAGCCTAGGGGTGCCCTAGCCTAAGCCTAGTGGTGCCCTAGTCTTAGGCTAGGGGAGCCCTAGCCTTAGTCTAAGCCTAGGGCTACCCTAGCCTAAGACTAGGGGTGCCCTAGCCTAAGCTTACGGGTGTCCTAGCCTAAGCCCAGGGATGCACAAGCCTAAGCCTAGGGGTGCCCTAACCTTAGGCTAGGGGAGCCCTAGCCTTAGCATAAGCCTTTGGGCGCCCTAGCCTAAACCTAGGGGTTCCCTAGCCTAAGCCTAGGGGTGACCTAGCCTAAGCCTAGTGGTGCTGTAGCCCAAGCCTAGGGATGCCCTAGCGTTAGGCTAGAGGAGCCCTAGACTTAGCCTAAGCCTAGGGGTGCCCTACCCTAAGCCTAGGGTTGCCCTAGCCTTAGTCTAGCTGAGCCCTAGCCTTAACCTAAGTCTAGGGGTGCCCTAGCCTAAGCCTAGGTGTGCCCTACCCTAAGCCTAGGGGTGCCCTAGCCTAAGCCTAGGGGTGCCCTAGCCTTAGGATAGGGGAGCCCTAGCCTAAGCCTAGGGGTTCCCTAGCCTAAGACTTGGCGTGCCCTAGCGTAAGCATAGGGGTGCCCTAGCCTAAGCCTAGGCGTGCCCTAGCCTAAGCCTAGGGGTGCCCTAACCTAAGCCAAGGGGTGCCCTAGCCCAAGCCTAGGGGTACACTAGCCTAAGCCTAGGGGTTCCCTAGCCTAAGACTTGGCGTGCCCTAGCGTAAGCATAGGGGTGCCCTAGCCTAAGCCTAGGCGTGCCCTAGCCTAAGCCTAGGGGTGCCCTAACCTAAGCCTAGGCGTGCCCTAACCTAAGCCTAGGGGTGCCCTAACCTAAGCCTAGGGGTACCCTAGCCTAAACTTAGGGGTGCCTTGGCCTAAGCCTAGGGGTGTCCTAGCCTAAGCCTAGGGGTGCCATAGCCTTAGGGTAGGGAGCCCTAGCCTTAGTCTAAGCCTAGGTGTGCCCTAGCCTAAGCCTAGGGGTGCCCTAACCCAAACCTAGGGATGCCCTAGCGTTAGGCTAGAGGAGCCCTAGCCTTAGCCTAAGCCTAGGGGTGCCCTAGCCTAAGCCAAGGGGTGCCCTAGCCTATGTCTAGGGGTGCCGTAGCCTAAACCTTGGGGTGCCCTAGCCTAAGCCTAGGGGTGCCCTAGCCTAAGCCTAGGGATGCCCTAGCGTTAGGCTAGAGGAGCCCTAGCCTTAGCCTAAGCCTAGGGGTGCCCTAGCCTAAGCCAAGGAGTGCCCTAGCCTATGTCTAGGGGTGCCGTAGCCTAAACCTTGGGGTGCCCTAGCCTAAGCCTAGGGGTGCCCTAGCCTAAGCCTATGGGTGCCCTAGCGTCAGCCTAGGGGTGCCCTTGCCTAAGCCTAGGAGTGCCCTTGCCTAAGCCTAGGGGTGCACTCACCTAAGCCTAGTGGTGCCTTAGCCTAAGCCTAGGGGTGACCTAGCCTTAGCCTAAGCCTATGGGTGCCCTAGCCTAAGCCTAGGGGTGCCCTAGCCTAAGCCTAGTGGTGCCTTAGCCTAAGCCTAGGGGTGACCTACCCATAGCCTAAGCCAAGGGGTGCCTTAGCCTAAGCCTAGGGTTCCCCTAGCCTTAGCCTAAGCCTAGGAGTGCCCTAGCCTAAGCCTAGGGGTGCCCTAGCCTAAGCCTAGGAGTGCCCTAGCCTAAGCCTACGGGTGCCCTAGCCTAAGCCTAGGGGTGCCCTAGCCTTAGCCTAGGGGTGCCCAGGCCTTAGGATAGAGGAGCCCTAGCCTTAGCCTAAGCCTATGGCTGCCCTAGCCTAAGCCTAGGGTTGCCCTAGCCTAAGCCTAGGGGTGCCCTAGACTAACCCTACGGGTGCCCTATCCTTAGGCTAGGGGAGCACTAGTCTTAGCCTAAGCCTAGGGGTGCCCTAGCCTAAGCCTATGAGTGCCCTAGCCTAAGACTAGGGTGCCCTACCCTAAGCCTAGGGGTGCCCTAGCCTAAGCCTAGGCTTGCCCTAGCCTTAGGCTAGCTGAGCCCTAGCCTAAGCCTAAGCCTAGGGGTGCCCTAGCTTAAGCCTAGGGGTGCCCTAGCCTAAGCCTACGGGTGCCCTAGCCTTAGGCTAGGGGAGCCCTGGCCTTAGCCTAAGCCTATGGGTGCCCTAGCCTCAGCCTAGGGGTGCCCTAGCCTAAGCCTAGGGGTGCCCTAGCATAAGACTAGTGGTGCCTTAGCCTAAGCCTAGGGGTGACCTAGCCTTAGCCTAAGCCTAGGGGTGCCCTAGCCTAAGCCTAGGGATGCCCTAGCCTAAGCCTTGTGGTGCCTTAGCCTAAGCCTAGAGGTGACCTACCCTTAGCCTAAGCCAATGGGTGCCTTAGCCTAAGCCTAGGGGTCCCCTAGCCTTAGCCTGAGCCTAGGGGTGCCCTAGCCTAAGCCTAGGGGTGCCCTAGCCTAAGCCTAGGAGTGCCCTAGCCTAAACCTACGGGTGCCCTAGCCTAAGCCTAGAGGTGCCCTAGCCTTAGCCTAGGGGTGCCCAGGCCTTAGGATAGAGGAGCCCTAGCCTTAGCCTAAGCCTATGGCTGCCCTAGCCTAAGCCTAGGGCTGCCCTAGCCTAAGCCTAGGGGTGCCCTAGCCTAACCCTAGGGGTGCCCTATCCTTAGGCTAGGGGAGCACTAGCCTTAGCCTAAGCCTAGGGGTGCCCTAGCCTAAGCCTAGGCGTGCCCTAGCCTAAGCCTAGGGTGGCCTACCCTAAGCCTTGGGGTGCCCTAGCCTAAGCCTAGGCTTGCCCTAGCCTTAGGCGAGCTGAGCCCTAGTCTAAGCCTAAGCCTAGGGGTGCCCTAGCTTAAGCCTAGCGGTGCCCTAGCCTAAGCCTAGGGGTGCCTTAGCCTAGGCCTAGGGGTGCCCTAGCCTTAGGCTAGGGGTGCCCAGGCCTTAGGATAGAGGAGCCCTAGCCTTAGCCTAAGCCTATGGCTGCCCTAGCCTAAGCCTAGAGTTGCCCTAGCCTAAGCCTAGGGGTGCCCTAGCCAAAGCATAGGGGTGCCCTATCCTAAGCCTAGGGGTGCCCTAGCCTAAGCCTATGGATTCCCTAGCCTTAGCTTAAGCCTAGGGGTGCCCTAGCCTAAGCCTAGGGGTGCCCTAGCCTTAGGCTAGGGGAGCCCTAACCTTAGCCTAAGCCTAGGGGTGTCCTAGCCCAAGCCTAGGGGTGCCCTAGACTAAGCCTAGGGGTGCCCTAGCCTAAGGCTAGGGGTGCCCTAGCCTTAGTCTAGTGGAGCCCTAGCCTTAGCCTAAGCATAGGGGTGCCCTACCCTAAGACTAGATGTAACCTAGCCTAAGCCTAGGGGTGCCCTACCCTAAGCCTAGGGGTGCCTAGCCTAAGCCTAGGGGTGCCCTAGCCTTAGGCTAGCGGAGCCCTAGCCTTAGCCTAAGCCTAGGGGTGCCCTAGCCTAAGCCTAGGGGTGCCTTAACCTAAGCCTAGGGGTGCCCTAGCCTAAGCCAAGGGGTGCCCTAACCTTAGCCTAAGCCTAGGGGTGCCCTAGCCTAAGACTAGGCGTGCCCTAGCCTAAGCTTATTGGAGCCCTAGCATAAGCCTAGGGGTGCCCTATCCTAAGCCTAGGGGTGCCCTATCCTAAGCTTAGGGTGCCCGAGCCTAAGCCTAGGGGAGCCCTACCTTAACCCTAGGGGTACCCTAGCCTAAGCCTTGGGGTGCCCTAGCCTTAGAGTAGCTGAGCCCTTGCCTTAGCCTAAGCCTAGGAGCGCCCTAGCCTAAGCCTAGGGGTACCCTAGCCTAAGCCTACCGGTGCCCTAGCCTAAGCATAGGGGTGTCCTAGCCTAAGCCTAGGGGTGCCCTAGCCGTAGGCTAGGGGAGACCTAGCCTTAGCCTAAGCCTAGGGGTCCCCTAGCCTAAGCCTAGGGGTGCCCTTGCCTAAGCCTAGGGGTGCCCTAGCCTAAGCCTAGGGGTGCCCTAGCCTAAGGCTAGCGGTGCCCTAGCCTTAGTCTAGTGGAGCCCTAGCCTTAGCCAAACCCTAGGGGTGCCCTAGCCTAAGCCTAGGGGTAACTTAGCCTAAGCCTAGGGGTGCCCTACCCTAAGCCTAGGGTTGCCCTAGCCTTAGTCTAGCTGAGCCCTAGCCTTAATCTAAGCCTAGGGGTGCCCTAGCCTAAGTCTAGGGTTGCCCTAGCCTAAGCCTAGGGGTGCCCTACCCTAAGCCTAGGGGTGCCCTACCCTAAGCCTAGGGTTGCCCTAGCCTAAGCCTAGGGGTGCCCTAGCCTTAGGCTCGCTGAGCCCTAGCCTTAGCCTAAGCCTAGGGGTGCCCTAGCTTAAGCCTAGGGGTGCCCTAGCCTAAGACTAGGCGTGCCCTAGCCAAAGCTTATTGGAGCCCTAGCATAAGCCTAGGGGTGCCCTAGCCTACGCCTAGGGGTGCCCTAGCCTAAGCCTAGGGGTGCCCTAGCCTAAGCCTAGGGGTGCCCTAGGGTTAGGCAAGGGGAGCCCTAGCCATAGCCTAAGCATAGGGGTGCCCTAGCCTAAGCTTAGGGGTGCCTAGCCTAAGCCTAGGGGTGCCCTAGCCTAAGCCTAGGGGTGACCTAGCCTTAGGCTAGGGGAGCCCTAGCCTTAGTCTAAGCCTAGGAGTGACCTAGCCTAAGCCAATGGGTGCCGTAGCCCAAGCCTAGGGATGCCCTAGCATTAGGCTAGTGGGCCCTAGCCTTAGCCTAAGCCTAGGGGTGCCCTAGCCTATGCCTAGTGGTGTCCTAGCCTAAGCCTAGGGGTGCCCTAGCCTAAGCCTAGGGGTGCCCTAGCCTAAGCCTAGGGGTGACCTAGCCTTAGGCTAGGGGAGCTCTAGCCTTAGTCTAAGCCTAGGAGTGACCTAGCCTAAGCCAATGGGTGCCGTAGCCCAAGCCTAGGGATGCCCTAGCATTAGGCTAGAGGAGCCCTTTCCTTAGCCTAAGCCTAGGGGTGCCCCAGCCTATGCCTAGGGGTACCCTAGCCTAAGTCTAGGGGTGCCTAGCCTAAGCATAGTGGTGCCCTAAACTAAGGCTAGGGGTTCCCTACCTAAGCCTACGGGTGCCCTAGCCTAAGCCTAGTGGTGACGTAGCCTAAGCCTAGGGGTGCCCTAGCCTAAGCCTAGGTGTGCCCTAGCCTAAGCCTAGGGGTGCCCTATCCTTAGGCTATGGGAGCGCTAGCCTTACTCTAAACCTAGGGGTGCCCTAGCCTAAACCTAGGGGTGCCCTAACCCAGGCCTAGAGGTGCCCTAGCCTAAGCCTAGGGGTGCCCTAGCCTAAGCCTATGGGTGCCCTAGCCCAAGCCTAGGTATGCCCTAGCCCAGGCTAGGGATGCCCTAGCCTTAGGCTAGAGGAGCCCTAGCCTTAGCCTAAGCCTAGGGGTGCCCTAGCCTAAGGTAAGGGGTGTCCTAGCCTAAGACTAGGGGTGCCCTAGCCTAAGCCTAGGGGTGCCCTAGCCTAAGCCTAGGGGTACCCTAATCTAAGCCTAAGGGTGTCCTAGCCTTAGACTAGGGGAGCCCTAGCCTTAGAATAAGCCTAGGGGTCACCTAGCCTACGCCTAGGGTTGCCTTAGCCTTAGGCAAGGGGAACCCTAGCCTTAGCCTAAGTCTAGGGGTTCCCTAGACTAAGTGTAGGGTTGCACTAGCCTGAGCCTAGGGGTGCCCTAGCCTAAGCCTAGGGGTGCCCTAGCCTAATCCTAGGGGTGCCCTAGCCTACGCCTAGGGGTGCCCAACCTAAGCCTAGTGGTGCCCTAGCTTTAGGCTAGGGGAGCCCTAGCCTTAGCCTAAGCCTAGGGGTGCCCTAGCCTAAGCCTAGGGGTGCCCTAGCCTAAGACTAGGGGTGCCCTAGCCTAAGCTTAGGGGTGCTCAAGCCGAAGCCTAGGGTTGCCCTATCCTAAGCCATGGGGTGCCCTAACCTAAGCCTAGGGGTGCCCTAGCCTAAGCCTAGGGGTGCCCTAGCCTAAGCCTACGGGTGTCCTAGCCTAAGCCCAGGGGTGCACTAGACTAAGCCTAGGGGTGCCCTAACCTTAGGCTGGGGGAGCCCTAGCCTTAGCCTAAGCCTTGGGGCGCCCTAGCCTAAACCTAGGGGTTCCCTAGCCTAAGCCTAGGGGTGACCTAGCCTTAGGCTAGGGGAGCCCTAGCCTTAGTCTAAGCCTAGGGGTGCCCTAGCCTAAGCCTAGGGGTGCCATAGCCTAAGCGTTGGGGTGCCCTAGCCTAAGCCTAGGGGTGCCCTAGCCTAAGCCTAGTGGTGCCTTAGCCTAAGCCTAGGGGTGACCTAGCATTAGCCTAAGCCTAGGGGTGCCCTAGCCTAAGCCTAGGGTTGCCCTAGCCTTAGTCTAGCTGAGCCCTAGCCTTAACGTAAGCCTAGGGGTGCCCTAGCCTAAGCCTAGGGGTGCCCTAGCCTAAGCCTAAGGGTGCCCTACCCTAAGCCTAGGGGTGCCCTAGCCTTAGGCTCGCTGAGCCCTGGCTTTAGCCTAAGCCTAGGGGTTACCTAGCCTAAGCCTAGGGGTGCCCTAGCCTAAGCCTATGGGTGCCCTAACCTACGCCTAGGGGTTCCCTAGACTAAGCCTAGTGGTGCCCTAGCCTTAGGCTAGGGGAACCCTAGCCTTCGCCTAAGCCTAGGGGTGCCCTAGCCTAAGGTTAGGGGTGCCCTAACCTAAGCCTAGGGGTGCCCTAGCCTAAGCCTAGTGGTGCCCTAGGGTTAGGGGAGGGGAGCCCTAGTCTTAGCCTAAGCCTAGGGGTGCCCTAGCTTAAGCCTAGGGGTGCCCTAGCCTAAGTCTAGGCGTGCCCTAGCCTAAGCCTAGGGGTGCCATAGCCTTAGGCTAGGGGGCCCTAGCCTTAGCCTAAACCTAGGGGGGCTGTAGCCTATGCCTAGTGGTGTTCTATGCTAAGTCTAGGGGTGCCCTAGCCTAAGCCTATGGGTGACCTAGCCTTAGGCTAGGGGAGCCCTTGCCTTAGTCTAAGCCTAGGGGTGCCCTAGCCTAAGCCAAGGGGTGCCCTAGCCCAAGCCTAGGGATGCCCTAGCGTTAGGGTAGAGGAGCCCTAGCTTTAGCCTAAGCCTAGGGGTGCCCTAGCCTTAGCCTAGGGGTACCCTAGCCTAAGCCTAGGGGTTCCCTACCGTAAGCCTTGGCGTGCCCTAGCCTAACCCTAGGGGTGCCCTAGCCTAAGCCTAGGCGTGCCCTAGCCTAAGCCTAGGGGTACCCTAACCTAAGCCTAGGCGTGCCCTAGCCTAAGCCTAGGGGTGCCCTAACCTAAGCCTAGGGGTGCCCTAGCCTAAGCTTAGGGGTGCCCTAGCCTAAGCCTATGGGTGCCCTAGCCTAAGCCTAGTGGTGCCCTAGACTTAGGCTAGGGGAGCCCTAGCCTTAGCCTAAGCCTAGGGGTGCCCTAGCTTAAGCCTAGGGTGCCCTAGCCTAAGCCTAAGGGTGCCCTAGCCTTAGGCTCGGGGAGCCCTAGCCTTAGCCTAAGCCTATGGGTGCCCTTGCCTCAGCCTAGGGGTGCCCTAGCCTAAGCCTAGGAGTGCCCTAGCCTAAGCCTAAGGGTGCCCTAGCCTAAGCCTAAGCCTAGGGGTGCCCCAGCCAAAGACTAGGCGTGCCATAACCTAAGCTTATTGGTGCCCTAGCGTAAGCCTAGGGGTGCCCTAGCCTAAGCCTAGGGGTGCCTTAGCCTAAGACTAGGCGTGCCCTAGCCTAAGCTTATTGGAGCCCTAGCATAAGCCTAGGGGTGCCCTAGCCTAAGCCTAGGGGTGCCCTATCCTAAGCTTTGGGTGCCCGAGCCTAAGCCTAGGGGTGCCCTACCGTAACCCTAGGGGTACCCTAGCCTAAGCCTTGGGGTTCCCTAGCCTTAGAGTAGCTGAGCCCTTGCCTTAGCCTAAGCCTAGGAGCGCCCTAGCCTAAGCCTAGGGGTACCCTAGCCTAAGCCAACCGGTGCCCTAGCCTAAGCATAGGGGTGTCCTAGCCTAAGCCTAGGGGTGCCCTAGCCTTAGGCTAGGGGAGACCTAGCCTTAGCCTAAGCCTAGGGGTCCCCTAGCCTAAGCCTAGGGGTGCCCTTGCCTAAGCCTAGGGGTGCCCTAGCCTAAGCCTAGGGGTGCCCTAGCCTAAGGCTAGCGGTGCCCTAGCCTTAGTCTAGTGGAGCCCTAGCCTTAGCCAAACCCTAGGGGTGCCCTAGCCTAAGCCTAGGGGTAACTTAGCCTAAGCCTAGGGGTGCCCTACCCTAAGCCTAGGGTTGCCCTAGCCTTAGTCTAGCTGAGCCCTAGCCTTAATCTAAGCCTAGGGGTGCCCTAGCCTAAGTCTAGGGGTGCCCTAGCCTAAGCCTAGGGGTGCCCTACCCTAAGCCTAGGGGTGCCCTACCCTAAGCCTAGGGTTGCCCTAGCCTAAGCCTAGGGGTGCCCTAGCCTTAGGCTCGCTGAGCCCTAGCCTTAGCCTAAGCCTAGGGGTGCCCTAGCTTAAGCCTAGGGGTGCCCTAGCCTAAGACTAGGCGTGCCCTAGCCAAAGCTTATTGGAGCCCTAGCATAAGCCTAGGGGTGCCCTAGCCTACGCCTAGGGGTTCCCTAGCCTAAGCTTAGTGGTGCCCTAGCCTTAGGCTAGGGGCACCCCTAGCCTTAGCCTAAGCCTAGGGGTGCCCTAGCCTAAGCTTAGGGGTGCCCTAGCCTAAGCCTAGGGGTGCCCTAGCCTAAGCCTAGGGGTGCCCTAGGGTTAGGCAAGGGGAGCCCTAGCCATAGCCTAAGCATAGGGGTGCCCTAGCCTAAGCTTAAGGGTGCCTAGCCTAAGCCTAGGGGTACTCTAGCCTTAGGCTAGTGGGCCCTAGCCTTAGCCTAAGCCTAGGGGTGCCCTAGCCTATGCCTAGTGGTGTCCTAGCCTAAGCCTAGGGGTGCCCTAGCCTAAGCCTAGGGGTGCCCTAGCCTAAGCCTAGGGGTGACCTAGCCTTAGGCTAGGGGAGCCCTAGCCTTAGTCTAAGCCTAGGAGTGACCTAGCCTAAGCCAATGGGTGCCGTAGCCCAAGCCTAGGGATGCCCTAGCATTAGGCTAGAGGAGCCCTTTCCTTAGCCTAAGCCTAGGGGTGCCCCAGCCTATGCCTAGGGGTACCCTAGCCTAAGTCTAGGGGTGCCTAGCCTAAGCATAGTGGTGCCCTAAACTAAGGCTAGGGGTTCCCTACCTAAGCCTACGGGTGCCCTAGCCTAAGCCTAGGGGTGACGTAGCCTAAGCCTAGGGGTGCCCTAGCCTAAGCCTAGGTGTGCCCTAGCCTAAGCCTAGGGGTGCCCTATCCTTGGGCTAGGGGAGCGCTAGCCTTAGTCTAAACCTAGGGGTGCCCTAGCCTAAACCTAGGGGTGCCCTAGCCCAGGCCTAGAGGTGCCCTAGCCTAAGCCTAGGGGTGCCCTAGCCTAAGCCTATGGGTGCCCTAGCACAAGCCTAGGTATGCACTAGCCCAGGCTAGGGATGCCCTAGCCTTAGGCTAGAGGAGCCCTAGCCTTAGCCTAAGCCTAGGGGTGCCCTAGCCTAAGGTAAGGGGTGTCCTAGCCTAAGCCTAGGGGTGCCCTAGCATAAGCCTAGGGGTACCCTAGTCTAAGCCTAAGGGTGCACAAGCCTTAGACTAGGGGAGCCCTAGCCTTAGAATAAGCCTAGGGGTCACCTAGCCTACGCCTAGGGTTGCCTTAGCCTTAGGCAAGGGGAACCCTAGCCTTAGCCTAAGTCTAGGGGTTCCCTAGCCTAAGTGTAGGGGTGCACTAGCCTGAGCCTAGGGGTGCCCTAGCCTAATCCTAGGGGTGCCCTAGCCTACGCCTAGGGGTGCCCAACCTAAGCCTAGTGGTGCCCTAGCTTTAGGCTAGGGGAGCCCTAGCCTTAGCCTAAGCCTAGGGGTGCCCTAGCCTAAGCCTAGGGGTGCCCTAGCCTAAGACTAGGGGTGCCCTAGCCTAAGCTTAGGGGTGCTCAAGCCGAAGCCTAGGGTTGCCCTATCCTAAGCCATGGGGTGCCCTAACCTAAGCCTAGGGGTGCCCTAGCCTAAGCCTAGGGGTGCCCTAGCCTAAGCCTACGGGTGTCCTAGCCTAAGCCCAGGGGTGCACTAGACTAAGCCTAGGGGTGCCCTAACCTTAGGCTGGGGGAGCCCTAGCCTTAGCCTAAGCCTTGGGGCGCCCTAGCCTAAACCTAGGGGTTCCCTAGCCTAAGCCTAGGGGTGCCCTAGCCTTAGGCTAGGGGAGCCCTAGCCTTAGTCTAAGCCTAGGGGTGCCCTAGCCTAAGCCTAGGGGTGCCATAGCCTAAGCGTTGGGGTGCCCTAGCCTAAGCCTAGGGGGTGCCCTAGCCTAAGCCTAGTGGTGCCTTAGCCTAAGCCTAGGGGTGACCTAGCATTAGCCTAAGCCTAGGGGTGCCCTAGCCTAAGCCTAGGGTTGCCCTAGCCTTAGTCTAGCTGAGCCCTAGCCTTAACGTAAGCCTAGGGGTGCCCTAGCCTAAGTCTAGGGGTGCCCTAGCCTAAGCCTAAGGGTGCCCTACCCTAAGCCTAGGGGTGCCCTAGCCGTAGGCTCGCTGAGCCCTGGCTTTAGCCTAAGCCTAGGGGTTACCTAGCCTAAGCCTAGGGGTGCCCTAGCCTAAGCCTATGGGTGCCCTAACCTACGCCTAGGGGTTCCCTAGACTAAGCCTAGTGGTGCCCTAGCCTTAGGCTAGGGGAACCCTAGCCTTCGCCTAAGCCTAGGGGTGCCCTAGCCTAAGCTTAGGGGTGCCCTAACCTAAGCCTAGGGGTGCCCTAGCCTAAGCCTAGTGGTGCCCTAGGGTTAGGGAAGGGGAGCCCTAGTCTTAGCCTAAGCCTAGGGGTGCCCTAGCTTAAGCCTAGGGGTGCCCTAGCCTAAGTCTAGGGGTGCCCTAGCCTAAGCCTAGGGGTGCCCTAGCCTTAGGCTAGGGGGCCCTAGCCTTAGCCTAAACCTAGGGGGGCTGTAGCCTATGCCTAGTGGTGTTCTATGCTAAGTCTAGGGGTGCCCTAGCCTAAGCCTATGGGTGACCTAGCCTTAGGCTAGGGGAGCCCTTGCCTTAGTCTAAGCCTAGGGGTGCCCTAGCCTAAGCCAAGGGGTGCCCTAGCCCAAGCCTAGGGATGCCCTAGCGCTAGGGTAGAGGAGCCCTAGCTTTAGCCTAAGCCTAGGGGTGCCCTAGCCTAAGCCTAGGGGTACCCTAGTCTAAGCCTAGGGGTTCCCTACCGTAAGCCTTGGCGTGCCCTAGCCTAACCCTAGGGGTGCCCTAGCCTAAGCCTAGGCGTGCCCTAGCCTAAGCCTAGGGGTACCCTAACCTAAGCCTAGGCGTGCCCTAGCCTAAGCCTAGGGGTGCCCTAAACTAAGCCTAGGGGTGCCCTAGCCTAAGCTTAGGGGTACCCTAGCCTAAGCCTATGGGTGCCCTAGCCTAAGCCTAGTGGTGCCCTAGACTTAGGCTAGGGGAGCCCTAGCCTTAGCCTAAGCCTAGGGGTGCCCTAGCTTAAGCCTAGGGGTGCCCTAGCCTAAGCCTAAGGGTGCCCTAGCCTTAGGCTAGGGGAGCCCTAGCCTTAGCCTAAGCCTATGGGTGCCCTTGCCTCAGCCTAGGGGTGCCCTAGCCTAAGCCTAGGAGTGCCCTAGCCTAAGCCTAAGGGTGCCCTAGCCTAAGCCTAGTGGTGCCTTAGCCTAAGCCTAGTGGTGACCTAGCATTAGCCTAAGCCTAGGGGTACCCTAGCCTAAGCCTAGGGGAGCCCTAGCCTAAGCCTAGTGGTGCCTTAGCCTAAGCCTAGGGGTGACCAACCCTTAGCCTAAGCCAAGAGGTGCCTTAGCCTAAACCTAGGGGTCCCCTAGCCTCAGCCTAGGGGTGCCCTAGCCTAAGCTTAGGAGTGCCCTAGCCTAAGCCTAGGGGTGCCCTAGCCTAAGCCTAGTGGTGCCTTAGCCTAAGCCTAGGGGTGACCTAGCATTAGCCTAAGCCTAGGGGTGCCCTAGCCTAAGCCTAGGGGTGCCCTAGCCTAAGCCTAGTGGTGCCCTAGCCTAAGCCAAGGGGTGCCCTAGCCTAAGCCTACGGGTGCCCTAGCCTAAGCCTAGGGGTGCCCTAGCCTAAGCCTAGGGGTGCCCAGGCCTTAGGATAGAGGAGCCCTAGCCTTAGCCTAAGCCTATGGCTGCCGTAGCCTAAGCCTAGGGTTGCCCTAGCCTAAGCCTAGGGGTGCCCTAGCCTAACCCTAGGGTTGCTCTATCCTTAGGCTAGGGGAGTACTAGCCTTAGCCTAAGCCTAGGGGTGCCCTAGCCTAAGCCAAGCGGTGCCCTAGCCTAAGCCTAGGGGTGCCTTAGCCTAGGCCTAGGGGTGCCCTAGCCTTAGGCTTGGGGTGCCTAGGCCTTAGGATAGAGGAGCCCTAGCCTTAGCCTAAGCCTATGGCTGCCCTAGCCTAAGCCTAGGGTTGCCCTAGCCTAAGCCTAGGGGTTCCCTAGCCTAAGCCTATGGGTGCCCTAGCCTTAGCTTAAGCCTAGGGGTGCACTAGCCTAAGCCTAGTGATGCCCTATCCTAAGCCTAGGGGTGCCCTAGCCTAAGCCTAGAGGTGCCCTAGCCTTAGGCTAGGGAAGTCCTAACCTTAGCTTAAGCGTACGGGTGCCCTAGCCCAAGCCTAGGGGTGCCCTAGCCTAAGCCTAGGGGTGCCCTAGCCTAAGGCTAGGGGTGCCCTAGCCTTAGTCAAGTGGAGCCCTAGCCTTAGCCTAAGTATAGGGGTGCCCTACCCTAAGACTAGATGTAACCTAGCCTAAGCCTACAGGTGCCCTACCCTAAGCCTAGGGGTGCCCTAGCCTTAGGCTAGCTGAGTCCTAGCCTTAGCCTAAGCCTAGGGGTGCCCTAGTCTAAGCCTAGGGGTACCCTAACCTAAGCCTAGGGGTGCCCTAGCCTAAGCCAAGGGGTGCCCTAGCCTTAGCCTAAGCGTAGGGGTGCCCCAGCCAAAGACTAGGCGTGCCATAACCTAAGCTTATTGGTGCCCTAGCGTAAGCCTAGGGGTGCCCTAGCCTAAGACTAGGGTGCCCTAGCCTAATCCTAGGGGTGCCCTAGCCTAAGCCTAGGGGTGCCCTACCGTAAGCCTAGGGGTGCCCTAGCCTAAGCCTTGGGGTGCCCTAGCCTTAGGGTAGCTGAGCCCTTGCCTTAGCCTAAGCCTAGGAGTGCCCTAGCCTAAGCCTAGGGGTACCCGAGCCTAAACATTCGGGTGCCCTAGCCTAAGCCTAGGGGTGCCCTAGCCTAAGCCTAGGCCTGCCCTAGCCTTAGGCTAGGGGAGACCTAGCCTTAGCCTAAGCCTAGGGGTGCCCTAGCCTAAGCCAAGGGGTGCCCTAGCCTAAGCCTAGGGGTGCCCTAGCCTAAGGCTAGAGGTGCCCTAGCCTTAGTCTCGTGGAGCCCTAGCCTTAGCCAAACCCTAGGGGTGCCCTAGCCTAAGCCTAGGGGTGAACTAGCCTAAGCCTAGGGGTGCCCTACCCTAAGCCTAGGGTTGCCCTAGCCTTAGTCTAGCTGAGCCCTAGCCTTAATCTAAGCCTAGGGGTGCCCTAGCCTAAGTCTAGGGGTGCCCTAGCCTAAGCCTAGGGGTGCCCTACCCTAAGCCTAGGGGTGCCCTAGCCTAAGCCTAGGAGTGCCCTAGCCTACGCCTAGGGGTTCCCTCGCCTAAGCCTAGTGGTTCCCTAGCCTTAGGCTAGCGGAGCCCTAGCCTTAGCCTAAGACTAGGGGTGCCCTAGCCTAAGCTTAGGGGTGCCCTAGCCTAAGCCTAGGGGTGCCCTAGCCTAAGCCTAGGGGTGCCCTAGGGTTAGGCAAGGGGAGCCCTAGCCTTAGCCTAATCCTAGGGGTGCCCTATCCTTAGCTTAGGGGTGCCCTAGCCTACGCCTAGGGGTGCCCTACCCTAAGCCTAGGGTTGCCCTAGCCTTAGTCTAGCTGAGCCCTAGCCTTAATCTAAGCCTAGGGGTGCCCTAGCCTAAGTCTAGGGGTGCCCTAGCCTAAGCCTAGGGGTGCTCTAGCCTTAGGCTAGTGGGCATGGCCTTAGCCTAAGCCTAGGGTTGCCCTAGCCTAAGCCTAGGGGTGACCTAGCCTTAGGCTACGGGAGCCATAGCCTTAGTCTAAGCCTTGGGGTGCCCTAGCCTAAGCCAAGGGGTGCCGTAGCCCAAGCCTAGGGATGCCCTAGCGTTAGGCTAGAGGAGCCCTAGCCTTAGCCTAAGCCTAGGGGTGCCCCAGTCTAAGCCTAGGGGTGCCCTAGCCTAAGTCTAGGGGTGCCTAGCCTAAGCATAGTGGTGCCCTAAGGCTAGGGGTTCCCTACCTAAGCCTACGGGTGCCCTAGCCTAAGGTAGGTGTGCCCTAGACTAAGCCTAGGGGTGCCCTAGCCTTAGGCTAGGGGAGCTCTAGTCTTAGTATAAGCCTAGGGGTGCCCTAGCCTAAGCCTAGGGGTGCCCTAGCCTACGCCTAGGGGTGACCTAGCCTAAGCCTAGTGGTGCCCTAGCCTTAGGCTAGGGGAGCCCTAGCCTTAGCCTAAGTATAGGGGTGCCCTACCCTAAGACTAGATGTAACCTAGCCTAAGCCTACAGGTGCCCTACCCTAAGCCTAGGGGTGCCCTAGCCTTAGGCTAGCTGAGTCCTAGCCTTAGCCTAAGCCTAGGGGTGCCCTAGTCTAAGCCTAGGGGTACCCTAACCTAAGCCTAGGGGTGCCCTAGCCTAAGCCAAGGGGTGCCCTAGCCTTAGCCTAAGCGTAGGGGTGCCCCAGCCAAAGACTAGGCGTGCCATAACCTAAGCTTATTGGTGCCCTAGCGTAAGCCTAGGGGTGCCCTAGCCTAAGACTAGGGTGCCCTAGCCTAATCCTAGGGGTGCCCTAGCCTAAGCCTAGGGGTGCCCTACCGTAAGCCTAGGGGTGCCCTAGCCTAAGCCTTGGGGTGCCCTAGCCTTAGGGTAGCTGAGCCCTTGCCTTAGCCTAAGCCTAGGAGTGCCCTAGCCTAAGCCTAGGGGTACCCGAGCCTAAACATTCGGGTGCCCTAGCCTAAGCCTAGGGGTGCCCTAGCCTAAGCCTAGGCCTGCCCTAGCCTTAGGCTAGGGGAGACCTAGCCTTAGCCTAAGCCTAGGGGTGCCCTAGCCTAAGCCAAGGGGTGCCCTAGCCTAAGCCTAGGGGTGCCCTAGCCTAAGGCTAGAGGTGCCCTAGCCTTAGTCTCGTGGAGCCCTAGCCTTAGCCAAACCCTAGGGGTGCCCTAGCCTAAGCCTAGGGGTGAACTAGCCTAAGCCTAGGGGTGCCCTACCCTAAGCCTAGGGTTGCCCTAGCCTTAGTCTAGCTGAGCCCTAGCCTTAATCTAAGCCTAGGGGTGCCCTAGCCTAAGTCTAGGGGTGCCCTAGCCTAAGCCTAGGGGTGCCCTACCCTAAGCCTAGGGGTGCCCTAGCCTAAGCCTAGGAGTGCCCTAGCCTACGCCTAGGGGTTCCCTCGCCTAAGCCTAGTGGTTCCCTAGCCTTAGGCTAGCGGAGCCCTAGCCTTAGCCTAAGACTAGGGGTGCCCTAGCCTAAGCTTAGGGGTGCCCTAGCCTAAGCCTAGGGGTGCCCTAGCCTAAGCCTAGGGGTGCCCTAGGGTTAGGCAAGGGGAGCCCTAGCCTTAGCCTAATCCTAGGGGTGCCCTATCCTTAGCTTAGGGGTGCCCTAGCCTACGCCTAGGGGTGCCCTACCCTAAGCCTAGGGTTGCCCTAGCCTTAGTCTAGCTGAGCCCTAGCCTTAATCTAAGCCTAGGGGTGCCCTAGCCTAAGTCTAGGGGTGCCCTAGCCTAAGCCTAGGGGTGCTCTAGCCTTAGGCTAGTGGGCATGGCCTTAGCCTAAGCCTAGGGTTGCCCTAGCCTAAGCCTAGGGGTGACCTAGCCTTAGGCTACGGGAGCCATAGCCTTAGTCTAAGCCTTGGGGTGCCCTAGCCTAAGCCAAGGGGTGCCGTAGCCCAAGCCTAGGGATGCCCTAGCGTTAGGCTAGAGGAGCCCTAGCCTTAGCCTAAGCCTAGGGGTGCCCCAGTCTAAGCCTAGGGGTGCCCTAGCCTAAGTCTAGGGGTGCCTAGCCTAAGCATAGTGGTGCCCTAAGGCTAGGGGTTCCCTACCTAAGCCTACGGGTGCCCTAGCCTAAGGTAGGTGTGCCCTAGACTAAGCCTAGGGGTGCCCTAGCCTTAGGCTAGGGGAGCTCTAGTCTTAGTCTAAGCCTAGGGGTGCCCTAGCCTAAGCCTAGGGGTGCCCTAGCCTACGCCTAGGGGTGACCTAGCCTAAGCCTAGTGGTGCCCTAGCCTTAGGCTAGGGGAGCCCTAGCCTTAGCCTAAGCCTAGGGGTGCCGTAGCATAAGCCTAGGGGTGCCCTAGCCTAAGACTAGGGGTGCCGTAGTCTAAGCTTAGGGGTGCTCTAGCCTAAGCCTAGGGATGCCCTAGCCTAAGCCTAGGGGTGTCCTAGCCTAAGCCTAGGGGTGTCCTAGCCTAAGCCTAGGAGTGCCCTAGCCTAAGGCTAGGGGTGCCCTAGCCTTAGTTTAGTGGAGCCCTAGCCTTAGCCTAAGCCTAGGGGTGCCCTATCCTAAGCCATGGGGTGCCCTAACCTATGCCTAGGGGTGACCTAGCCTAAGCCTAGTGGTGCCCTAGCCTTAGGCTAGGGGAGCCCTAGCCTTAGTCTAAGCCTAGGGGTGCCTTAGCCTACGACTAGGGGTGCCCTAGCCTAAGCCTACGGGTGTCCTAGCCAAAGCCCAGGGGTGCACTAGCCTAAGCCTAGGGGTGCCCTAAACGTAGGCTAGGGGAGCCCTAGCCTTAGCCTAAGCCTTGGGGCGCCCTAGCCTAAACCTAGGGGTTCCCTAGCCTAAGCCTACGGGTGACCTAGCCTTAGGCTAGGCGAGCCCTAGCCTTAGTCTATGCCTAAGGGTGCCCTAGCCTAAGCCTAGGGGTGCTGTAGCCCAAGCCTAGGGATGCCCTAGCGTTAGGCTAGAGGAGACCTAGACTTAGCCTAAGCCTAGGGGTGCTCTAGCCAAAGCCTAGGGGTGCCCTAGGCTAAGCCTAGGTGTGCCCTACCCTAAGCCTAGGGGTGCCCTACCCTAAGACTAGGGTTGCCCTAGCCAAACCTAGGGGTGCCCTAGCCTTAGGCTCGCTGAGCCCTAGCCTTAGCCAAAGCCTAGGGGTTACCTAGCCTAAGCCTAGGGGTGCCCTACCCTAAGCCTATGGGTGCCCTAACCTACGCCTTGGGGTTCCCTAGCCTAAGCCTAGTGGTGCCCTAGCCTTAGGCTAGGGGAACCCTAGCCTTAGCCTAAGCCTAGGGGTGCCCTAGCTTAAGCCCAGGGGTGCCCTAGCCTAAGTCTAGGGGTGCCCTAGCCTAAACCTAGGGGTGCCCTAGGCTTAGGCTAGGGGTCCCTAGCCTTATCCTAATCCTAGTGGTGCCGTAGCCTATGCCTAGTGGTGTCCTAGCCTAAGCCTAGGGGTGCCCTAGCCTAAGCCTAGGGGTGACCTAGCCTTAGGCTAGGGGAGCCCTTGCCTTAGTCTATGCTAGGGGTCCCCTAGCCTAAGCCAAGGGGTGCCCTAGCCCAAGCCTAGGGGTACACTAGCCTAAGCCTAGGGTTTCCCTAGCCTAAGCCTTGGCGTGCCCTAGCCTAAGCATAGGGGTGCCCTAGCCTAAGCCTAGGCGTGACCTAGCCTAAGCCTAGGGGTGCCCTAACCTAAGCCTAGGGGTGCCCTAGCCTAAGCCTAGGGGTGCCCTAGCCTAAGCCTAGGGGTTCCCTAGCCTTAGGCTGGTTGAGCCCTAGCCTTAGTCTAAGCCTAGGGGTGCCCTAGCCTAAGCCTAGGGGTACACTAGCCTAAGCCTAGGGGTTCCCTAGCCTAAGCCTTGGCGTGCCCTAGCCTAAGCATAGGGGTGCCCTAGCCTAAGCCTAGGCATGCCCTAGCCTAAGCCTAGGGGTGCCCTACCTAAGCCTAGGCGTGCCCTAGCCTAAGCCTAGGGGTGCCCTAACTTAAGCCTAGGGGTGCCCTAGCCTAAGCTTAGGGGTGCCCTAGCCTAAACTAGGGGTGTCCTAGCCTAAGACTAGGGGTGCCCTAGCCTTAGGGTAGGGAGCCCTAGCCTTAGTCTAAGCCTAGGGGTGCCCTAGCCTAAGCCTAGGGGTGCCCTAGCCCAAACCTAGGGATGCCCTAGCGTTAGGCTAGAGGAGCCCTAGCCTTAGCCTAAGCCTAGGGGTGCCCTAGCCTAAGCAAAGGGGTGCCCTAGCCTATGTCTAGGAGTGCCGTAGCCTAAACCTTGGGGTGCCCTAGCCTAAGCCTAAGGGTGCCCTAGCCTAAGCCTAGGGATGCCCTAGCGTTAGGCTAGAGGAGCCCTAGCCTTAGCCTAAGCCTAGGGGTGCCCTAGCCTAAGCCAAGGGGTGCCCTAGCCTATGTCTAGGGGTGCCCTTGCCTAATCCTATTGGTGCCCTAGCCCAAGCCTAGGGATGCCCTAGCCCAGGCTAGGGATGCCCTAGCGTTAGGCTAGAGGAGCCCTAGCCTTAGCCTAAACCTAGGGGTGCCCTAGCCTAAGCCTGGGAGTGCCCTAGCCTACGCCTAGGGGTGACCTAGCATAAGCCTAGTGGTGCCCTAGCCTTAGGCTAGGGGAGCCCTAGCCTTAGCCTAAGCCTAGGGGTGCCCTAGCATAAGCCTAGGGGTGCCCTAGCCTAAGACTAGGGGTGCCCTAGCCTAAGCTTAGGGGTGCTCTAGCCTAAGCCTAGGGGTGCCCTAGCCGAAGCCTAGGGGTGTCCTAGCCTAAGCCTAGGGGTGTCCTAGCCTAAGCCTAGGGGTGCCCTAGCCTAAGGCTAGAGGTGCCCTAGCCTTAGTTTAGTGGAGCCCTAGCCTTAGCCTAAGCCTAGGGTTGCCCTATCCTAAGCCATGGGGTGCCCTAACCTATGCCTAGGGGTGACCTAGCCTAAGCCTAGTGGTTCCCTAACCTTAGGCTAGGGGAGCCCTATCCTTATTCTAAGCCTAGGGGTGCCCTAGCCTAAGACTAGGGGTGCCCTAGCCTAAGCCTACGGGTGTCCTAGCCTAAGCCCAGGGGTGCACTAGCCTAAGCCTAGGGGTGCCCTAAACGTAGGCTAGGGGAGCCCTAGCCTTAGCCTAAGCCTTGGGGCGCCCTAGCCTAAACCTAGGGGTTCCCTAGCCTAAGCCTACGGGTGACCTATCCTTACGCTAGGGGAGCCCTAGCCTTAGTCTATACCTAAGGGTGCCCTAGCCTAAGCCTAGGGGTGCTGTAGCCCAAGCCTAGGGATGCCCTAGCGTTAGGCTAGAGGAGACCTAGACTTAGCCTAAGCCTAGGGGTGCTCTAGCCAAAGCCTAGGGGTGCCCTAGCCTAAGCCTAGGTGTGCCCTACCCTAAGCCTAGGGGTGCCCTACCCTAAGACTAGGGTTGCCCTAGCCAAACCTAGGGGTGCCCTAGCCTTAGGCACGCTGAGCCCTAGCCTTAGCCAAAGCCTAGGGGTTACCTAGCCTAAGCCTAGGGGTGCCCTACCCTAAGCCTATGGGTGCCCTAACCTATGCCTAGGGGTTCCCTAGCCTAAGCCTAGTGGTGCCCTAGCCTTAGGCTAGGGGAACCCTAGCCTTAGCCTAAGTCTAGGGGTGCCCTAGCCTAAACCTAGGGGTGCCCTAGGCTTAGGCTAGGGGTCCCTAGCCTTATCCTAATCCTAGGGGTGCCGTAGCCTATGCCTAGTGGTGTCCTAGCCTAAGCCTAGGGGTGCCCTAGCCTAAGCCTAGGGGTGACCTAGCCTTAGGCTAGGGGAGCCCTTGCCTTAGTCTATGCCTAGGGGTCCCCTAGCCTAAGCCAAGGGGTGCCCTAGCCCAAGCCTAGGGGTACACTAGCCTAAGCCTTGGGTTTCCATAGCCTAAGCCTTGGCGTGCCCTAGCCTAAGCATAGGGGTGCCCTAGCCTAAGCCTAGGCGTGCCCTTGCCTAAGCCTAGGGGTGCCCTAACCTAAGTCTAGGGGTGCACTAGCCTAAGCCCAGGGGTGCCCTAGCCTAAGCCTAGGGGTGCCCTAGCCTTAGGCTAGGCGAGCCCTAGCCTTAGTCTAAGCCTAGGGGTGCCCTAGCCTAAGCCTAGGGGTACACTAGCCTAAGCCTAGGGGTTCCCTAGCCTAAGCCTTGGCGTGCCCTAGCCTAAGCATAGGGGTGCCCTAGCCTAAGCCTAGGCGTGCCCTAGCCTAAGCCTAGGGGTGCCCTAACCTAAGCCTAGGCGTGCCCTAGCCTAAGCCTAGGGGTGCCCTAACTTAAGCCTAGGGGTGCCCTAGCCTAAGCTTAGGGGTGCCCTAGCCTAAACCTAGGGGTGTCCTAGCCTAAGCCTAGGGGTGCCCTAGCCTTAGGGTAGGGAGCCCTAGCCTTAGTCTAAGCCTAGGGGTGCCCTAGCCTAAGCCTAGGGGTGCCCTAGCCCAAACCTAGGGATGCCATAGCGTTAGGCTAGAGGAGCCCTAGCCTTAGCCTAAGCCTAGGGGTGCCCTAGCCTAAGCCAAGGGGTGCCCTAGCCTATGTCTAGGGGTGCCGTAGCCTAATCCTTGGGGTGCCCTAGCCTAAGCCTAGGGGTGCCCTAGCCTAAGCCAAGGTGTGCCCTAGCCTATGTCTAGGGGTGCCCTTGCCTAAGCCTATTGGTGCCCTAGCCCAAGCCTAGGGATGCCCTAGCCCAGGCTAGGGATGCCCTAGCGTTAGGCTAGAGGAGCCCTAGCCTTAGCCTAAGCCTAGGGGTGCCCTAGCCTAAGGTAAGGGGTGCCCTAGCCTAAGAGTAGGGTTGCCCTAGCCTAAGCCTAGGGGTGCCCTAGCCTAAGCCTAGGGGTGCCCTAGTCTAAGCCTAAGGGTGCCCTAGCCTTAGACTAGGGGAGCCCTAGCCTTAGCCTAGTCCTAGGGGTGCCCTAGCCTAAGCGTAGGGGTGCCCTAGCCTTGGGCTAGGGGAGCCCTAGCTTTAGCCTAAGCCTAAGGATGCACTAGCCTAAGCCTAGGGGTCACCTAGCCTACGCCTAGGGTTGCCTTAGCCTTAGGCTAGGGGAACCCTAGCCTTAGCCTAAGCCTAGGGGTCCCTAGCCTAAGTGTAGGGGTGCCCTAGCCTGAGCCTAGGGGTGCCAAAGCCTTAGCCTAGGGTGCCCTAGCCTAAGCCTAGGGGTGCCCTAGCCGAATTCTAGGGGTGCCCTAGCCTACGCCTAGGGGTTCCCTAGCCTAAGCCTAGTGGTGCCCTAGCCTTAGGCTAGGGGAGCCCTAGCCTTAGCCTAAGCCTAGGGGTGCCCTAGCCTAAGCTTAGGGGTGCCCTAGCCTAAGACTAGGGGTGCCCTAGCCTAAGCTTAGGGGTGCTCTAGCCCAAGCCTAGGGGTGCCCTAGCGTAAGCTTAGGGGTGCTCTAGCCTAAGCCTAGGGGTGCCCTAGCCTAAGCCTAGGGGTGTCCTAGCCTAAGCCTAGGGGTGTCCTAGCCTAAGCCTAGGGGTTCCCTAGCCTAAGGCTAGGGGTGCCCTAGCCTTAGTTTAGTGGAGCCCTAGCCTTAGCCTAAGCCTAGAGGTGCCCTATCCTAAGCCTAGGGGTGCCCTATCCTAAGCCATGGGTGCCCTAACCTAAGCCTAGGGGTGCCCTAGCCTAAGCCTAGTGGTGCCCTAGCCTTAGGCTAGGGGAGCCCTAGCCTTAGTCTAAGCCTAGGGGTACCCTAGCCTAAGACTAGGGGTGCCCTAGCCTAAGCTTACGGGTGTCCTAGCCTAAGCCCAGGGATGCACTAGCCTAAGCCTAGGGGTCCCCTAACCTTAGGCTAGGGGAGCCCTAGGCTTAGCCTAAGCCTTGGGGCGCCCTAGCCTAAATCTAGGGGTTCCCTAGCCTAAGCCTAGGGGTGACCTAGCCTTAGGCTAGGGGAGCCCTAGCCTTAGTCTAAGCCTAGGGGTGCCTTAGCCTAAGCCTAGGGGTGCTGTAGCCCAAGCCTAGGGATGCCCTAGCGTTAGGCTAGAGGAGCCCTAGACTTAGCCTAAGCCTAGGGGTGCCCTAGCCTAAGCCTAGGGGTGCCCTAGCCTAAGCCTAGGGGTGCCCTAGCCTAAGCCTAGGGGTGCCCTACCCTAAGTCTAGGGTTGCCCTAGCCTTAGTCTAGCTGAGCCCTAGCCTTAACCTAAGTCTAGGGGTGCCCTAGCCTAAGCCTAGGTGTGCCCTACCCTAAGCCTAGGGGTGCCCTACCCTAAGCCTAGGGTTGCCCTAGCCAAACCTAGGGGTGCCCTAGCCTTAGGCTCGCTGAGCCCTAGCCTTAGCCAAAGCCTATGGGTTACCTAGCCTAAGCCTAGGGGTGCCCTACCCTAAGCCTATGGGTTCCCTAACCTACGCCTAGGGGTTCCCTAGCCTAAGCCTAGTGGTGCCCTAGCCTTAGGCTAGGGGAACCCTAGTCTTAGCCTAAGCCTAGGGGTGCCCTAGCTTAAGCCCAGGGGTGCCCTAGCCTAAGTCTAGGGGTGCCCTAGACTAAGTCTAGGGGTGCCCTAGGCTTAGGCTAGGGGTCCCTAGCCTTAGCCTAATCCTAGGAATGCCTTAGCCTATGCCTAGTGGTGTCCTAGCCTAAGCCTAGGGGTGCCCTAGCCTAAGCCTAGGGGTGACCTAGCCTTAGGCTAGGGGAGCCCTTGCCTTAGTCTAAGCCTAGGGGTCCCCTAGCCTAAGCCAAGGGGTGCCCTAGCCCAAGCCTAGGGGTACACTAGCCTAAGCCTAGGGTTTCCCTAGCCTAAGCCTTGGCGTGCCCTAGCCTAAGCATAGGGGTGCCCTTGCCTAAGCCTAGGCGTGCCCTAGCCTAAGCCTAGGGGTGCCCTAACCTAAGCCTAGGTGTGCCCTAGCCTAAGCCTAGGAGTGCCCTAACCTAAGCCTAGGGGTGCCCTAGCCTAAGCTTAGGGGTGCCCTAGCCTAAGCCTAGGGGTGCCCTAGCCTAAGCCTAGGGGTGCCTTAGCCTTAGGCTAGGGGAGCCCTAGCCTTAGTCTAAGCCTAGGGGTGCCCTAGCCTAAGCCTTGGTGTGCCCTAGCCTAAGCATAAGGGTGCCCTAGCCTAAGCCTAGGCGTGCCCTAGCCTAAGCCTAGGGGTGCCCTAACCTAAGCCTAGGCGTGCCCTAGCCTAAGCCTAGGGGTGCCCTAACCTAAGCCTAGGGGTGCCCTAGCCTAAGCTTAGGGGTGCCCTAGCCTAAGCCTAGGGGTGTCCTAGCCTAAACCTAGGGGTGCCCTAGCCTTAGGGTAGGGAGCCCTAGCCTTAGTCTAAGCCTAGGGGTGCCCTAGCCTAAGCCTAGGGGTGCCCTAGCCCAAACCTAGGGATGCCCTAGCGTTAGGCTAGAGGAGCCCTAGCCTTAGCCTAAGCCTAGGGGTGCCCTAGCCTAAGCCAAGGGGTGCCCTAGCCTATGTCTAGGGGTGCCGTAGCCTAAGCCTTGGGGTGCCCTAGCCTAAGCCTAGGGGTGCCCTAGCCTAAGCCTAGGGATGCCCTAGCGTTAGGCTAGAGGAGCCCTAGCCTTAGCCTAAGCCTAGGGGTGCCCTAGCCTAAGCCAAGGGGTGCCCTAGCCTATGTCTAGGGGTGCCCTTGCCTAAGCCTATGGGTGCCCTAGCCCAAGCCTAGGGATGCCCTAGCCCAGGCTAGGGATGCCCTAGCGTTAGGCTAGAGGAACCCTAGCCTTAGCCTAAGCCTAGGGGTGCCCTAGCCTAAGGTCAGGGGTGCCCTAGCCTAAGCCTAGTGGTGCCCTGCCTTAGGCTAGGGGAGCCCTCGCCTTAGCCTAAGCCTAGGGGTGCCCTAGCCTATGCTTAGGGGTGCCCTAGCCTAAGACTAGGGGTGCCCTAGCCTAAGCTTAGGGGTGCTCTAGCCCAAGCCTTGGGGTGCCCTAGCCTAAGCTTAGGGGTGCTCTAGCCTAAGCCTAGGGGTGCCATAGCCTAAGCCTAGGGGTGTCCTAGCCTAAGCCTAGGGGTGTCCTAGCCTAAGCCTAGGGCTTCCCTAGCCAAAGGCTAGGGGTGCCCTAGCCTTAGTTTAGTGGAGCCCTAGCCTTAGCCTAAGCCTAGAGGTGCCCTATCCTAAGCCTAGGGGTGCCCTATCCTAAGCCATGGGGTGCCCTAACCTAAGCCTAGGGGTGCCCTAGCCTAAGCCTAGTGGTGCCCTAGCCTTAGGCTAGGGGAGCCCTAGCCTTAGTCTAAGCCTAGGGGTACCCTAGCCTAAGACTTGGGGTGCCCTAGCCTAAGCTTACGGGTGTCCTAGCCTAAGCCCAGGGATGCACTAGCCTAAGCCTAGGGGTCCCCAAACCTTAGGCTAGGGGAGCCCTAGCCTTAGCCTAAGCCTTGGGGCGCCCTAGCCTAAACCTAGGGGTTCCCTAGCCTAAGCCTAGGGGTGACCTAGCCTTAGGCTAGGGGAGCCCTAGCCTTAGTCTAAGCCTAGGGGTGCCTTAGCCTAAGCCTAGGGGTGCTGTAGCCCAAGCCTAGGGATGCCCTAGCGTTAGGCTAGAGGAGCCCTAGACTTAGCCTAAGCCTAGGGGTGCCCTAGCCTAAGCCTAGGGGTGCCCTAGCCTAAGCCTAGGGGTGCCCTACCCTAAGCCTAGGGTTGCCCTAGCCTTAGTCTAGCTGAGCCCTAGCCTTAACCTAAGTCTAGGGGTGCCCTAGCCTAAGCCTAGGTGTGCCCTACCCTAAGCCTAGGGGTGCCCTACCCTAAGCCTAGGGTTGCCCTAGCCAAACCTAGGGGTGCCCTAGCCTTAGGCTAGGGGAACCCTAGCCTTAGCCTAAGCCTAGGGGTGCCCTAGCTTAAGCCCAGGGGTGCCCTCGCCTAAGTCTAGGGGTGCCCTAGCCTAAGTCTAGGGGTGCCCTAGGCTTAGGCTAGGGGTCCCTAGCCGTAGCCTAATCCTAGGGGTGCCTTAGCCTATGCCTAGTGGTGTCCTAGCCTAAGCCTAGGGGTGCCCTAGCCTAAGCCTAGGGGTGACCTAGCCTTAGGCTAGGGGAGCCCTTGCCTTAGTCTAAGCCTAGGGGTCCCCTAGCCTAAGCCAAGGGGTGCCCTAGCCCAAGCCTAGGGGTACACCAGCCTAAGCCTAGGGTTTCCCTAGCCTAAGCCTTGGCGTGCCCTAGCCTAAGCATAGGGGTGCCCTTGCCTAAGCCTAGGCGTGCCCTAGCCTAAGCCTAGGGGTGCCCTAACCTAAGCCTAGGCGTTCCATAGCCTAAGCCTAGGAGTGCCCTAGCCTAAACCTAGGGGTTCCCTAGCCTAAGCCTAGGGGTGACCTAGCCTTAGGCTAGGGGAGCCCTAGCCTTTGTCTAAGCCTAGGGGTGCCCTAGCCTAAGACTAGGGGTGCTGTTGCCCAAGCCTAGGGATGCCCGAGCGTTAGGCTAGAGGAGCCCTAGACTTAGCCTAAGCCTAGGGGTGCCCTAGCCTAAGCCTAGGGGTGCCCTAGCCTAAGCCAAGGGGTGCCCTACCCTAAGCCTAGGGTTGCCCTAGCCTTAGTCTAGCTGAGCCCTAGCTTTAACCTAAGTCTAGGGGTGCCCTAGCCTAAGCCTAGGTGTGCCCTACCCTAAGCCTAGGGGTGCCCTACCCTAAGCCTAGGGGTGCCCTAGCCTAAGCATAGGGGTGCCCTAGCCTACGCCTAGGGGTTCCCTAGCCTAAGCCTAGTGGTGCCCTAGCCTAAGGCTCTGGGAGCCCTAGCCTTAGCCTAATCCTAGGGGTGCCCTAGGCTAAGACTAGGGGTGTCCTAGCCTAAGCTTAGGGGTACCCTAGCCTAAGCCTAGGGGTGCCCTAGCCTAAGCCTAGGGGTGCCCTAGCTTAAGCCAAGGTGTGCCCTAGCCCAAGCTTAGGGATGACCTAGCGTTAGGCTAGAGGAGCCCTAGCCTTAGCCTAAGCCTAGGGGTTCCCTAGCCTAAGCCTAGGGGTGACCTAGCCTTAGGCTAGGGGAGCCCTAGCATTAGCCTAAGCCTAGGGGTGCCCTAGCCTAAGCCTAGGGGTGCCCTAGCCTAAGATTAGGGGTACCCTAGCCTAAACCTAGGGGTGCCCTAGCCTAAGCCTACGGGTGACCTAGGGTTAGGCAAGGGGAGCCCTAGCCTAAGCCTAGGGGTGCCATAGCCTTAGGCTAGGGGAGCCCTAGCCTTAGTCTAAGCCTAGGCGTGCCCTAGCCTAAGCCTAGGGGTGCCCTAGCGTAAGACTAGGGGTGCCCTAGCCTAAGCTTAGGGGTACCCTAGCCTAAGCCTAGGGGTGCCCTAGTCTAAGCCTAGGGGTGCCCTAGCCTAAGCCTAGGGGTGCCCTAGCCCAAGCCTAGGGGTGCCCTAGCCTAAGCCTAGAGGTGCCCTAGCGCAAGCCTAGGGATGCCCTAGCCCAGGCTAGGGATGCCCTAGCGTTAGGCTAGCGGAGCCCTAGCCTTAGCCTAAGCCTAGGGGTGCCCTAGCTTAAGGCAAGGGGTGCCCTAACATAAGTCTAGGGGTGCCCTAGCCTAAGCCTAGGTGTTCCCTAGCCTTAGGTTAGGGGAGCCCTAGGCTTAGCCTAAGCCTATGGGTGCCCCTGCTTAAGCCTAGGGGTGCCTTGCCTAAGTCTAGGGGTGCGTAGCCTAAGCATAGGGGTGCCCTAGCCTAAGCCTAGGGGTGCCCTAGCCTAAGCCTAGGGGTTCCCTACCTAAGCCTAGGGGTGCCCTAGCCTAAGCCTAGGGGTGCCCTAGCCTTAAGCTAGGGGAGCCTTAGCCTTAACCTAAGCATAGGGGTGCCCTATCCTAAGCCTAGGGGTGCCCTACCCTAAGCCTAGGGGTGCCCTAGTCTAAGCCTAAGGGTGACCTAGCCTTAGACTAGGGGAGCCCTAGCCTTAACCTAAACCTAGGGGTGCCCTAGCCTAAGCCTAGGGGTGCCCTAGCCTAAGCCTAGGGGTGCCCTAGCCTAAGTTTAGGGGTACCCTAGCCTAAGCCTAGGGGTATCCTAGCCTAAGCCTACGGGTGCCCTAGGGTTAGGCAAGGGTAGCCCTAGCCTAAGCCTAGGGGTGCCCTAGCCTTAGGCTAGGGGAGCCCTAGCCTTAGTCTAAGCCTAGGGGTGCCCTAGCCTAAGCCTAGGGGTGCCCTAGCCCAAGCCTAGGGGTGCCCTAGCCTAAGCCTAGGGGTGCCCTAGCGCAAGCCTAGGGATGCCCTAGCGTTAGGCTAGAGGAGCCCTAGCTTAAGCCTAAGCCTAGGGGTGCCCTAGCCTAAGTCTAGGGGTGCCCTAGCCTAAGCCTAGGTGTTCCCTAGCCTTAGGTTAGGGGAGCGCTAGCCTTAGCCTAAGCCTAGGGTTGCCCCTGCCTAAGCCTAGGGGTGCCCTGCCTAAGTCTAGGGGTGCGTAGCCTAAGCATAGGGGTGCCCTAACCTAAGCCTAGGGGTTCCCTACCTAAGCCTCGGGGTGCCCTAGCCTAAGCCTAGGGGTGCCCTAGCCTAAGCTTAGGGGTGCCCTAGCCTTAAGCTAGGGGAGCCTTAGCCTTAACCTAAGCCTAGGGGTGCCCTAGCCTAAGCCTAGGGGTGCCCAAGCCTAAGCCTAGGGGTGCCCTAGTCTAAGCATAAGGGTGCCCTAGCCTTAGACTAGGGGAGCCCTAGCCTTAGCCTAAGCCTAGGGGTGCCCTATCCTTAGGCTAGGGGTGCCCTAGCGTAAGCCTAGGGGTGCCCTAGCCTTAGGCTAGGGGAGCCCTAGCCTTAGCCTAAACCTAGGGGTGCCCTAGCCTAAGCCTAGGGGTGCCCTAGCCTAAGCCTATTGGTGCCCTAGCCTTAGGCTAGGGGAGCCCTAGCTTTAGCCTTAGCCTAAGGGTGCCCTAGCCTAAGCCTAGGGGTCACCTAGCCTACGCCTAGGGTTGCCTTAGCCTTAGGCTAGGGGATCCCTAGCCTTAGCCTAAGCCTAGGGGTTCCCTAGCCTAAGTGTAGGGGTGCCCTAGCCTGAGCCTAGGGGTGCCCTAGCCTTAGCCTAGGGGTGCCCTACCCTAAGCCTAGGGGTGCCTTAGCCTAAGCCTAGGGGTCCCGTAGCCTTAGTCTACGCCTGGGTTGCCCTAGCTTAATCCTAGGGGTGCCCTAGCCTTAGGCTAGCTGAGCCCTAGCCTTAGCCTAAGCCTAGGGGTGCCCTAGCCTAATCCTAGGGGTGCCCTAGCCTAATCCTAGGGTTGCCCTAGCCTACGCCAAGGCGTGCCCTAGCCTAAGCCTAGTGGTGCCCTAGTCTTAGGCTACGAAAGCCCTAGCCTTAGCCTAAGCCTAGGGGTGCCCTAGCCTAAGCCTAGGGGTGCCCTAGCCTAAGCCTAGGGGTGCCCTAGCCTAAGCCTAGGGGTGCTCTAGCCTCAACATAGGGGTGCCCTAGCCAAAGCCTAGGGGTGCCCTAGCCTAAGCTTAGGGGTGCTCTAGCCTAAGCCTAGGGGTGCCCTAGCCTAAGACTAGGGGTGCCCTAGCCTAAGCCTATGGGTGTCCTAGCCTAAGCCCAGGGGTGCCCTAACCTAAGCCTAGGGGTGCCCTAACCTTAGGCTAGGGGAGCCCTAGCCTTAGCCTAAGCCTAGGGGTGCCCTAGCCTAAGCCCAGGGGTGCCCTAGCCTAAGCCTAGGGGTTCCCTAGCCCAATCCTAGGGATGCCCTAGCGTTATGCTAGAGGAGCCCTAGCCTTAGCCTAAGCCTTGGGGCGCTCTAGCCTAAACCTAGGAGTTCCCTAGCCTAAGCCTAGGGGTGACCCTGCCTTAGGCTAGGGGAGCCCTAGCCTTAGTCTAAGCCTAGGGGTGCCCTAGCCTAAGCCTAGGGGTGCCGTAGCCCAAGCCTAGGGATTCCCTAGCGTTAGGCTAGAGGAGCCCTAGCCTTAGCCTAAGCATAGGGGTGCCCTAGCCTAAGCCTAGGGGTGCCCTAGCCTAAGTCTAGGGGTTCCCTACCTAAGCCTAGGGGTGCCCTTCCCTAAGCCTACGGGTGCCCTAGCCTAAACCTAGGGGTGCACTAGCCTAAGATTAGGGGTGCCCTAGCCTAAGTTTAGGGTTGGCCTAGCCTAAGCTTAGGGGTGCCCTAGCCTAAGGCTAGGGGTGCCCTAGCCATAGGATAGGGGAGCCCTAGCCTTTATCTAAGCCTAGGGTGCCCTAGCCTAAGCCTAGGGGTTCCCTAGCCCACGCCTTAGGATGCCCTAGCGTTAGGCTAGAGGAGTCCTAGCCTTAGCCTAAGCCTAGGGGTGCCCTAGCCTAAGCCCAGGGGTGCCCTAGCCTAAGCCTAGGAGTTCCCTAGCCCAATCCTAGGGATGCCCTAGCATTATGCTAGAGGAGCCCTAGCCTTAGCCTAAGCCTAGGGGTGCCCTAGCCTAAGCCAAGGGGTACGCTAGCCTAATTACAGGGGTGCCCTAACCTAAGCCTAGGGGTACCCTAGCCTTAGGCTAGGGGAGCAGTAGCCTTAGCCTAAGCCTAGGGGTGCCCCAGCCTAAGCCTAGGGGTGCCCTAGCCTAAGTCTAGGGGTGCCTAGCCTAAGCATAGGGGTGCTCTAACCTAACCCTAGGTGTTCCCTACCTAAGCCTAGGGGTACCCTAGCCTAAGCCTATGGCTGTCCTAGCCTAAGCCTAGGGGTGCCCTAGCCTAAGGCTAGGGGTGCCCTAGCCTTAGTCTAGTGGAGCCCTAGCCTTAGCCTAAGCATAGGGGTGCCCTAGCCTAAGCCTAGATGTGCCCTAGCCTAAGCCAAGGGGTGCCCTAACCTAAGCCTAGGGGTGCCCTAGCCTTAGGCTAGCTGAGCCCTAGCCTTAGGCTAGTTGACAACTAGCCTTAGCCTAAGCCTAGGGGTGCCCTAGCCTATGCCTAGTGGTGCCCTAGCATGAGCCAAGGGGTTCCCTAGCATTAGTCTAAGCCTAGGGTTGCTCTAGCCTAAGTCTAGGGGTGCCCTAGCCTAAGCTTTGTGGTGCCCTTGCGTAAGCCTAGGGGTGCCCAGCCTAAGCCTAGGGGTGCCCTAGCCTAAGCATAGGGGTGCCCTAGCCTAAGCCTAGGGGTGCCCTAGCCTTAGGCTAGGGGAACCCTAGCCTTAGCCTAAGCCTAGGGGTGCCCTAGCCTAAGCCTAGGGGTTCCCTAGCCTAAGCCTAGAGGTGCCCTAGCCTAAGCCTAGGGGTGCCCTAGCCTAAGCTTAGGGGTGTCCTGCCCTAAGGCTAGGGTTGCCCTAGCCTTAGCCTAGCTGAGCCCTAGCCTTAACCTAAGCCGAGGGGTGCCCTAGCCTAAGCCTAGGGGTGCCCTAGCCTAAGACAAGGGGTGCCCTACCATAATCCTAGGGGTGCCCTACCCTAAGCCTAGGGGTGCCCAGGCCTAAGCCTAGGGGTGCCGTAGCCTAAGCCTAGGTGTGCCCTAGCCTAAGCATAGGGGTGCCCTAGCCTAAGCGAAGGGGTGCCCTAGTCTAACCCTAGGGGTGTCCTACCCTAAGCCTAGGGTTTCCCTAGCCTTAGCCTAGCTGAGCCCTAGCCTTAACCTAAGCCTAGGGGTGCCCTAGCCTAAGCCTATGGGTGCCCTACCCTAAGCCTAGGGGTGCCCTAGCCTAAGCATAGGGGTGCCCTAGCCTACGCCTAGGGGTTCCCTAGCCTAAGCCTAGTGGTGCCCTAGCTTAAGGCTCGGGGAGCCCTAGCCTTAGCCTAAGCCTAGGGGTGCCCTAGGCTAAGACTAGGGGTGCCCTAGCCTAAGCTTAGGGGTACCCTAGCCTAAGCCTAGGGGTGCCCTAGCCTAAGCCTAGGGGTGCCCTAGCTTAATCCAAGGTGTGCCCTAGCCCAAGCTTAGGGATGACCTAGCGTTAGGCTAGAGGAGCCCTAGCCTTAGCCTAAGCCTTGGGGTTCCCTAGCCTAAGCCTAGGGGTGACCTAGCCTTAGGCTAGGGGAGCCCTAGCCTTAGCCTAAGCCTAGGGGTGCCCTAGCCTAAGCCTAGGGGTGCCCTAGCCTAAGCTTAGGGGTACCCTAGCCTAAGCCTAGGGGTGCCCTAGCCTAAGCCTACGGGTGCCCTAGGGTTAGGCAAGGGGAGCCCTAGCCTAAGCCTAGGGGTGCCCTAGCCTTAGGCTAGGGGAGCCCTAGCCTTAGTCTAAGCCTAGGGATGCCCTAGCCTAAGCCTAGGGGTGCCCTAGCCCAAGCCTAGGGGTGCCCTAGCCTAAGCCTAGGGTGCCCTAGTCTAAGCCTAGGGGTGCCCTAGCCTAAGCCTAGGGGTGCCCTAGCCTAAGTTTAGGGGTACCCTAGCCTAAGCCTAGGGGTATCCTAGCCTAAACCTACGGGTGCCCTATGGTTAGGCAAGGGGAGCCCTAGCCTAAGCCTAGGGGTGCCCTAGCCTTAGGCTAGGGGAGCCCTAGCCTTAGTCTAAGCCTAGGGGTGCCATAGCCTAAGCCTAGGGGTGCCCTAGCCCAAGCCTAGGGGTGCCCTAGCCTAAGCCTAGGGGTGCCCTAGCGCAAGCCTAGGGATGCCCTAGCCCAGGCTAGGGATGCCCTAGCGTTAGGCTAGAGGAGCCCTAGCCTTAGCCTAAGCCTAGGGGTGCCCTAGCCTAAGGGAAGGGGTGCCCTAGCCTAAGTCTAGGGGTGGCCTAACCTATGCCTAGGTGTTCCCTAGCCTTAGGTTAGGGGAGCCCTAGCCTTAGCCTAAGCCTAGGGGTGCCCCTGCCTAAGCCTAGGGGTGCCCTGCCTAAGTCTAGGGGTGCGTAGCCTAAGCATAGGGGTGCCCTAACCTAAGCCTAGTGGTTCCCTACCTAAGCCTAGGGGTGCCCTAGCCTAAGCCTAGGGGTGCCCTAGCCTAAGCCTAGGGGTGCCCAAGCCTTAAGCTAGGGGAGCCTTAGCCTTAACCTAAGCCTAGGGGTGCCCTAGCCTAAGCCTAGGGGTGCCCTAGCCTAAGCCTAGGGGTGCCCTAGTCTAAGCCTAAGGGTGCCCTAGCCTTAGACTAGGGTAGCCCTAGCCTTAGCCTAAGCCTAGGGGTGCCCTAGCCTTAGGCTAGGGGTGCCCTAGCCTAAGCCTAGGGGTGCCCTAGCCTTAGGCTAGGGGAGCCCTAGCCTTAGCCTAAACCTAGGGGTGCCCTAGCCTAAGCCTAGGGGTGCCCTAGCCTAAGCCTATTGGTGCCCTAGCCTTAGGCTAGGGGAGCTCTAGCTTTAGCCTTAGCCTAAGGGTGCCCTAGCCTAAGCCTAGGTGTCACCTAGCCTACGCCTAGGGTTGCCTTAGCCTTAGGCTAGGGATCCCTAGCCTTAGCCTAAGCCTATGGGTCCCCTAGCGTTAGTCTACGCCTAGGGTTGCCCTAGCTTAATCCTAGGGGTGCCCTAGCCTTAGGCTAGCTGAGCCCTAGCCTTAGCCTAAGCCTAGGGGTGCCCTAGCCTAATCCTAGGGGTGCCCTAGCCTAATCCTAGGGTTGCCCTAGCCTACGCCTAGGGGTGCCCTAGCCTAAGCCTAGTGGTGCCCTACTCTTAGGCTAGGAAAGCCCTAGCCTTAGCCTAAGCCTAGGGGTGCCCTAGCATAAGCCTAGGGGTGCCCTAGCCTAAGCCTAGGGGTGCCCTAGCCTAAACCTAGGGGTGCTCTAGCCTCAACATAGGGGTGCCCTAGCCTAAGCCTAGGGGTGCCCTAGCCTAAGCTTAGGGGTGCTCTAGCCTAAGCCTAGGGGTGCCCTAGCCTAAGCCTATTGGTGCCCTAGCCTTAGGCTAGGGGAGCTCTAGCTTTAGCCTTAGCCTAAGGGTGCCCTAGCCTAAGCCTAGGTGTCACCTAGCCTATGCCTAGGGTTGCCTTAGCCTTAGGCTAGGGGATCCCTAGCCTTAGCCTAAGCCTAGGGGTCCCCTAGCCTTAGTCTACGCCTAGGGTTGCCCTAGCTTAATCCTAGGGGTGCCCTAGCCTTAGGCAACTGAGCCCTAGCCTTAGCCTAAGCCTAGGTGTGCCCTAGCCTAAGCATAGGGGTGCCCTAGCCTAAGCGAAGGGGTGCCCTAGTCTAACCCTAGGGGTGTCCTACCCTAAGCCTAGGGTTTCCCTAGCCTTAGCCTAGCTGAGCCCTAGCCTTAACCTAAGCCTAGGGGTGCCCTAGCCTAAGCCTAGGGGTGCCCTAGCCTAAGCCTATGGGTGCCCTACCCTAAGCCTAGGGGTGCCCTAGCCTAAGCATAGGGGTGCCCTAGCCTACGCCTAGGGGTTCCCTAGCCTAAGCCTAGTGGTGCCCTAGCTTAAGGCTCGGGGAGCCCTAGCCTTAGCCTAAGCCTAGGGGTGCCCTAGGCTAAGACTAGGGGTGCCCTAGCCTAAGCTTAGGTGTACCCTAGCCTAAGCCTAGGGGTGCCCTAGCCTAAGGCTAGGGGTGCCCTAGCTTAATGCAAGGTGTGCCCTAGCCCAAGCTTAGGGATGACCTAGCGTTAGGCTAGAGGAGCCCTAGCCTTAGCCTAAGCCTAGGGGTTCCCTAGCCTAAGCCTAGGGGTGCCATAGCCTTAGGCTAGGGGAGCCCTAGCCTTAGCCTAAGCCTAGGGGTGCCCTAGCCTAAGCCTAGGGGTGCCCTAGCCTAAGCTTAGGGGTACCCTAGCCTAACTCTAGGGGTGCCCTAGCCTAAGACTACGGGTGCCCTAGGGTTAGGCAAGGGGAGCCCTAGCCTAAGCCTAAGGTGCCCTAGCCTTAGGCTAGGGGAGCCCTAGCCTTAGTCTAAGCCTAGGGATGCCCTAGCCTAAGCCTAGGGGTGCCCTAGCCCAAGCCTAGGGGTGCCCTAGCCTAAGCCTAGGGTGCCCTAGTCTAAGCCTAGGGGTGCCCTAGCCTAAGCCTAGGGGTGCCCTAGCCTAAGTTTAGGGGTACCCTAGCCTAAGCCTAGGGGTATCCTAGCCTAAACCTACGGGTGCCCTATGGTTAGGCAAGGGGAGCCCTAGCCTAAGCCTAGGGGTGCCCTAGCCTTAGGCTAGGGGAGCCCTAGCCTTAGTCTAAGCCTAGGGGTGCCATAGCCTAAGCCTAGGGGTGCCCTAGCCCAAGCCTAGGGGTGCCCTAGCCTAAGCCTAGGGGTGCCCTAGCGCAAGCCTAGGGATGCCCTAGCCCAGGCTAGGGATGCCCTAGCGTTAGGCTAGAGGAGCCCTAGCCTTAGCCTAAGCCTAGGGGTGCCCTAGCCTAAGGCAAGGGGTGCCCTAGCCTAAGTCTAGGGGTGCCCTAACTTAAGCCTAGGTGTTCCCTAGCCTTAGGTTAGGGGAGCCCTAGCCTTAGCCTAAGCCTAGGGGTGCCCCAGCCTAAGCCTAGGGGTGCCCTGCCTAAGTCTAGGGGTGCGTAGCCTAAGCATAGGGGTGCCCTAACCTAAGCCTAGTGGTTCCCTACCTAAGCCTAGGGGTGCCCTAGCCTAAGCCTAGGGGTGCCCTAGCCTAAGCCTAGGGGTGCCCAAGCCTTAAGCTAGGGGAGCCTTAGCCTTAACCTAAGCCTAGGGGTGCCCTAGCCTAAGCCTAGGTGTGCCCTAGCCTAAGCCTAGGGGTGCCCTAGTCTAAGCCTAAGGGTGCCCTAGCCTTAGACTAGGGTAGCCCTAGCCTTAGCCTAAGCCTAGGGGTGCCCTAGCCTTAGGCTAGGGGTGCCCCAGCCTAAGCCTAGGGGTGCCCTAGCCTTAGGCTAGGGGAGCCCTAGCCTTAGCCTAAACCTAGGGGTGCCCTAGCCTAAGCCTAGGGGTGCCCTAGCCTAAGCCTATTGGTGCCCTAGCCTTAGGCTAGGGGAGCTCTAGCTTTAGCCTTAGCCTAAGGGTGCCCTAGCCTAAGCCTAGGTGTCACCTAGCCTACGCCTAGGGTTGCCTTAGCCTTAGGCTAGGGGAACCCTAGCCTTAGCCTAAGCCTAGGGTTCCCCTAGCGTTAGTCTACGCCTAGGGTTGCCCTAGCTTAATCCTAGGGGTGCCCTAGCCTTAGGCTAGCTGAGCCCTAGCCTTAGCCTAAGCCTAGGGGTGCCCTAGCCTAATCCTAGGGGTGCCCTAGCCTAATCCTAGGGTTGCCCTAGCCTACGCCTAGGGGTGCCCTAGCCTAAGCCTAGTGGTGCCCTACTCTTAGGCTAGGAAAGCCCTAGCCTTAGCCTAAGCCTAGGGGTGCCCTAGCAAAAGCCTAGGGGTGCCCTAGCCTAAGCCTAGGGGTGCCCTAGCCTAAGCCTAGGGGTGCTCTAGCCTCAACATAGGGGTGCCCTAGCCTAAGCCTAGGGGTGCCCTAGCCTAAGCTTAGGGGTGCTCTAGCCTAAGACTAGGGGTGCCCTAGCCTAAGCCTACGGGTGTCCTAGCCTAAGCCCAGGGGTGCCCTAACCTAAGGCTAGGTGTGCCCTAACCTTAGGCTAGGGGAGCCCTAGCCTTAGCCTAAGCCTTGGGGCGCCCTAGCCTAAACCTAGGAGTTCCCTTACCTAAGCCTAGGGGTGACCTAGCCTTAGTCTAGTGGAGCCCTAGCCTTAGCCTAACCCTAGGGGTGCCCTAGCCTAATCCTAGGGGTGCCCTAGTCTAAGCCTAGGGGTGCCCTACCCTAAGCCTAGGGTTGCTTTAGCCTTAGCCTAGCTGATCCCTAGCCTTAACCTAAGCCTATGGGTGCCCTCGCCTAAGCCTAGGGGTGCCCTAGCCTAAGCCTAGGGGTGCCGTACCATAATCCTAGGGGTGCCCTGCCCTAAGCCTAGGGTTGCCCTAGCCTAAGCCGAGGGGTGCCCTAGCCTAAGCCTAGATGTGCCCTAGCCTAAGCCTAGGGGTGCCCTAGCCTAAGCCTAGGGTTGCCCTAGCCTTAGGCTAGCTGAGCCCTAGCCTTAGGCTAGCTGAGCCCTAGCCTTAGCCTAAGCCTAGGGGTGTCCTAGCCTAAGCCTAGGGGTTCCCTAGCCTAAGCCTAGTGGTGCCTTAGCCTAAGCTTAGGGGTGCCCTAGCCTAAAACTAGGGGTGCCCTAGCCTAAGCTTAGTGGTGCCCTAGCGTAAGCCTAGGGTTGCCCTAGCCTAAGCCTAGGGGTGCCCTAGCCTATGCCTAGGGGTGCCCTAGCCTTAGGCTAGGGGAGCCCTAGCCTTAGTCTAAGCCTAGGGGTGCCCTAGCCTAAGCCTAGGGGTGTCCTAACCCAAGCCTAGGGGTTCCCTAGCCTAAGCCTAGGGTGCCCTATCCTAAGCCTGGGGGTTCCCTAGCCTTAGGCACGGGGAGCCCTAGCCTTAGTCTAAGCCTAGGGGTGCCCTAGCCTAAGCCTAGGGGTGCCCTAGCACAAGCCTAGGGATGCCCTAGCCCAGGCTAGGGAAGCCCTAGCGTTAGGCTAGAGGAGCCCTAGCCTTAGCCTAAGCCTAGAGGTGCCCTAGCCAAAGGCAAGGGGTGCCCTAGCCTAAGTCTAGGGGTGCCCTAGCCTAACCCTAGGGGTACCCTAGCCTTAGGTTAGGGGAGCCCTAGCCTTAGCCTAAGCCTAGGGGAGCACCAGCCTAAGCCTAGGGTTGCGTAGCCTAAGCATAGGGGTGCCCTAACCTAAGCCTAGGGGTTCCCTACCTAAGCCTAGGGGTGCCCTAGCCTAAGCCTACGGGTGCCGTAGCCTAAGCCTAGGGGTGCCCTAGCCTTAGGCTAGGGAAGCCCTAGCCCTAGCCTAAGCCTAGGGGTGCCCTAGTCTAAGCCTAAGGGTGCCCTAGCCTTAGACTAGGGGAGCCCTAGCCTTAGCCTAAGCCTAGGGGTGCCCTAGCCTAAGCCTAGGGGTGCCCTAGCCTAAGCCTAGGGGTGCCCTAGCCTTAGGCTAGGGGAGCCCTAGCCTTAGCCTAAACCTAGGGGTGCCCTAGCCTAAGCCTAGAGGTGCCCTAGCCTAAGCCTATGGGTGCCCTAGCCTTAGGCTAGGGGAGCCCTAGCTTTAGCCTAAGCCTAAGGGTGCCCTAGCCTAAGCCTAGGGGTCACCTAGCCTACGCCTAGGGTTGCCTTAGCCTTAGGCTAGGGGATCCCTAGCCTTAGCCTAAGCCTAGGGGTTCCCTAGCCTAAGTGTAGGGGTGCCCTATCCTGAGCCTAGGGGTGCCCTAGCCTTAGCCTAGGGGTGCCCTACCCTAAGCCTAGGGGTGCCTTAGCCTAAGCCTGGGGGTCCCCTAGCCTTAGTCTACGCCTAGGGTTGCCCTAGCTTAATCCTAGGGGTGTCCTAGCCTATGCCTAGGGGTGCCCTAGCCTTAGGCTAGGGGAGCCCTAGCCTTAGTCTAAGCCTAGGGGTGCCCTAGCCTAAGCCTAGGGGTGTCCTAACCCAAGCCTAGGGGTTCCCTAGCCTAAGCCTAGGGTGCCCTATCCTAAGCCTGGGGGTTCCCTAGCCTTAGGCACGGGGAGCCCTAGCCTTAGTCTAAGCCTAGGGGTGCCCTAGCCTAAGCCTAGGGGTGCCCTAGCACAAGCCTAGGGATGCCCTAGCCCAGGCTAGGGAAGCCCTAGCGTTAGGCTAGAGGAGCCCTAGCCTTAGCCTAAGCCTAGAGGTGCCCTAGCCAAAGGCAAGGGGTGCCCTAGCCTAAGTCTAGGGGTGCCCTAGCCTAACCCTAGGGGTACCCTAGCCTTAGGTTAGGGGAGCCCTAGCCTTAGCCTAAGCCTAGGGGAGCCCCAGCCTAAGCCTAGGGTTGCGTAGCCTAAGCATAGGGGTGCCCTAACCTAAGCCTAGGGGTTCCCTACCTAAGCCTAGGGGTGCCCTAGCCTAAGCCTACGGGTGCCGTAGCCTAAGCCTAGGGGTGCCCTAGCCTTAGGCTAGGGAAGCCCTAGCCCTAGCCTAAGCCTAGGGGTGCCCTAGTCTAAGCCTAAGGGTGCCCTAGCCTTAGACTAGGGGAGCCCTAGCCTTAGCCTAAGCCTAGGGGTGCCCTAGCCTAAGCCTAGGGGTGCCCTAGCCTAAGCCTAGGGGTGCCCTAGCCTTAGGCTAGGGGAGCCCTAGCCTTAGCCTAAACCTAGGGGTGCCCTAGCCTAAGCCTAGAGGTGCCCTAGCCTAAGCCTATGGGTGCCCTAGCCTTAGGCTAGGGGAGCCCTAGCTTTAGCCTAAGCCTAAGGGTGCCCTAGCCTAAGCCTAGGGGTCACCTAGCCTACGCCTAGGGTTGCCTTAGCCTTAGGCTAGGGGATCCCTAGCCTTAGCCTAAGCCTAGGGGTTCCCTAGCCTAAGTGTAGGGGTGCCCTATCCTGAGCCTAGGGGTGCCCTAGCCTTAGCCTAGGGGTGCCCTACCCTAAGCCTAGGGGTGCCTTAGCCTAAGCCTGGGGGTCCCCTAGCCTTAGTCTACGCCTAGGGTTGCCCTAGCTTAATCCTAGGGGTGTCCTAGCCTTAGGCTAGCTGAGCCCTAGCTTTAGCCTAAGCCTAGGGGTGCCCTAGCCTAAGCCTAGGGGTGCCCTAGCCTACGCCTAGGGGTACCCTAGCCTAAGCCTAGTGGTGCCCTAGTCTTAGGCTAGCTGAGCCCTAGCCTTAGCCTAAACCTAGGCGTGCCCTAGCCTAAGCCTAGGGGTGCCCTAGCCTAAGCCTAGGGGTGCCCTAGCCTAAGCCTAGGGGTGCCCTAGCCTCAGCCTAGGGGTGCCCTAGCCTAAGCATAGGGGTGCCCTAGCCTAAACTTAGGGGTGCTCTAGCCTAAGCCTAGGGGTGCCCTAGCCTAAGCCTAGGGGTTGCCTACCCTAAGCCTACGGGTGTCCAAGCCTAAGCCCAGGGGTGCCCTAACATAAGCCTAGGGGTGCCCTAACCTTAGGCTAGGGGAGCCCTAGCCTTAGCATAAGCCTTGGGGCGCCCGAGCCTAAACCTAGGAGTTCCCTAGCCTAATCCTAGGGGTGACCTAGCCTTAGTCTAAGCCTAGGGGTGCCCTAGCCTAAGCCTAGGGGTGCCGTAGCCCAAGCCTAGGGATGCCCTAGCGTTAGGCTAGAGGAGCCCTAGCCTTAGCCTAAGCATAGGGGTGCCCTAGCCTAAGGCTAGGGGTGCCCTAGCCTAAGTCTAGGGGTTCCCTTTCTAAGCCTAGGGGTGCCATTCCCCAAGCCTACGGGTGCCCTAGCCTAAGCCTAGGGGTGCACTAGACTAAGACTAGGGGTGCCCTAGCCTAAGCTTAGGGGTGCCCTAGCCTAAGGCTAGGGGTGCCTTAGCCTTAGGGTAGGGGAGCCCTAGCCTTAGTCTAAGCCTAGGGGTGCCCTAGCCTAAGCCCAGGGGTGCCCTAGCCTAAGCCTAGGGGTTCCCTAGCCCAATCCTAGGGATGCCCTAGCGTTATGCTAGAGGAGCCCTAGCCTTAGCCTAAGCCTAGGGGTGCCCTAGCCTAAGCCAAGGGGTACGCTAGCCTAATTACAGGGGTGCCCTAGCCTAAGCCTAGGGGTACCCTAGCCTTAGGCTAGGGGTGCCCTAGCCTTAGCCTAAGCCCAGGGGTGCCCCAGCCTAAGCCTAGGGGTGCCCTAGCCTAAGCATAGGGGTGCTCTAACCTAAGCCTAGGTGTTCCCTACCTAAGCCTAGGGGTACCCTAGCCTAAGCCTATGGCTGTCCTAGCCTAAGCCTAGGGGTGACCTAGCCTTAACCTAGGGGTGCCCTAGCCTGAGGCTAGAGGTGCCCTAGCCTTAGTCTAGTGGAGCCCTAGCCTTAGCCTAACACTAGGGGTGCCCTAGCCTAATCCTAGGGGTCCCCTAGTCTAAGCCTAGGGGTGCCCTACCCTAAGCCTAGGGTTGCTTTAGCCTTAGCCTAGCTGATCCCTAGCCTTAACCTAAGCCTATGGGTGCCCTAGCCTAAGCCTAGGGGTGCCGTACCATAATCCTAGGGGTGCCCTACCCTAAGCCTAGGGTTGCCCTATCCTAAGCCGAGGGGTGCCCTAGCCTAAGCCTAGATGTGCCCTAGCCTAAGCCTAGGGGTGCCCTAGCCTAAGCCTAGGGGTGCCCTAGCCTTAGGCTAGCTGAGCCCTAGCCTTAGGCTAGCTGAGCCCTAGCCTTAGCCTAAGCCTAGGGGTGCCCTAGCCTAAGCCTAGGGGTGCCCTAGCCTAAGCCTAGTGGTGCCTTAGCCTAAGCCTAGGGGTGCCCTAGCCTAATCCTAGGGGTGCCCTAGCCTAAGCCTAGGGGTGCCCTAGCCTTAGGCTAGGGGAACCCAGGCCTTAGCCTAAGCCTAGGGGTGCCCTAGCCTAAGCTAGGGGTTCCCTAGCCTAAGCCTAGAGGTGCTCTAGCCTAAGCCTAGGTGTGCCCTAGCCTAAGCCTAGGGGTGCCCTAGCCTTATGCTAGAGGTGCCCTAGCCTTAGTCTAGTGGAGCCCTAGCCTTAGCCTAACCCTAGGGGTGCCCTAGCCTAAGCCTAGTGGTGCCCTAGTCTAACCATAGGGGTGTCCTACCCTAAGCCTAGGGTTGCCCTAGCCTTAGCCTAGCTGATTCCTAGCATTAGCCTAAGCCTAGGGGTGCCCTAGCCTAAGCCTAGGGGTGCCCTAGCCTAAGACTAGGGGTGCCCTAGCCTAAGCTTAGGGGTGCCCTAGCCTAAGCCTAGGGGTGCCCTACCCTAAGCCTACGGGTGCCCTAGGGTTAGGCAAGGGGAGCCCTAGCCTAAGCCTAGGGGTGCCCTAGCCTTAGGCTAGGGATCCCTAGCCTTAGTCTAAGCCTAGGGATGCCCTAGCCTAAGCCTAGGGGTGCCCTAGCCCAAGCCTAGGGGTGCCCTAGCCTAAGCCTAGGGTGCCCTAGCCTAAGCCTGGGGGTTCCCTAGCCTTAGGCACGGGGAGCCCTAGCCTTAGTCTAAGCCTAGGGGTGCCCTAGCCTAAGCCTAGGGGTGCCCTAGCGCAAGCCTAGGGATGCCCTAGCCCAGGCTAGGGAAGCCCTAGGGTTAGGCTAGAGGAGCCCTAGCCTTAGCCTAAGCCTAGGGTTGCCCTAGCCTAAAGCAAGGGGTGCCCTAGCCTAAGTCTAGGGGTGCCCGAGCCTAACCCTAGGGGTACCCTAGCCTTAGGTTAGGGGAGCCCTAGCCTTAGCCTAAGCCTAGGGGAGCCCCAGCCTAATCCTAGGGGTGCCCTAGCCTAAGTCTAGGGGTGCGTATCCTAAGCATAGGGGTGCCCTAACTTAAGCCTAGGGGTTCCCTACCTAAGCCTAGGGGTGCCGTAGCCTAAGCCTAGGGGTGCCATAGCCTTAGGCTAGGGAAGACCTAGCCCTAGCCTAAGCCTAGGGGTGCCCTAGCCTAAGCCTAGGGGTGAACTAGTCTTAAGCTAGGGGAGCCCTAGCCTTAACCTAAGCCTAGGGGTACCCTAGCCTAAGCCTAGGGGTGCCCTAGCCTAAGCCTAGGGGTGCCCTAGTCTAAGCCTAAGGGTGCCCTAGCCTTAGACTAGGGGAGCCCTAGCCTTAGCCTAAGCCTAGGGTTGCCCTAGCCTAAGCCTAGGGGTGCCCTAGCCTAAGCCTAGGGGTGCCCTAGCCTTAGGCTAGGGGAGCCCTAGCCTTAACCTAAACTTAGGGGTGCCCTAGCCTAAGCCCAGAGGTGCCCTAGCCTAAGCCTATGGGTGCCCTAGCCTTAGGCTAGGGGAGCCCTAGCTTTAGCCTAAGCCTAAGGGTGCCCTAGCCTAAGCCTAGGTGTCACCTAGCCTACGCCTAGGGTTGCCTTAGCCTTAGGCTAGGAGATACCTAGCCTTAGCCTAAGCCTACGGGTTCCCTAGCCTAAGTGTAGGGGTGCCCTAGCCTGAGCCTAGGGGTGCCCTAGCCTTAGCCTAGGGGTGCCCTACCCTAAGCCTAGGGGTGCCTTAGCCTAAGCCTAGGGGTCCCCTAGCCTTAGTCTACGCCTAGGGTTGCCCTAGCTTAATCCTAGGGGTGTCCTAGCCTTAGGCTAGCTGAGCCCTAGCCTTAGCCTAAGCCTAGGGGTGCCCTAGCCTAAGCCTAGGGGTGCCCTAGCCTAATCCTAGGGTTGCCCTAGCCTACGCCTAGGGGTATCATAGCCTAAGCCTAGTGGTGTCCTAGTCTTAGGCTAGGAAAGCCCTAGCCTTAGCCTAAGCCTAGGGGTGCCCTAGCCTAAGCCTAGGGGTGCCCTAGTCTAAGCCTAGGGGTGCCCTAGCCTAAGCCTAGGGGTGCTCTAGCCTCAGCCTAGGGGTGCCCTAGCCTAAGCATAAGGGTGCCCTAGCCTAAGTTTAGGGGTTCTCTAGCCTAAGCCTAGGGGTGCCCTAGCCTAAGACTAGGGGTGCCCTAGCCTAAGCCTACGGGTGTCCTAGCCTAAGCCCAGGGGTGCCCTAACCTAAGCCTAGGGGTGCCCTAACCTTAGGCTGGGTAGCCCTAGCCTTAGCCTAAGCCTTGGGGCGCCCGAGCCTAAACCTAGGAGTTCCCTAGCCTAAGCCTAGGGGTGACCTAGCCTTAGTCTAAGCCTAGGGCTGCCCTAGCCTAAGCCTAGGGGTGCCGTAGCCCAAGCCTAGGGATGCCCTAGCGTTAGGCTAGAGGAGCCCTAGCCTTAGCCTAAGCCTACGGGTGCCCTAGCCTAAGCCTAGGGGTGCACTAGCCTAAGACTAGGGGTGCCCTAGCCTAAGCTTAGGGGTGCCCTAGCCTAAGCTTAGGGGTGCCCTAGCCTAAGGCTAGGGGTGCCTTAGCCTTAGGCTAGGGGAGCCCTAGCCTTAGTCTAAGCCAAGGGTGCCTTAGCCTAAGCCTAGTGGTTCCCTAGTCCAAGCTTAAGGATGCCCTAGCGTTAGACTAGAGGAGCCCTAGCCTTAGCCTAAGCCTAGGGGTGCCCTAGCCTAAGCCTAGGGGTGCCCTAGCCTAAGCCTATGGGTGCCGTAGCCTTAGGCTAGGGGAGCCCTAGCTTTAGCCTAAGCCTAAGGGTGCCCTAGCCTAAGCCTAGGGGTGCCCTAGCCTAAGCCTAGGGGTGCCCTAGTCTAAGCCTAAGGGTGCCCTTACCTTAGACTAGGAGAGCCCTAGCCTTAGCCTAAGCCTAGGGGTGCCCTAGCCTAAGCCTAGGGGTGCCCTAGCCTAAGCCTAGGGGTGCCCTAGCCTTAGTCTAGGGGAGCCCTAGCCTTAGCCTAAACCTAGGGGTGCCCTAGCCTAAGCCTAGTGGTGCCCTAGCCTAAGCCTATGGGTGCCCTAGTATTAGGCTAGGGGAGCCCTAGCTTTAGCCTAAGCCTAAGGGTGCCCTAGCCTAAGCCTAGGGGTCACCTAGCCTACGCCTAGGGTTGCCTTAGCCTTAGGCTAGGGGATCCCTAGCCTTAGCCTAAGCCTAGGGGTTCCCTAGCCTAAGTGTAGGGGTGCCCTAGCCTAAGCTAGGGGTGCCCTAGCCTAAGCCTAGGGGTGCCCTAGCCTAAGACTAGGGGTGCCCTAGCCTTAGCCTAGGGGTGCCCTAGCCTAAGCCTAGGGGTGCCTTAGCCTTAGCCTAGGGGTCCCCTAGCCTTAGTCTACGCCTAGGGTTGCCCTAGCTTAATCCTAGGGGTGCCCTAGCCTTAGGCTAGCTGAGCCCTAGCCTTAGCCTAAGCCTAGGGGTGCCCTAGCCTAATCCTAGGGTTGCCCTAGCCTACGCCTAGGGGTACCCTAGCCTAAACCTAGTGGTGCCCTAGTCTTAGGCTAGGAAAGCCCTAGCCTTAGCCTAAGCCTAGGGGTGCCCTAGCCTAAGCTAGGGGTGCCCTAGCCTAAGCCTAGGGGTGCCCTAGCCTAAGACTAGGGGTGCTCTAGCCTCAGGCTAGGGGTGCCCTAGCCTAAGCCTAGGGGTGCCCTAGCCTAAGCTTAGGGGTGCTCTAGCCTAAGTCTAGGGGTGCCCTAGCCTAAGCCTACGGGTGTCCTAGCCTAAGCCCAGGGGTGCCCTAACCTAAGCCTAGGTGTGCCCTAACCGAAGGCTAGGGCAGCCCTAGCCGTAGCCTAAGCCTTGGGGCGCCCTAGCCTAAACCTAGGAGTTCCCTAGCTTTAGCCTAGGGGTGACCTAGCCTTAGTCTAAGCCTAGGGGTGCCCTAGCCTAAGCCTAGGGTTGCCGTAGCCCAAGCCTAGGGATGCCCTAGCGTTAGGCTAGAGGAGCCCTAGCCTTAGCCTAAGCATAGGGGTGCCCTAGCCTAAGCCTTGGGGTGCCCTAGCCTAAGTCTAGGAGTTCTCTACCTAAGCCTAGGGGTGCCCTTCCCTAAGCCTAAGCCTAGGGGTGCACTAGCCTAAGACTACGGGTGCCCTAGCCTAAGCTTAGGGGTGCCCTAGCCTAAGCTTAGGGGTGCCCTAGCCTAAGGCTAGGGGTGCCCTAGTCTTAGGCTACGGGAGCCCTAGCCTTAGTCTAAGCCTAGGGTGCCCTATCCTAAGCCTAGGGGTTCCCTAGCCCAAGCCTAAGGATGCCCTAGCGTTAGGCTAGAGGAGCCCTACCCTTAGCCTAAGCCTAGGGGTGCCCTAGCCTAAGCCCAGGGGTTCCCTAGCCTAAGCCTAGGGGTTCCCTAGCCCAATCCTAGGGATGCCCTAGCGTTATGCTGGAGGAGCCCTAGCCTTAGCCTAAGCCTAGGTGTGCCCTAGCCTAAGCCAAGGGGTACGCTAGCCTAATAACAGGGGTGCCCTAGCCTAAGCCTAGGGGTACCCTAGCCTTAGGCTAGGGGAGACCTAGCCTTAGCCTAAGCCTAGGGGTGCCCCAGCCTAAGCCTAGGGGTGCCCTAGCTTAAGTCTAGGGGTGCCTAGCCTAAGCATAGGGGTGCTCTAACCTAAGCCTAGGTGTTCCCACCTAAGCCTAGGGATACCCTAGCCTAAGCCTATGACTGTCCTAGCCTAAGCCTAAGGGTGACCTAGCCTTAACCTAGGGGTGCCCTAACCTAAGGCTAGAGGTGCCCTAGCCTTAGTCTAGTGGAGCCCTAGCCTTAGCCTAACCCTAGGGGTGCCCTAGCCTAATCCTAGGGGTGCCCTAGTCTAAGCCTAAGGGTGCACTACCCTAAGCCTAGGGTTGCTTAAGCCTTAGCCTAGCTGAGCCCTAGCCTTAACCTAAGTCTAGGGGTGCCCTAGCCTAAGCCTAGGGGTGCCCTACCATGAACCTAGGGGAGCCCTACCCTAAGCCTAGGGTTGCCATAGCCTAAGCCTAGGGGTGCCCCAGCCTAAGCCTAGATGTGCCCTAGCCTAAGCCTAGGGGTGCCCGAACCTAAGCCTAGGGGTGCCCTAGCCTTAGGCTAGCTGAGCCCTAGCCTTAGGCTAGCTGAGCCCTAGCCCTAGCCTAACCCTAGGGGTGCCCTAGCCTAAGCCTAGTGGTGCCTTAGCCTAAGCCTAGGGGTGCCCTAGCCTAAGACTAGGGGTGCCCTAGCCTAAGCTTTGTGGTACCCTAGCGTAAGCCAAGGGCTGCCCTAGCCTAAGCTTAGGGGTGCCCTAGCCTAAGAATAGGGGTGCCCTAGCCTTAGGCCCGGGGAGCCCACGCCTTAGCCTATGCCTAGGGGTGCCCTAGCCTAAGCCTAGGGGTTCCCTAGCCTAAGCCTAGAGGTGCCCTAGCCTAAGCTTAGGTGTGCCCTAGCCTAAGCCTAGGGGTGCCCTAGCCTTAGGCTAGAGGTGCCCTAGCCTTAGTCTAGTGGAGCCCTAGCCTTAGCCTAACACTAGGGGTGCCCTAGCCTAAGCCTAGGGGTGCCCTAGTCTAACCATAGGGGTGTCATACCCTAAGCCTAGGGTTGCCCTAGACTTAGCCTAGCTGAGCCCTAGCCTTAACTTAAGCCTAGGGGTGCCCTAGCCTAAGCCTAGGGGTACCCTACCCTAAGCCTAGGGGTGCCCTAGCTTACGACTAGGGGTTCCCTAGCCTAAGCCTAGTGGTGCCCTAGCCTAAGGCTAGGGGAGCCCTAGCCTTTTCCTAAGCCTAGGGGTGCCCTAGGCTAAGAGTAGGGGTGCCCTAGCCTAAGCCTAGGGGTGCCCTAGCCTAAGCCTAGGGGTGCCCTAGCCTAAGCCTAGGGGTGCCATAGCCTTAGGCTAGGGGGCCCTAGCCTTAGCCTAAGCCTAGGGGTGCCCTAGCCTAAGCCTAGTGGTGTCCTAGCCTAAGCCTAGGGGTGCCCTAGCCTAAGCCTAGGGGTGCCCTAGCCTAAGCCTAGGGGTGCCCTAGCCTAAACCTAGGGGTGCCATAGCCTTAGGCTAGGGGGCCCTAGCCTTAGCCTAAGCCTACGGGTGCCCTAGCCTAAGCCAAGGGGTGCCCTAGCCCAAGCCTAGGATTGCCCTAGCGTTAGGCTAGAGGAGCCGTAGCCTGAGCCTAAGCCTAGGGGTGCCCTAGCCAAAGCCTAGGGGTGCCCTAGCCTAAGTCTAGGGATGCCTAGCCTAAGCAGAGGGGTGAAGTAACCTAAGCGTAGGGGTTCCCTACCTAAGCCTAGCGGTGCCCTAGCCTAAGCCTAGGTGTGCCCTAGCCTAAGCCTAGGGGTACCCTAGCCAAAGCCTAGGGATGCTCTAGCGTTACGCTAGAGGAGCCCTAACCTTAGCCTAAGCCTAGGGGTACCCTAGCCTAAGGCTAGGGGAGTCCTCGCCTTAGCCGAAGCCTTGGGGTGCCCTAACCTAAGCCTTGGGCTTCCCTACCTAAGCCTAGGGGTGCCCTAGCCTAAGCCTAGGGTTGCCCTAGCCTAAGCCTAGGGTTGCCCTAGCCTAAGCCTATGGGTGCCGTAACCTAAGCCTAGTGGTGCCTTAGCCTTAAGCTAGGGGAGCCCTAGCCTTAACCTAAGCCTAGGGGTGCCCTAGCCTAAGCCTAGGGGTTCCCTAACCTAAGCCTTGGGGTGCCCTAGTCTAAGCCTAAGGGTGCCCTAGCCTTAGACTTGGGGAGCCCTAGCCTTAGCCTAAGCCTAGGGGTGCCCTAGCCTAAGCCTCGGGGTGCCCTAGCCTAAGCCTAGGGGTGCCCTAGCTTAAGCCTAGGGGTGCCCTAGCCTTAGGCTAGGGGCGCCCAAGCCTTAGCCTAAACCTAGGGTTGCCCTAGCCTAAGCCTAGGGGTCACCTAGCCTACGCCTAGGGGTGCCTTAGCCTTAGGCTAGGGGATCCCTAGCCTTAGTCTAAGCCTAGGGGTTCCCTAGCCTAAGTGCAGGGGTGCTCTAGCCTGAGCCTAGGGGTGCCCTAGCCTTAGCCTAGGGGTGCCCTAACCTAAGCCTAGGGGTGCCTTAGCCTAAGCCTAGGGGTCCCCGAGCCTTAGTCTACGCCTAGGGTTGCCCTAGCCTAAGCCTAGGGGTGCCCTAGCCTTAGGCTAGCTGAGCCCTAGCCTTAGCCTAAGCCTAGGGGTGCCCTAGCCTACGCCTAGGGGTGCCCTAGCCCAAGCCTAGGGGTGCCCTAGCCTACGCCTAGGGGTGCCGTAGCCTACGCCTAGGGGTGCCCTAGCCTATGCCTAGGGGGCCCTAGCCTAAGCCTAGTGGTGCCCTCGGGTTAGGCAAGGGAAGCCCTAGCCTTATAATAAGCCTAGGGGTGCCCTAGCCTAACCTTAGGGGTGCACTAGCCTAAGCCTAGGGGTGCCCTAACCTTAGGCGAGGGGCCCGTAGCCTTAGCCTAAGCCTAGAGGTGCCCTTCCTAAGCCATGGGGTGCCCTAGCCTAAGCCTAGGGGTGCCCTAGCCTAAGCCTAGGGGTGCCCTAGCCTTAGGCTAGGGGAGCCCTAGCCTTAGCCTAAGCCTAGGGGTGCCCTAGCCTAAGCCTACGGGTGTCCTGTCCTAAGCCTAGGGGTGCACTAGCCTAAGCCTAGGGGTGCCCTAACCTTAGGCTAGGGGAGCCCTAGCCTTAGCCTAAGCCTTGGGGCGACCTAGCCTAAACCTATGGGTTCCCTAGCCTAAGCCTAGGGGTGACCTAGCTTTAGGCTAGGGGAGTCCTAGCCTTAGTCTAAGCCTATGGGTGCCCTAGCCTAAGCCTAGGGGTGCCCTAGCCTAAGTCTAGGGGTTCCCTACCTAATCCTAGGGATGCCCTAGCCTAAGCCTACGGGTGCCCTAGCCTAAGCCTAGGGGTGCCCTAGCATAAGCCTAGAGTTGCCCTATCCTAAGCTTAGGGGTGCCCTAGCTTAAGCTTAGGGGTTCCCTAGCCTAAGGCTAGGGGTGCCCTAGTCTTAGGCTAGGGGACCCTAGCCTTAGTCTAAGCCTAGTGTGCCCTAGCCTAAGCCTAGGGGTTCCCTAGCCCAAGCCTAAGGATGCCCTAGCATTAGGCTAGAAGAGCCCTAGCCTTAGCCTAAGCCTAGGGGTGCCCTAGCATAAGCCTAGGGGTTTCCTAGACTAAGTCTAGGGGTCCCCTAGCCTAAGTCTAGGAGTGCCCTAGCCTAAGTCTAGGGGTGCCCTAGCCTAAACCTAGGGGTGCCCTAGCCTAAGCCTAGGGGTACAATAGCCTATGTATAGGGGTGCCCTAGCCTAAGCCTAGGTGTACCCTGGCCGTAGGCTAGGGGAGCCCTAACCTTAGCCTAAGCCTAGGGGTGCCCCAGCCCAAGCCTAGGGATGCCCTATCGTTAGGCAAGAGGAGCCCTAGCCTTAGCCTAAGCCTAGGGGTTCCCTAGCCTAAGCCTAGGGGTGACCTAGCCTTAGGCAAGGGGAGCCCTAGCCTTAGTCTAAGCCTAGGGGTGCCCTAGCCTAAGCCAAGGGGTGCCCTAGCCCAAGCCTAGGGATGCCCTAGCGTTAGGCTAGAGGAGCCCTAGCCTTAGCCTAAGCCTAGGGGTGCCCTAGCCTAAGCCTAGGGGTGCCCTAGCCTAAGTCTAGGGGTGCCTAGCCTAAGCATAGGGTTGCCGTAACCTAAGCCTAGGGGTTCCCTACCTAAGCCTAGCGGTGCCCTAGCCTAAGCCTAGGGGTGCCCTAGCCTAAGACTAGACGTGCCCTAGCCTAAGCTTATTGGTGCCCTAGCGTAAGCCTAGGGGTGCCCTAGCCTAATCCTAGGGGTGCCCTAGCCTAAGCCTAGGGGTGTCCTAGCCTTAGGCTATTGGAGCCCTAGCCTTATCCTAAGCCTAGGTGTGCCCTAGCCTAAGCCTAGGGGTGCCCTAGCCTAAGCCTAGGGGTGCCCTAGCCTAAGCCTAGGGGTGCCCAACCGTAAGCCTAGGGGTGCCCTAGCCTAAGTCTAGGGGTGCCCTAGCCTTAGGGTAGCTGAGCCCTTGCCTTAGCCTAAGCCTAGGAGTGCCCTAGCCTAAGCCTAGGGGTACCCTAGCCTAAGCCTACGGGTGCCCTAGCCTAAGCCTAGGGGTGCCCTAGCCTTAGCCTCGGGGTTCCCTAGCCTAAGCCTAGAGGTGCCCTAGCCTAAGCCTAGGGGTGCCGTAGCCTAAGGCTAGAGGTGCCCTAGCCTTAGTCTAGTGTAGCCCTAGCCTTAGCCAAACCCTAGGGGCGCCCTAGCCTAAGTCTAGGGGTGCCGTAGCCTAAGCGTAGGGGTGCCATACCCTAAGCCTAGGGGTGCCCTAGCTTAGTCTAGCTGAGCCCTAGCCTTAACCTAAGCCTAGGGGTGCCCTAGCCTAAGTCTAAGGGTGCCTTAGCCTAAGCCTAGGGGTGCCATACCCTAAGCCTAGGGGTGCCCTACCCTAAGACTAGGGTTGCCCTAGCCTAAGCCTAGGGGTGCCCTAGCCTAAGCCTAGGGGTGCCCTAGCCTAAGCCTAGCTGTGCCCTAGCCTACGCCTAGGGGTTCCCTAACCTAAGCCTAGTGGTGCCCTAGCCTTAGGCTAGGGGAGCCCTAGCCTTAGCCTAAGCCTAGGGGTGCCCTAGCCTAAGCTTAGGTGTGCCCTAGCCTAAGCCTAGGGGTGCCCTTGCCTAAGCCTAGGGGTGCCCTAGCCTAAGTCTAGGGGTGCCCTAGCCTAAGCCTAGGGGTGCCCTATCCTTAGACTAGGGGGCCCTAGCCTTAGCCTAAGCCGAGGGGTGCCGTAGCTAATATCTAGTGGTGTCCTAGCCTAAGCCTAGGGGTGCCCTAGCCTAAGCCTAGGGGTGCCCTAGCCTAAGCCTAGGGGTTCCCTAACCTTAGGCTAGGGGATTCCTAGCCTTAGCATAAGCCTTGGGGTGCCCTAGCCTATACCTAGGCGTTCCCTAGCCTAAGCCTAGGGGTGACCTAGCCTTAGGCTAGGGGAGCCCTAGCCTTAGTATAAGCCTAGGGGTGCCCTAGCCCAAGCCTAGGGGTGCCCTAGCCTAAGCCTAGGGGTGCCCTAGCCTAAGCCTAGGGGTGCCCTAGCCTAAGGCTAGGGGTGCCCTAGCCTTAGTCTAGTGGAGCCCTAGCCTTAACCTAAGCATAGGGGTGCCCTACCTAAGACTAGATGTAACCTAGCCTAAGCCTAGGTGTGCCCTACCCTAAGCCTAGGGGTGCCCTAGCTTAAGCCTAGGGGTGCCCTAGCCTTAGGTTAGCTGAGCCCTAGCCTTAGCCTAAGCCTAGGGGTGCCCTAGCCTAAGCCTAGGGGTGCCCTAGCCTTAGCCTAAGCCTAGGGGTGCCCTAGCCTAAGCCTAGGGGTGCCCTAGCCTAATCCTATGGGTGCCCTAGCTTACGCCTAGGGGTGCCCTAGCCTAAGGCTAGTGGTGCCCTAGCTTTAGGCTAGGGGAGCCCTCGCCTTAACCTAAGCCTAGGGGTGCCCAAGCCTAAGACTAGGGGTGCCCTATCCTCAGCTTAGTGGTGCCCTAGCCTAAGCCTAGGGGTGCCCTAGCCTAAGCCTAGGGGTGCCCTAGGGTTAGGCAAGGGGAGCCCTAGCCTAAGCCTAGGGGTGCCCTAGCCTTAGGCTACGGGAGCCCTAGCCTTAGTCTAAGCCTAGGGGTACCCTAGCCTAAGCCTAGGGGTGCCCTAGCCCACGCCTAGGGGTGCCCTAGCCTAAGCCTAGGGTGCCTTAGCCTAAGCCTGGATGGGCCCTAGCATTAGTCTAAGCCTAGGGGTGCCCTAGCCTAAGCCTAGGGGTGCCCTAGCCCAAGCCTAGGGATGTCCTAGCCCAGGCTAGGGATGCCCTAGCGTTAGGCTAGAGGAGCCCTAGCCTTAGCCTAAGCGTAGAGGTGCCCTAGCCTAAGGCAAGTGGTGCCCTAGCCTAAGTCTAGGGGTGCCCTCGCCAAAGCCTAGGGGTAACCTAGCCTTAGGCTAGGGGAGCCCTAGCCTTAGCCTAAGCCTAGGGGTGCCCCAGCCTAAGCCTAGGGGGGCCCTGCCTAAGTCTAGGGGTGCCTAGCCTAAACATAGGGGTGCCCTAACCTAAGCCTAGGGGTTCCCTACCTAAGCCTAGGTGTGCCCTAGCCTAAGCCTACGGGTGCCGTAGCCTAAACCTAGGGGTTCCCTAGCCTTAGGCTAGGTAACCCCTAGCCTTAGCCTAAGCCTAGGGGTGCCCTAGCCTAAGCCTAGGGGTGCCCTAGCCTAAGCCTAGGGGTGCCCTAGCCTAAGCCTAGGGGTACCCTAGCCTAAGCCTAGGGGTGCCCTAACCTAAGCCTAGGGGTGGCCTAGCCTTAAGCTAGGGGAGCCCTAGCCTTAACCTAAGCCTAGGGTTGCCCTAGCCTAAGCCTAGGGGTGCCCTAGCCTTAGGCTAGGGGAGCCCTAGCCTTAGCCTAAACCTAGGGGTGCCCTAGCCTAAGCCTAGGGGTGACCTAGCCTAAGTCTATGGGTGCCCTAGCCTTATGCTAGGGGAGCCCTAGCTTTAGCCTAAGCTTAAGGGTGCCCTAGCCTAAGCCTAGTAGTCACCTAGCCTATGCCTAGGGTTGCCTTAGCCTTAGGCTAGGGGATCCCTAGCCTTAGCCTAAGCCTAGGGGATTCCTAGCCTAAGTGTAGGGGTGCCCTAGCCTGAGCCTAGGGGTGCCCTAGCCTTAGCCTAGGGGTGCCCTAGCCTAAGCCTAGGGGTGCCCTAGCCTTAGGCTAGCTGATCCCTAGCCTTAGCCTAAGCCTAGGGGTGCCCTAGCCTAAGCCCAGGGGTGCCCTAGCCTAATCCTAGGGATGCCGTAGCCTACGCCTAGTGGTGCCCTAGCCTAAGCTTAGTGGTGCCCTAGGGTTAGGAAAGGGGAGCCCTAGCCTTAGCCTAAGCCTAGTGGTGTCCTAGCCTAAGCCTATGGGTGCCCAACCGTAAGCCTAGGAGTGCCCTAGCCTAAGCCTAGGGGTGCCCTAGCCTTAGGGTAGCTGATCCCTTGCCTTACCCTAAGCCTAGGAGTGCCCTAGCCTAAGCCTAGGGGTACCCTAGCCTAAGCCTACGGGTGCCCTAGCCTAAGCCTAGGGGTGCCCTAGCCTAAGCCTAGGGGTTCCCTAGCCTAAGCCTAGAGGTGCCCTAGCCTAAACCTAGGGGTACCCTAGCCTAAGGCTAGAGGTGCCCTAGCCTTAGTCTAGTGTAGCCCTAGCCTTAGCCAAACCCTAGGGGTGCCCTAGCCTAAGCCTAGGGTTGCCCTAGCCTAAGCTTAGGGGTGCGATACCCTAAGCCTAGGGGTGCCCTAGCTTAGTCTAGCTGAGCCCTAGCCTTAACCTAAGCCTAGGGGTGCCCTAACCTAAGACTAAGGGTGCCCTAGCCTAAGCCTAGGGGTGCCCTACCCTAAGACTAGGGGTGCCCTACCCTAAGCCTAGGGTTGCCCTAGCCTAAGCCTAGGGGTGCCCTAGCCTTAGGCTCGCTGAGCCCTAGCCTTAGCCTAAGCCTAGGGGTGCCCTAGCCTAAGCCTAGGGGTGCCCTAGCCTAAGCCTAGGGGTGCCCTAGCCTAAGCCTAGCTGTGCCCTAGCCTACGCCTAGGGGTTCCCTAACCTAAGCCTAGTGGTGCCCTAGCCTAAGGCTAGGGGAGCCCTAGCCTTAGCCTAAGCCTAGGGGTGCCCTAGCCTAAGCTTAGGGGTGCCCTAGCCTAAGCCTAGGGGTGCCCTAGCCTAAGCCTAGGGGTGCCCTAGCCCAAGTCTAGGGGTGCCCTAGCCTAAGCCTAGGGGTGCCCTAGCCTTAGACAAGGGGGCCCTAGCCTTAGCCTAAGCCTAGGGGTGCCGTAGCCTATGCCTAGTGGTGTCCTAGCCTAAGCCTAGGGGTGCCCTAGCCTAAGCCTAGGGGTGCCCTAGCCTTAGACAAGGGAGCCCTAGCCTTAGTCTAAGCCTTGGGGTGCCCTAGCCTAAGCCAAGGGGTGCCCTAGCCCAAGCCTAGGGATGCCCTAGCGTTAGGCTAGAGGAGCCCTAGCCTTAGCCTAAGCCTAGGCGTGCCCTAGCCTAAGTCTAGGGGTACCCTAGCCTACGTCTAGGGGTGCCCTAGCCTAACGCAAGGGGTACCCTAACCTTAGGCTAGGAGAGCCCTAGCCTTAGCCTAAGCCTAGGGGTGCCCCAGACTAAGTCTAGGGATGCCTAGCCTAAGCATAGGGGTGCCCTAACCTAAGCCTAGGGGTTCCCTACCTAAGCCTACGGGTGCCCTAGCCTAAGCCTAGGGGTGCCCTAGCCTAAGCCTAGGGGTGCCCTAGCCATAGGCTATGGGAGCCCTAGCCTTAGTCTAAGCCTAGGGGTGCCCTAGCCTAAGGCTAGGGGTGTCCTAGCCAAAGCCTAGGGATGCCCTAGCCCTGGCTAGGGATGCCCTAGCATTAGGCTAGATGAGCCCTAGCCTTAGCCTAAGCCTAGGGGTGCCCTAGCCTAAGCCAAGGCGTGCCCTAGCCTAAACCTAGGGGTGCTTCAGCCTAAGCCTAGGGGTGCCCTAGCCTAAGCCTAGGGGTGCCCTAGCCCAAGCCTAGGGGTGCCGTAGCCTAAGCCTAGGGGTGCCCTAGCCTAAGCCTAGGGGTGCCCTAGCCTTAGGCTAGGGGAGCCCTAGCCTTAGCCTAAGCCTAGGGGTGCCCTAGTCTAAGCCTAGGAGTGCTCTAGCCTAAGCCTAGGGGTGCCCTAGCCTAAGCCTAGGGGTGCCCTAGCCTAAGCCTAGGGGTGCCCTAGCCCAAACCTAGGGATGCCCTAGCTCAGGCTAGGGATGCCCTAGCGTTAGGCTAGAGGAGCCCTAGCCTTAGCCTAAGCCTAGGGGTTCCCTAGCCTAAGGCAAGGGGTGCCCTAGCCTAAGCCTAGGGGTGCCCTAGCCTAAGCCTAGGGGTACCCTAGCCTTAGGCTAGGGGAACCCTAGCCTTAGCCTAGCCTAGTAGTGCCCCAGCCTAAGCCTGTGGGTGCCCTGCCTAAGTCTAGGGGTGCCTAGCCTAATCATAGGGGTGCCCTAACCTAAGCCTCGGGGTTCCCTACCTAAGCCTAGGGGTGCCCTATCCTAAGCCTACGGGTGCCGTAGCCTAAGCCTAGGGGTGCCCTAGCCTTAGGCTAGCGAAGCCCTAGCCTTAGCCTAAGCCTAGGTGTGCCCTAATCTAAGCCTAGGGGTGCCCTAGCCTAAGCCTAGGGGTGCCCTAGCCTAAGCCTAGGGGTGCCCTAGCCTAAGCCTAGGGGTGCCCTAGCCTTAAGCTAGTGGAGCTCTAGCCTTAACCTAAGCCTAGGGGTGCCCTAGCCTAAGCCTAGGGGTGCCCTAGCGTAAGCCTATGGGTGCCCTAGCCTTAGGCTAGGGGAGCCCTAGCTTTAGCCTAAGCCTAAGGGTGCCCTTGCCTAAGCCTAGGGGTCACCTAGCCTACGCCTAGGGGTGCCTTAGCCTTAGCCTAGGGAATCCCTAGCCATAGCCTAAGCCTAGGGGTTCCCTAGCCTAAGTGTAGGGGTGCCCTAGCCTGAGCCTAGGGGTGCCCTAGCCTTAGCATAGGGGTGCGCTAGCCTAAGACTAGGGGTGCTTTAGCTTAAGCCTAGGGTTCCCCTAGCCTTAGCTTAAGCCTAGGGGTGCCCTAGCCTAAGCCTAGGGGTGCCCTAGCCTAATCCTATGGGTGCCCTAGCCTATGCCTAGGGGTGCCCTTGCCTAAGGCTAGTGGTGCCCTAGCCTTAGGCTAGGGGAGCCCTAGCCTTAGCCTAAGCCTAGGGGTGCCCTACCCTAAGCTTAGGGGTGCCCTAGCCTAAGCCTAGGGGTGCCCTAGCCTAAGCCTTGGGGTGCCCTAGCCTAATTCTAGGGGTGCCCTAGCATAAGCCTAGGGGTGCCCTAGCCTTAGACTAGGGGGCCCTAGCCTTAGCCTAAGCCTAGGGGTGCCGTAGCCTATGCCTAGTGGTGTCCTAGCCTAAGCCTAGGGGTGCCCTAGCCTAAGCCTGGGGTGCCCTAGCCTAAGCCTAGGGGTTCCCTAACCTTAGGCTAGGGGAGCCCTAGCCTTAGCCTAAGCCTAGGGGTGCCCCAGACTAAGTATAGGGGTGCCTAGCCTAAGCCAAGGGGTGCCCTAGCCTAAGCCTAGGGATGCCCTAGCGTTAGGCTAGAGGAGCCCTAGCCTTAGCCTAAGCCTAGGCGTGCCCTAGCCTAAGTCTAGGGCTACCCTAGCCTACGTCTAGGGGTGCCCTAGCCTAACGCAAGGGGTACCCTAACCTTAGGCTAGGAGAGCCCTAGCCTTAGCCTAAGCCTAGGGGTGCCCCAGCCTAAGTCTTGGGGTGCCTAGCCTAAGCCAAGGGGTGCCCTAGCCTAAGCCTAGGGGTGCCCTAGCCTTAGGCTAGGGGAGCCCTAGCCTTAGTCTAAGCCTAGGGGTGCCCTAGCCTAAGGCTAGGGGTGCCATAGCCCAAGCCTAGGGATGCCCTAGCCCTGGCTAGGGATGCCCTAGCTTTAGGCTAGAGGAACCCTAGCCTTAGCCTAAGCCTAGGGGTGCCCTAGCCTAAGCCAAGGCGTGCCCTAGCCTAAACCTAGGGGTGCTTCAGCCTAAGCCTAGGGGTGCCCTACCCTAAGCCTAGGGGTGCCCTAGCCCAAGCCTAGAGGTGCCGTAGCCTAAGCCTAGGGGTGCCCTAGCCTAAGCCTAGGGGTGCCCTAGCCTTAGGCTAGCTGAGCCCTAGCCTTAGCCTAAGCCTAGGGGTGCCCTAGCCTAAGCATAGGGGTGCCCTAGCCTAATCCTATGGGTGCCCTAGCTTACGCCTAGGGGTGCCCTAGCCTAAGGCTAGTGGTGCCCTAGCTTTAGGCTAGGGGAGCCCTCGCCTTAAGCTAAGCCTAGGGGTGCCCAAGCCTAAGACTAGTGGTGCCCTATCCTCAGCTTACTGGTGCCCTAGCCTAAGCCTAGGGGTGCCCTAGCCTAAGCCTAGGGGTGCCCTAGGGTTAGGCAAGGGGAGCCCTAGCCTAAGCCTAGGGGTGCCCTAGCCTTAGGCTAGGGGAGCCCTAGCCTTAGTCTAAGCCTAGGGGTACCCTAGCCTAAGCCTAGGGGTGCCCTAGCCCACGCCTAGAGGTGCCCTAGCCTAAGCCTAGGGTGCCCTAGCCTAAGCCTGGATGTGCCCTAGCCTTAGTCTAAGCCTAGGGGGGCCCTAGCCTAAGCCCAGGGGTGCCCTAGCCTAATCCTAGGGATGCCGTAGTCTACGCCTAGTGGTGCCCTAGCCTAAGCCTAGTGGTGCCCTAGGGTTCGGAAAGGGGAGCCCTAGCCTTAGCCTAAGCCTAGTGGTGTCCTAGCCTAAGCCTATGGGTGCCCAACCGTAAGCCTAGGAGTGCCCTAGCCTAAGCCTAGGGGTGCCCTAGCCTTAGGGTAGCTGATCCCTTGCCTTAGCCTAAGCCTAGGAGTGCCCTAGCCTAAGCCTAGGGGTACCTTAGCCTAAGCCTACGGGTGCCCTAGCCTAAGCCTAGGGGTGCCCTAGCCTAAGCCTAGGGGTTCCCTAGCCTAAGCCTAGAGGTGCCCTAGCCTAAACCTAGGGGTACCCTAGCCTAAGGCTAGAGGTGCCCTAGCCTTAGTCTAGTGTAGCCCTAGCCTTACCCAAACCCTAGGGGTGCCCTAGCCTAAGCCTAGGGTTGCCCTAGCCTAAGCCTAGGGGTGCCATACCCTAAGCCTAGGGGTGCCCTAGCTTAGTCTAGCTGAGCCCTAGCCTTAACCTAAGCCTAGGGGTGCCCTAACCTAAGACTAAGGGTGCCCTAGCCTAAGCCTAGGGGTGCCCTACCCTAAGACTAGGGGTGCCCTACCCTAAGCCTAGGGTTGCCCTAGCCTAAGCCTAGGAGTGCCCTAGCCTTAGGCTCGCTGAGCCCTAGCCTTAGCCTAAGCCTAGGGGTGCCCTAGCCTAAGCCTAGGGGTGCCCTAGCCTAAGCCTAGCTGTGCCCTAGCCTACGCCTAGGGGTTCCCTAACCTAAGCCTAGTGGTGCCCTAGCCTTAGGCTAGGGGAGCCCTAGCCTTAGCCTAAGCCTAGGGGTGCCCTAGCCTAAGCTTAGGGGTGCCCTAGCCTAAGCCTAGGGGTGCCCTAGCCTAAGCCTAGGGGTGCCCTAGCCCAAGTCTAGGGGTGCCCTAGCCTAAGCCTAGGGGTGCCCTAGCCTTAGACAAGGGGGCCCTAGCCTTAGCCTAAGCCTAGGGGTGCCGTAGCCTATGCCTAGTGGTGTCCTAGCCTAAGCCTAGGGGTGCCCTAGCCTAAGCCTAGGGGTTCCCTAACCTTTGGCTAGGGGAGCCCTAGCCTTAGCATAAGCCTTGGGGCGCCCTAGCCTATACCTAGGCGTTCCCTAGCCTAAGCCTAGGGGTGACCTAGCCTTAGGCTAGGGGAGCCCTAGCCTTAGTCTAAGCCTTGGGGTGCCCTAGCCTAAGCCAAGGGGTGCCCTAGCCCAAGCCTAGGGATGCCCTAGCGTTAGGCTAGAGGAGCCCTAGCCTTAGCCTAAGCCTAGGCGTGCCCTAGCCTAAGTCTAGGGGTACCCTAGCCTACGTCTAGGGGTGCCCTAGCCTAACGCAAGGGGTACCCTAACCTTAGGCTAGGAGAGCCCTAGCCTTAGCCTAAGCCTAGGGGTGCCCCAGACTAAGTCTAGGGATGCCTAGCCTAAGAATAGGGGTGCCCTAACCTAAGCCTAGGGGTTCCCTACCTAAGCCTACGGGTGCCCTAGCCTAAGCCTAGGGGTGCCCTAGCCTAAGCCTAGGGGTGCCCTAGCCTTAGGCTAGGGGAGCCCTAGCCTTAGTCTAAGCCTAGGGGTGCCCTAGCCTAAGGCTAGGGGTGTCATAGCCCAAGCCTAGGGATGCCCTAGCCCTGGCTAGGGATGCCCTAGCATTAGGCTAGAGGAGCCCTAGCCTTAGCCTAAGCCTAGGGGTGCCCTAGCCTAAGCCAAGGCGTGCCCTAGCCTAAACCTAGGGGTGCTTCAGCCTAAGCTTAGGGGTGCCCTAGCCTAAGTCTAGGGGTGCCCTAGGCCAAGCCTAGAGGTGCCGTAGCCCAAGCCTAGGGGTGCCCTAGCCTAAGCCTAGGGGTGCCCTAGCCTTAGGCTAGGGGAGCCCTAGCCTTAGCCTAAGCCTAGGGGTGCCCTAATCTAAGCCTAGGAGTGCTCTAGCCTAAGCCTAGGGGTGCCCTAGCCTAAGCCTAGGGGTGCCCTAGCCTAAGACTAGCGGTGCCCTAGCCCAAGCCTAGGGATGCCCTAGCCCAGGCTAGGGATGCCCTAGCGTTAGGCTAGAGGAGCCCTAGCCTTAGCCTAAACCTAGGGGTTCCCTAGCCTAAGGCAAGGGGTGCCCTAGCCTAAGTCTAGGGGTGCCCTAGCCTAAGCCGAGGGGTACCCTAGCCTTAGGCTAGGGGAGCCCTAGCCTTAGCCTAAGCCTAGGGGTGCCCCAGCCTAAGCCTGGGGGTGCCCTGCCTAAGTCTAGGGGTGCCTAGCCTAACCATAGGGGTGCCCTAACCTAAGCCTAGTGGTTCCCTACCTAAGCCTAGGGGTGCCCTAGCCTAAGCCTACGGGTGCCGTAGCCTAAGCCTAGGAGTGCCCTAGCCTTAGGCTAGGGAAGCCCTAGCCTTAGCCTAAGCCTAGGGGTGCCCTAGCTAAGCCTAGGGGTGCCCTAGCCTAAGCCTAGGGGTGCCCTAGCCTAAGCCTAGGGGTGCCCTAGCATTAAGCTAGTGGAGCCCTAGCCTTAACCTAAGCCTAGGGGTGCCCTAGCGTAAGCCTATGGGTGCCCTAGCCTTAGGCTAGGGGGCCCTAGCTTTAGCCTAAGCCTAAGGGTGCCCTAGCCTAAGCCTAGTGGTCACCTAGCCTACGCCTAGGGGTGCCTTAGCCTTAGACTAGGGGATCCCTAGCCTTAGCCTAAGCCTAGGGGTTCCCTAGCCTATGTGTAGGGGTGCCCTAGCTTACGCCTAGGGGTGCCCTAGACTAAGGCTAGTGGTGCCCTAGCTTTAGGCTAGGGGAGCCCTCGCCTTAACCTAAGCCTAGGGGTGCCCAAGCCTAAGACTAGGGGTGCCCTATCCTCAGCTTAGTGGTGCCCTAGCCTAAGCTTAGGGGTGCCCTAGCATAAGCCTAGGGGTGCCCTAGGGTTAGGCAAGGGGAGCCCTAGCCTAAGCCTAGGGGTGCCCTAGCCCACGCCTAGAGGTGCCCTAGCCTAAGCCTAGGGTGCCCTAGCCTAAGCCTAGGGGTGCCCTAGCCTAAGCCTAGGGATGCCCTAGACCAGGCTAGGGATGCCCTAGCGTTAGGCTAGAGGAGCCCTAGCCTTAGCCTAAGCGTAGAGGTGCCCTAGCCTAAGGCAAGGGGTGCCCTAGCCTAAGTCTAGGGGTGCCCTCGCCAAAGCCTAGGGGTAACCTAGCCTTAGGCTAGGGGAGCCCTAGCCTTTGCCTAAGCCTAGGGGTGCCCCAGCCTAAGCCTAGGGGGGCCCTGCCTAAGTCTAGGGGTGCCTAGCCTAAGCATAGGGGTGCCCTAACCTAAGCCTAGGGGTTCCCTACCTAAGCCTAGGTGTGCCCTCGCCTAAGCCTACGGGTGCCGTAGCCTAAACCTTGGGGTGCCCTAGCCTTAGGCTAGGTAACCCCTAGCCTTAGCCTAAGCCTAGGGGTGCCCTAGCCTAAGCCTAGGGGTGCCCTAGCCTAAGCCTAGGGGTGCCCTAGCCTAAGCCTAGGGGTGCCCTAACCTAAGCCTAGGGGTGGCCTAGCCTTTAGCTAGGGTAGCCCTAGCCTTAACCTAAGCCTAGGGTTGCCCTAGCATAAGCCTAGGGGTGCCCTAGCCTTAGGCTAGTGGAGCCCTAGCCTTAACCTAAGCCTAGGGGTGCCCTAGCGTAAGCCTAGGGGTGCCCCAGCCTAAGCCTAGGGGGGCCCTGCCTCAGTCTAGGGGTGCCTAGCCTAAGCATAGGGGTGCCCTAACCTAAGCCTAGGGGTTCCCTACCTAAGCCTAGGTGTGCCCTCGCCTAAGCCTACGGGTGCCGTAGCCTAAACCTTGGGGTGCCCTAGCCTTAGGCTAGGTAACCCCTAGCCTTAGCCTAAGCCTAGGGGTGCCCTAGCCTAAGCCTAGGGGTGCCCTAGCCTAAGCCTAGGGGTGCCCTAGCCTAAGCCTAGGGGTGCCCTAGCCTAAGCCTAGGGGTGCCCTAACCTAAGCCTAGGGGTGGCCTAGCCTTAAGCTAGGGTAGCCCTAGCCTTAACCTAAGCCTAGGGTTGCCCTAGCATAAGCCTAGGGGTGCCCTAGCCTTAGGCTAGGGGAGCCCTAGCCTTAGCCTACACCTAGGGGTGCCCTAGCCTAAGCCTAGGGGTGACCAAGCCTAAGCCTATGGGTGCCCTAGCCTTATGCTAGGGGAGCCCTAGCTTTAGCCTAAGCCTAAGGGTGCCAAAGCTTAAGCCTAGTAGTCACCTAGCCTATGCCTAGGGTTGCCTTAGCCTTAGGCTAGGGGATCCCTAGCCTTAGCCTAAGCCTAGGGGTTCCCTAGCCTAAGTGTAGGGGTGCCCTAGCCTGAGCCTAGGGGTGCCGTAGCCTTAGCCTAGGGGTGCCCTAGCCTAAGCCTAGGGGTGCCTTAGCCTAAGCCTAGGGGTCCCCTAGCCTTAGTCTACGCCTAGGGTTGCCCTAGCCTAAGCCTAGTGGTGCCCTAGCCTTAGGCTAGCTGATCCCTAGCCTTAGCCTAAGCCTAGGGGTGCCCTAGCCTAAGCCTAGGGGTGCCCTATCCTAATCCTAGGGATGCCCTAGCCTACGCCTAGTGGTGCCCTAGCCTAAGCCTAGTGGTGCCCTAGGGTTAGGAAAGGGGAGCCCTAGCCTTAGCCTAAGCCTAGTGGTGTCCTAGCCTAAGCTTATGGGTGCCCAACCGTAAGCCTAGGGGTGCCCTAGCCTAAGCCTAGGGGTGCCCTAGCCTTAGGGTAGCTGATCCCTTGCCTTAGCCTAAGCCTAGGAGTGCCCTAGCCTAAGCGTAGGGGTACCCTAGCCTAAGCCTAGGAGTGCCCTAGCCTAAGCCTAGGGGTGCCCTACCCTAAGCCAAACCCTAGGGGTGCCCTAGCCTAAGCCTAGGGTTGCCCTAGCCTAAGCCTAGGGGTGCCATACCCTAAGCCTAGGGGTGCCCTAGCTTAGTCTAGCTGAGCCCTAGCCTTAACCTAAGCCTAGGGGTGCCCTAACCTAAGACTAAGGGTGCCCTAGCCTAAGCCTAGGGGTGCCCTACCCTAAGCCTAGGGGTGCCCTACCCTAAGCCTAGGGTTGCCCTAGCCTAAGCCTAGGGGTGCCCTAATCTTAGGCTCGCTGAGCCCTAGCCTTAGCCTAAGCTTGGGGTGCCCTAGCCTAAGCCTAGGGGTGCCCTAGCCTAAGCCTAGCTGTGCCCTAGCTTACGCCTAGGGGTTCCCTAACCTAAGCCTAGTGGTGCCCTAGCCTTAGGCTAGGGGAGCCCTAGCCTTAGCCTAAGCCTAGGGGTTCCCTAGCCTAAGCTTAAGGGTGCCCTAGCCTAAGCCTAGGGGTGCCCTAGCCTAAGCCTAGGGGTGCCCTAGCCTTAGACTAGGGGGCCCTAGCCTTAGCATAAGCCTTGGGGCGCCCTAGCCTATACCTAGGCGTTCCCTAGCCCTAGCCTAAGCCAAGGGGTGCCCTAGCCCAAGCCTAGGGATGCCCTAGCGTTAGGCTAGAGGAGCCCTAGCCTTAGCCTAAGCCTAGGCTTGCCCTAGCCTAAGTCTAGGGGTACCCTAGCCTACATCTAGGGGTGCCCTAGCCTAACGCAAGGGGTACCCTAACCTTAGACTAGGAGAGCCCTAGCCTTAGCCTAAGCCCAGGGGTGCCCCAGCCTAAGTCTAGGGATGCCTAGCCTAAGCATAGGGGTGCCCTAACCTAAGCCTAGGCGTTCCCTACCTAAGCCTACGGGTGCCCTAGCCTAAGCCTAGGGGTGCCCTAGCCTAAGCCTAGGGGTGCCCTAGCCTTAGGCTAGGGGAGCCCTAGCCTTAGTCTAAGCGTAGGGGTGCCCTAGCCTAAGGCTAAGGGTGCCCTAGCCCAAGCCTAGGGATGCCCTAGCCCTGGCTAGGGATGCCCTAGCGTTAGGCTAGAGGAGCCCTAGCCTTAGCCTAAGCCTAGGGGTGCCCTAGCCTAAGCCAAGGCTTGCCCTAGCCTAAACCTAGGGGTGCTTCAGCCTAAGCCTAAGGGTGCCCTAGCCTAAGCCTAGGGGTGCCCTAGCCTAAGCCTAGGGGTGCCCTAGCCCAAGCCTAGGGATGCCCTAGCTCAGGCTAGGGATGCCCTAGCGTTAGGCTAGAGGAGCCCTAGCCTTAGCCTAAGCCTAGGGGTTCCCTAGCCTAAGGCAAGGGGTGCCCTAGCCTAAGCCTAGTTAGGGGTGCCCCAGCCTAAGCCTGTGGGTGCCCTGCCTAAGTCTAGGGGTGCCTAGCCTAAGCATAGGGGTGCCCTAACCTAAGCCTCAGGGTTCCCTACCTAAGCCTAGGGGTGCCCTAGCCTAAGCCTACGGGTGCCGTAGCCTAAGCCTAGGGGTGCCCTAGCCTTAGGCTAGGGAAATCCTAGCCTTAGCCTAAGCCTAGGGGTGCCCTAATCTAAGCCTAGGGGTGCCCTACCCTAAGCCTAGGGGTGCCCTAGCCTAAGCCTAGGGGTGCCCTAACCTAAGCCTAGGGGTGCCCTAGCCTTAAGCTAGTGGAGCCCTAGCCTTAACCTAAGCCTAGGGGTGCCCTAGCCTAAGCCTAGGGGTGCCCTAGCGTAAGCCTATGGGTTTCCTAGCCTTTGGCTAGGGGAGCCCTAGCTTTAGCCTAAGCCTAAGGGTGCCCTAGCCTAAGCCTAGGGGTCACCTAGCCTACGCCTAGGGGTACCTTAGCCTTAGGCTAGGGAATCCCTAGCCTTAGCCTAAGCCTAGGGGTTCCCTAGCCTAAGTGTAGGGGTGCCCTAGCCTGAGCCTAGGGGTGCTCTAGCCTTAGCATAGGGGTGCGCTAGCCTAAGACTAGGGGTGCCTTATCTTAAGCCTAGGGTTCCCCTAGCCTTAATCTACGCCTAGGGTTGCCCTAGCCTAAGCCTAGGGGTGCCCTAGCCTTAGGCTAGCTGAGCCCTAGCCTTAGCCTAAGCCTAGGGGTGCCCTAGCCTAAGCCTAGGGGTGCCCTAGCCTAATCCTATGGGTGCCCTAGCCTATGCCTAGGGGTGCCCTAGCCTAAGGCTAGTGGTGCCCTAGCTTTAGGCTAGGGGAGCCCTCCCCTTAACCTAAGCCTAGGGGTGCCAAAGCCTAAGCCTAGGGGTGCCCTATCCTAAGACTAGGGGTGCCCTATCCTCAGCTTAGTGGGGCCCTAGCCTAAGCCTAGGGGTGCCCTAACCTAAGCCTAGGGGTGCCCTAGGGTTAGGCAAGGGGAGCCCTAGCCTAAGCCTAGGGGTGCCCTAGCCTTAGGCTAGGGGAGCCCTAGCCTTAGTCTAAGCCTAGGGGTACCCTAGCCTAAGCCTAGGGGTGCCCTAGCCCACACCTAGGGGTGCCCTAGCCTAAGCCTAGGGTGCCCTAGCCTAAGCCTGGATGTGCCCTAGCCTTAGTCTAAGCCTAGGGGTGCCCTAGCCTAAGCCTAGGGGTGCCCTAGCCCAAGCCTAGGGATGCCCTAGCCCAGGCTAGGGATGCCCTAGCGTTAGGCTAGAGGAGCCCTAGCCTTAGCCTAAGCCTAGGGTTGCCCTAACCCAAGCCTAGGGGTTCCCTACCTAAGCCTAGGGGTGCCCTAGCCTAAGCCTACGGGTATCGTAGCCTAAACCTAGGGGTGCCCTAGCCTTAGGCTAGGTAACGCGTAGCCTTAGCCTAAGCCTAGGGGTGCCCTAGCCTAAGCCTAGGGGTGCCCTAGCCTAAGCCTAGGGGTACCCTAGCCTAAGCCTAGGGGTACCCTAGCCCAAGCGTAGGGGTGCCCTTACCTAAGCCTAGGGGTGGCCTAGCCTTAAGCTAGGGGAGCCCTAGCCTTAACCTAAGCCTAGGGTTGCCCTAGCCTAAGCCTAGGGGTGCCCTAGCCTTACGCTAGGGGAGCCCTAGCCTTAGCCTAAACCTAGGGGTGCCCTAGCCTAAGCCTAGGGGTGCCCTAGCCTAAGCCTAGGGGTGTCCTAGCCTAAGCCTAGTGGTGTCCTAGCCTAAGCCTATGGGTGCCCTAGTCTAAGGCTAGGGGTGCCCTAGCCTTAGTTGAGTGGAGCCCTAGGCTTAGCCTAAGCCTAGGGGTGGCCTATCCTAAGCCATGGGGTGCCCTAGCCTAAGCCTAGGGGTGCCCTAGCCTAAGCCGAGGGGTGCCCTAGCCTTAGGCTAGGGTAGCCCTAGCCTTACCTAAGCCTTGGGGTGCCCTAGCCTAAGACTAGGGGTGCCCTACCCTAAGTCTACGGGTGTCCTAGCCTAAGCCCAGGGGTGCCCTAGGCTAAGCCTAGGGGTGCCCTAACCTTAGGCTAGGGGAGCCCTAGCCTTAGCCTAAGCCTTGGGGCGCCCTAGCCTAAACCTAGGGGATCCCTAGCCTAAGCCTAGGGGTGACCTAGCCTTAGGCTAGTGGAGCCCTTGCCTTAGTCTAAGCCTAAGGGTGCCCTAGCCTAAGCCTAGGGGTGCCGTAGCCCAAGCCTAGGGATGCCCTAGCGTTAGGCTAGAACAGCCCTACCCTTAGCCTAAGCCTAGGGGTGCCCTAGCCTAAGCCTAGGGGTGCCCTAGCCTAAGTCTAGGGGTTCCCTACCTAAGCCTAGGGGTGCCCTAGCCTAAGCCTACGGGTGCCCTAGCCTAAGCCTAGGGGTGCAATAGCCTAAGACTTGGGGTGCCCTAGCCTAAGCTTAGGGGTGCCCTAGCCTAAGGCTAGGGGTGCCCTAGCCTTAGGCTAGGGGAGCCCTAGTCTTAGTCTAAGCCTAGGGTGCCCTAGCCTAAGCCTAGGGGTTCCCTAGCCCAAGCCTAAGGATGCCCTAGCGTTAGGCTAGAGGAGCCCTAGCCTTAGCCTAAGCCTAGGTGTGCCCTAGCCTAAGCCTAGGTGTGCCCTAGCCTAAGCCTAGGGGTTCCATACCCTAAGCCTAGGGATGCCCTTGCGTTATGCTAGAGGAGCCCTAGCCTTAGCCTAAGCCTAGAGGTGTTCCAGCCTAAGCCTAGGGGTGCCCTAGCCTAAGTCTAGGGGTGCCTAGCCTAAGCATACGGGTGCCCTAGCCTTAGTCTAGGGAAGCCCTAGCCTTAGCCTAAGCCTAGGGGTGCCCTAGCCTAAGCCTAGGGGTGCCCTAGCCTAAGCCTAGGGGTGCCCTAGCCTAAGCCTAAGGGTGCCCTAGCCTAAGCCTAGGGGTGCCCTAGCCTAAGCCTAGGGATGCCCTAGCCTAAGCCTAGGGGAGCCCTATCCTAAGCCTAGGGGTGCCCTAGCCTTAAGCTAGGGGAGCCCTAGCCTTAGCCTAAACCTATGGGTGCCCTAGCCTAAGCCTAGGGGTGCCCTAGCCTAAGCCTAGGGGTTCCCTAGCCTTAAGCTAGGTGAGCCCTAGCCTTAACCTAAGCCTAGGGGTGCCCTAGCCTAAGCCTAAGGGTACCGTAGCCTATGCCTAGGGGTCACAGAGCCTACGCATAGGGGTGCCTTAGCCTTAGGCTAGGGGATCCCTAGCCTTAGCCTAAGCCTAGGGGTTCCCTAGCCTAAGTGTAGGGGTGCCGTAGCCTGAGCCTAATTGTGCTAATTGTGCCCTAGCCTTAGCCAAGGGGTGCCCTAGCATAAGCCCTGGGTTGCCCTAGCCTAAGCCTAGGGGTGCCCTAGCCTTAGGCTAGCTGAGGCCTAGCCTTAGCCTAAGCCTAGGGGTGCCCTATCCTAAGCCTAGGGGTGCCCTAGCCTAATCCTAGGGGTGCCCTAGCCTACGCCTAGGGGTGCCCTAGCCTAAGCCAAGTGGTGCACTAGCCTTAGGCTAGGGGAGCCCTAGCCTTAGCCTAAGCCTAGGGGTTCCTTACCCTAAGCCTATGGGTGCCCTAGCCTAAGCTTAGGGGAGCTCTAGCCTAAGCCTAAGGGTGCCCTAGCCTAAACCTAGGGGTGTCCTAGCCTAAGCCTAGTGGTGTCCTAGCCTAAGCCTAGGGGTGCCCTAGTCTTAGTTTAGTTGAGCCCTAGCCTTAGCCTAAGCCTAGGGGTGCCCTATCCTAAGCCATGGGGTGCCCTAGCCTAAGCCTAGGGGTGCCCTAGCCTAAGCCTAGGGGTGCCCTAGCCTAATCCTAGGGGTGCCCTAGCCTACGCATAGGGGTGCCCTAGCCTAAGCCTAGTTGTGCCCTAGCCTTAGGCTAGGGGAGCCCTAGCCCTAGCCTAAGCCTAGGGGTGCCCTAGCCTAAGCCTAGGGGTACCCTAGCCTAAGTCTAGGGGTGTCCTAGCCTAAGCCTAGTGGTGTCCTAGCCTAAGCCTAGGGGTGCCCTATACTAAGGCTAGGGGTGCCCTAGCCTTAGTTTAGTGGAGCCCTAGCCTTAGCCTAGGCCTAGGGGTGCCCTATCCTAAGCCATGGGGTGCCCTAGCCTAACCCTAGGGGTGCCCTAGCCTAAGCCTAGGGGTGCACTAGCCTAAGCCCAGAGTTGCCCTAGCATAAGCCTAGGGGTGCCCTAACCTTAGGCTAGGGGAGCCCTAGCCTTAGGCTAAGCCTTGGGGCACACTAGCCTAAACCTAGGGGTACCTTAGACTAAGCCTAGGGGTGACCTAGCCTTAGGCTAGGGGAGCCCTAGCCTTAGTCTAAGCCTAGGGGTGCCCTAGCCTAAGCCTAGGGGTGCCCTAGCCTAAGTCTAGGGGTTCCCTACCTAAGCCTAGGGGTGCCCTATCCTAAGCCTACGGGTGCCCTAGCCTAAGCCTTGGGGTGCATTAGCCTAAGACTAGGGGTGCCCTAGCCTAAGCTTAGGGGAGCCCTAGCCTTAGTCTAAGCCTAGGGTTCCCTAACCTAAGCCTAGGGGTTCCCTAGCCCAAGTCAAAGGATGCCCTAGCGTTAGGCTAGAGGAGCCCTAGCCTTAGCCTAAGCCTAGGGGTGCCCTATCCAAAGCCTAGTGGTGCCTTAGCCTAAGCCTAGGGGTGCCCCAGCCTTAAGCTAGGGGAGCCCTAGCATTAGCCTAAACCTAGTGGTGCCTTAGCCTAAGCCTATGGGTGCCCTAGCCTTATGCTAGGGGAGCCCTAGCTTTAGCCTAAGCCTAAGGGTGCCCTAGCCTAAGCCTAGGGGTCACCTAGCCTATGCCTAGGGTTGCCTTAGGCTTAGGCTAGGGGATCCCTAGCCTTAGCCTAAGCCTAGGGGTTCCCTAGCCTAAGTGTAGGGGTGCCCTAGCCTGAGCCTAGGGGTGCCCTAGCCTTAGCCTAGGGGTGCCCTAGCCTAAGCCTAGGGGTGCCTTAGCCTAAGCCTAGGGGTCCCCTAGCCTTAGTCTACGCCTAGGGTTGCCCTAGCCTAAGCCTAGGGGTGCCCTAGCCTTAGGCTAGCTGATCCCTAGCCTTAGCCTAAGCCTAGGGGTGCCCTAGCCTATGCCTAGGGGTGCCCTAGCCTAATCCTAGGGATGCCCTAGCCTACGCCTAGTGGTGCCCTAGCCTAAGCCTAGTGGTGCCCTAGGGTTAGGAAAGGGTAGCCCTAGCCTTAGCCTAAGCCTAGGGGTGCCCTAGCCTAAGCCTAGGGGTTCCCTAGCCTAAGCCTAGGGGTGTCCTAGCCTAAGCCTAGTGGTGTCCTAGCCTAAGCCTAGGTGTGCCCTAGCCTAAGGCTTGGGGTGCCCTAGCTTTAGTTTAGTGGAGCCTTAGGCTTAGCCTAAGCCTAGGGGTGGCCTATCCTAAGCCATGGGGTGCCCTAGCCTAAGCCTAGGGGTGCCCTAGCCTAAGCCAAGGGGTGCCCTAGCCTTAGGCTAGGGGAGCCCTAGACTTAGCCTAAGCCTTGGGGTGCCCTAGCCTAAGACTAGGGGTGCCCTACCGTAAGCCTACGGGGGTGCTAGCGTAAGCCCAGGGGTGCCCTAGCCTAAGCCTAGGGGTGCCCTTACCTTAGGCTAGGGGAGCCCTAGCCTTAGCCTAAGCCTTGCGGTGCCCTAGCCTAAACCTAGGGGTTCCCTAGCCTAAGCCTAGGGGTGACCTAGCCTTAGGCTAGGGGAGCCCTAGCCTTAGTCTAAGCCTAGGGGTGCCCTAGCCTAAACCTAGGGGTGCCGTAGCCCAAGCCTAGGGATGCCCTAGCGTTAGGCTAGAGGAGCCCTAGCCTTAGCCTAAGCCTAGAGGAACCCTAGTCTTAGCCTAAGCCTAGGGGTGCCCTAGCCTAAGCCTAGGGGTGCCCTAGCCTAAGTCTAGGGGTTCCCTACCTAAGCCTAGGAGTGCCCTAGCCTAAGCCTACGGGTGCCCTAGCCTAAGCCTAGGGGTGCAATAGCCTAAGACTTGGGGTGCCCTAGCCTAAGCTTAGGGGTGCCCTAGTCTAAGCTTAGGGGTGCCCTAGCCTAAGGCTAGGGGTGCCCTAGCCTTAGGCTAGGGGAGCCCTAGCCTTAGTCTAAGCCTAGGGTGCCCTAGCCTAAGCCTAGGGGTTCCCTAGCCCAAGCCTAAGGATGCCCTAGCGTTAGGCTAGAGGAGGCCTAGCCTTAGCCTAAGCCTAGGTGTGCCCTAGCCTAAGCCTAGGGGTGCCCTAGCCTAAGCCTAGGGGTTCCCTAGCCCAAGCCTAGGGATGCCCTAGCGTTATGCTAGAGGAGCCCTAGCCTTAGCCTAAGCCTAGGTGTGCCCTAGCCTAAGCTTAGGGGTGCCCTAGCCTAAGCCTAGGGGTACCCTAGCGTTAGGCTAGGGGAGCCCTAGCCTTAGCCTAAGCCTAGGGGTGCCCCAGCCTAAGCCTAGGGGTGCCCTAGCCTAAGTCTAGGGGTGCCTAGCCTAAGTATAGGGGTGCCCTAACCTAAGCCTAGGTGTTCCCTACCTAAGCCTAGGGGTACCCTAGCCTTAGCCTACGGCTGTCCTAGCCTAAGCCTAGGGGTGCCCTAGCCTTAGGCTAGGGAAGCCCTAGCCTTAGCCTAAGCCTAGGGGTGCCCTAGCCTAAGCCTAGGGGTGCCCTAGCCTAAGCCTTGGGGTGCCCTAGCCTAAGCCTAGGGGTGCCCTAGCCTAAGCCTAGGGATGCCCTAGCCTAAGCCTAGGGGTGCCCTATACTAAGCCTAGGGGTGCCCTAGCCTTAAACTAGGGGAGCCCTAGCCTTAGCCTAATCCTAGGGGTGCCCTAGCCTAAGCCTAGGGGTGCCCTAGCCTAAGCCTAGGGGTGCCCTAGCCTAAGCCTAGGGATGCCCTAGCCTAAGCCTAGGGGTGCCCTATACTAAGCCTAGGGGTGCCCTAGCCTTAAACTAGGGGAACCCTAGCCTTAGCCTAAACCTGGGGTGCCCTAGCCTAAGCCTAAGGGTGCCCTAGCCTAAGCCTAGGGGTGCCCTAGCCTAAGCCTAGGGATGCCCTAGCCTAAGCCTAGGGGTGCCCTATACTAAGCCTAGGGGTGCCCTAGCCTTAAACTAGGGGAGCCCTAGCCTTAGCCTAAACCTAGGGGTGCCCTAGCCTAAGCCTAGGGGTGCCCTAGCCTAAGCCTAGGGGTGCCGTAGCCTATGCCTAGGGGTCACAGAGCCTACGCCTATGGGTGCCTTAGCCTTAGGCTAGGGGATCCCTAGCCTTAGCCTAAACCTAGGGGTTCCCTAGCCTAAGTGTAGGGGTGCCCTAGCCTGAGCCTATGTTTGCCCTAGCCTTAGCCCAGGGGTGCCCTAGCATAAGCCTAGGGGTGCCCTAGCCTACGCCTAGGGGTGCCCTAGCCTAAGGCTAGCTGAGGCCTAGCCTTAGCCTAAGCCTAGGGGTGCCCTAGCCTAAGCCTAGGGGTGCCCTAGCCTAATCCTAGGGGTGCCCTAGCCTACGCCTAAGGGTGCCCTAGCCTAAGGCTAGTGGTGCCCTAGCCTTAGGCTAGGGGAGCCCTAGCGTTAGCCTAAGCCTAGGGGTTCCTTAGCCTAAGCCTAGGCGTGCCCTAGCCTAAGACTAGGGGTGCCCTAGCCTAAGCTTAGGGGTGCCCTAGCCTAAGCCTAGGGGTGCCCTAGCCTAAGCCTAGGGGTGCCCTAGGGTTAGGCAAGGGGAGCCCAAGCCTTAGCCTAAGCTTAGGGGTGCTCTAGCCTAAGCCTAGGGGTGCCCTAGCCTAAGCCTAGGGGTGCCCTAGCCTAAGCCTAGGGGTGTCCTAGCCTAAGCCTAGTGGTGTCCTAGCCTAAGCCGAGGGGTGCCCTAGCCTAAGCCATGGGGTGCCCTAGCCTAAGCCTAGGGGTGCCCTAGCCTACGCCTAGGGGTGCCCTAGCCTAAGCCTAGTTGTGCCCTAGCCTTAGGCTAGGGGAGCCCTAGCCTTAGCCTAAGCCTAGGGGTGCCTTAGCCTAAGCCTAGGGGTGCCCTAGCCTAAGCCTAGGGGTGCCCTAGCCTAATACTAGGGGTGCCCTAGCCTAAGCCTAAGGGAGCCCTAGCCTTAGGCTAGGGGAGCCCTAGCCTTAGCCTAAACCTAGGGGTACCCTAGCCTAAGCCTAGGGGTGCCCTAGCCTAAGCCTATGGGTGCCCTAGCCTTAGGCTAGGGGAGCCCTAGCTTTAGCCTAAGCCTAGGGGTGCCGTAGTCTATGGCTAGGGGTCACCTAGCCTACGCCTAGGGGTGCCTTAGCCTTAGGCTAGGGGATCCCTAGCCTTAGCCTAAGCCTAGGGGTTCCCTAGCCTAAGTGTAGGGGTGCCCTAGCCTGAGCCTAGGGGTGCCCAAGTCTTAGCCTAGGGGTGCCCTAGCCTTAGTCTAAGCCTAGGGTTGCCCTAGCCGAAGCCTATGGGTGCCCTAGCCTTAGGCTAGGGGAGCCCTAGCCTTAGCCTAAACCTAGGGGTGCCCTAGCCTAAGCCTCGTGGTGCCCTATCCTAAGCCTAGGGGAGCCCTAGCCTAAGGCTAGGGGTGCCCTTGCCTTAGGCTAGGGGAGCCCTAACCTTAGCCTAAGCCTAGGGGTGCCCTAGCCCAAGCCTAGGGGTGCCATAGCCTAAGCCTAGGGGTGCCCTAGCCTAAGCCTAGGGGTGCCCTAGCCTAAGCCTAGATGTGCCCTAGCCTAAGCCTAGGGGTGCCCTAGCCTTAGGGTAGCTGAGCCCTAGCCTTAGGCAATCTGAGCCCGAGCCTTAGCCTAAGCCTCGGGGTGCCCTAGCCTAAGACTAGGGTTGCCCTAACCTAAGCTTTTTGGTGCCCTAGCGTAAGCCTAGGGGTGCCCTAGCCTAAGCCTAGGGGTGCCCTAGCCTAAGCCTAGGGGTGCCCTAGCCTAAGCATAGGGGTGCCCTAGCCTAAGCCTAGGGGTGCCCTAGCCTTAGGCTAGGGGAGCCCTAGCCTTAGCCTAAGCCTAGGGGTGCCCTAGCCCAAGCCTAGGGGTTCCCTAGCCTAAACCTAGGGGTGCCCTAGCCTAAGCCTAGGGTTGCCCTAGCCTTAGCCTAGCTGAGCCCTAGCCTTAACCTAAGCCTAGGGGTGCCCTAGCCTAAGCCTAGGGGTACCCTAGCCTAAGCATAGGGGTGCCCTACCATAATCCTAGGGGTGCCCTACCCTAAGCCTAGAGTTGCCCTAGCTTAAGCATAGGGGTGCCCTAGCCTTAGGCTAGCTGAGCCCTAGCCTTAGGCTAGCTGAGCCCTAGCCTTAGCCTAAGCCTAGGGGTGCCCTAGCCTAAGCGTAGGGGAGCCCTGGCCTAAGCCTAGTGGTGCCTTAGCCTAAGCCTAGGGGTGCCCTAGCCTAAGACTAGGGGTGCCCTAGCCTAAGCTTAGTGGTGCCCTAGCGTAAGCCTAGGGGTGCCCTAGCCTAAGCCTAGGGGTGCCCTAGCCTAAGCCTAGGGGTGCCCTAACCTAAGCCTAGGGCTGCCCTAGCCTTAGGCTAGGGGAGCCCTAGCCTTAGCCTAAGCCTAGGGGTGCCCTAGCCTAAGACTAGGGGTTCCCTAGGCTAAGCCTAGAGGTGCCCTAGCCTAAGCCTAGGTGTGCCCTAGCCTAAGCCTTCGGGTGCCCTAGCCTAAGGCTAGAGGTGCCCTAGCCTTAGTCTAGTGTAGCCCTAGCCTTAGCCTAACCCTAGGGGTGCCCTAGCCTAAGCCTAGGGGTGCCCTAGTCTAACCCTAGGGGTGTCCTACCCTAAGCCTAGGGTTGCCCTAGCCTTAGCCTAGCTGAAACCTAGACTTAACCTAACCCTTGGGGTGCCCTAGCCTAAGCCTAGGGGTGCCCTAGCCTAAGCCTAGGGGTGCCCTAGCCTAAGTCTAGGGGTTCCCTACCTAAGCCTAGGGGTGCCCTATCCTAAGCCTATGGGTGCCCTAGCCTAAGCCTTGGGGTGCATTAGCCTAAGGCTAGGGGTGCCCTAGCCTAAGCTTAGGGGAGCCCTAGCCTTAGTCTAAGCCTAGGGTTCCCTAGCCTAAGCCTAGGGGTTCCCTAGCCCAAGTCTAAGGATGCCCAAGCGTTAGGCTAGAGGAGCCCTAGCCTTAGCCTAAGCCTAGGGGTGCCTTAGCCTAAGCCTAGGGGTGCCCTAGCCTAAGCCTAGGGGTTCCCTAGCCCAAGTCTAAGGATGCCCTAGCGTTAGGCTAGAGGAGCCCTAGCCTTAGCCTAAGCCTAGGTGTGCTTTAGCCTAAGCCTAGGGGTGCCCTAGCCTAAGCCTAGGGGTTCCCTAGCCCAAGCTTAGGGATGCCGTAGCATTTTGCTAGAGGAGCCCTAGCCTTAGCCTAAGCCTAGGGGTGCCCTAGCCTAAGCCAAGGGGTACGATAGCCTAAGTATAGGGGTGCCCTAGCCTAAGACTAGGGGTACCATAGCCTTAGGCTAGGGGAGCCCTAGCCTTAGCCTAAGCCTAGGGGTGCCCCAGCCTAAGCCTAGGGGTGCCCTAGCCTAAGTCTAGGGGTGCCTAGCCTAAGCATAGGCGTGCCCTATCCTAAGCCTAGGTGTTCCCTACCTAACCCTAGGGGTACCCTAGCCTAAGCCTACGGCTGTCCTAGCCTAAGCCTAGGGTTGCCCTAGCCTTAGACTAGGGAAGCCTTAGCCTTAGCCTAAGCCTAGGGGTGCCCTAGCCTAAGCCTAGGGGTGCCCTAGCCTAAGCCTAGGGGTGCCCTAGCCTAAGCCTAGGGGTGCCCTAGCCTAAGTTTAGGGGTGCACTAACCTAAGCCTAGGGGTGCCCTAGCCTTAAGCTAGGGGAGCCCTAGCCTTAACCTAAGCCAAGGGGTGCCCGAGCCTAAGCCTAAGGATGCCCTAGCCTAAGCCTAAGGGTGCCCTAGCCTTAGACTAGGGGAGCCCTAGCTTTAGGCTAAACCTAGGGGTGCCCTAGCTTAAGCATAGGGGTGCCCTAGCCTAAGCCTAAGGTTGCCCAAGCCTTAGGCTAGGGGAGCCCTAGCTTTAGGCTAAACATAGGGGTGCCCTTGTCTAAGCCTAGGGGTGCCCTAGCCTAAGCCTATGGGTGCCCTAGCCTTAGGCTAGGGGAGCCCTAGCTTTAGACTAAGCCTTTGGGTGCCCTACCCTAAGACTAGGGGTGCCCTAGCCTAAGCCTAAGGGAGCCCTAGCCTTAGGCTAGGGGAGCCCTAGCCTTAGCCTAAACCTAGGGGTACCCTAGCCTAAGCCTAGGGGTGCCCTAGCCTAAGCCTATGGGTGCCCTAGCCTTAGGCTAGGGGAGCCCTAGCTTTAGCCTAAGCCTAGGGGTGCCGTAGTCTATGGCTAGGGGTCACCTAGCCTACGCCTAGGGGTGCCTTAGCCTTAGGCTAGGGGATCCCTAGCCTTAGCCTAAGCCTAGGGGTTCCCTAGCCTAAGTGTAGGGGTGCCCTAGCCTGAGCCTAGGGGTGGCCAAGTCTTAGCCTAGGGGTGCCCTAGCCTTAGTCTAAGCCTAGGGTTGCCCTAGCCGAAGCCTATGGGTGCCCTAGCCTTAGGCTAGGGGAGCCCTAGCCTTAGCCTAAACCTAGGGGTGCCCTAGCCTAAGCCTCGTGGTGCCCTATCCTAAGCCTAGGGGAGCCCTAGCCTAAGGCTAGGGGTGCCCTTGCCTTAGGCTAGGGGAGCCCTAACCTTAGCCTAAGCCTAGGGGTGCCCTAGCCCAAGCCTAGGGGTGCCATAGCCTAAGCCTAGGGGTGCCCTAGCCTAAGCCTAGGGGTGCCCTAGCCTAAGCCTAGATGTGCCCTAGCCTAAGCCTAGGGGTGCCCTAGCCTTAGGGTAGCTGAGCCCTAGCCTTAGGCAATCTGAGCCCGAGCCTTAGCCTAAGCCTCGGGGTGCCCTAGCCTAAGACTAGGGTTGCCCTAACCTAAGCTTTTTGGTGCCCTAGCGTAAGCCTAGGGGTGCCCTAGCCTAAGCCTAGGGGTGCCCTAGCCTAAGCCTAGGGGTGCCCTAGCCTAAGCATAGGGGTGCCCTAGCCTAAGCCTAGGGGTGCCCTAGCCTTAGGCTAGGGGAGCCCTAGCCTTAGCCTAAGCCTAGGGGTGCCCTAGCCCAAGCCTAGGGGTTCCCTAGCCTAAACCTAGGGGTGCCCTAGCCTAAGCCTAGGGTTGCCCTAGCCTTAGCCTAGCTGAGCCCTAGCCTTAACCTAAGCCTAGGGGTGCCCTAGCCTAAGCCTAGGGGTACCCTAGCCTAAGCATAGGGGTGCCCTACCATAATCCTAGGGGTGCCCTACCCTAAACCTAGAGTTGCCCTAGCTTAAGCATAGGGGTGCCCTAGCCTTAGGCTAGCTGAGCCCTAGCCTTAGGCTAGCTGAGCCCTAGCCTTAGCCTAAGCCTAGGGGTGCCCTAGCCTAAGCGTAGGGGAGCCCTGGCCTAAGCCTAGTGGTGCCTTAGCCTAAGCCTAGGGGTGCCCTAGCCTAAGACTAGGGGTGCCCTAGCCTAAGCTTAGTGGTGCCCTAGCGTAAGCCTAGAGGTGCCCTAGCCTAAGCCTAGGTGTGCCCTAGCCTAAGCCTTCGGGTGCCCTAGCCTAAGGCTAGAGGTGCCCTAGCCTTAGTCTAGTGTAGCCCTAGCCTTAGCCTAACCCTAGGGGTGCCCTAGCCTAAGCCTAGGGGTGCCCTAGTCTAACCCTAGGGGTGTCCTACCCTAAGCCTAGGGTTGCCCTAGCCTTAGCCTAGCTGAAACCTAGACTTAACCTAACCCTTGGGGTGCCCTAGCCTAAGCCTAGGGGTGCCCTAGCCTAAGCCTAGGGGTGCCCTAGCCTAAGTCTAGGGGTTCCCTACCTAAGCCTAGGGGTGCCCTATCCTAAGCCTATGGGTGCCCTAGCCTAAGCCTTGGGGTGCATTAGCCTAAGGCTAGGGGTGCCCTAGCCTAAGCTTAGGGGAGCCCTAGCCTTAGTCTAAGCCTAGGGTTCCCTAGCCTAAGCCTAGGGGTTCCCTAGCCCAAGTCTAAGGATGCCCAAGCGTTAGGCTAGAGGAGCCCTAGCCTTAGCCTAAGCCTAGGGGTGCCTTAGCCTAAGCCTAGGGGTGCCCTAGCCTAAGCCTAGGGGTTCCCTAGCCCAAGTCTAAGGATGCCCTAGCGTTAGGCTAGAGGAGCCCTAGCCTTAGCCTAAGCCTAGGTGTGCTTTAGCCTAAGCCTAGGGGTGCCCTAGCCTAAGCCTAGGGGTTCCCTAGCCCAAGCCTAGGAATGCCGTAGCATTTTGCTAGAGGAGCCCTAGCCTTAGCCTAAGCCTAGGGGTGCCCTAGCCTAAGCCAAGGGGTACGATAGCCTAAGTATAGGGGTGCCCTAGCCTAAGACTAGGGGTACCATAGCCTTAGGCTAGGGGAGCCCTAGCCTTAGCCTAAGCCTAGGGGTGCCCCAGCCTAAGCCTAGGGGTGCCCTAGCCTAAGTCTAGGGGTGCCTAGCCTAAGCATAGGCGTGCCCTATCCTAAGCCTAGGTGTTCCCTACCTAACCCTAGGGGTACCCTAGCCTAAGCCTACGGCTGTCCTAGCCTAAGCCTAGGGTTGCCCTAGCCTTAGACTAGGGAAGCCTTAGCCTTAGCCTAAGCCTAGGGGTGCCCTAGCCTAAGCCTAGGGGTGCCCTAGCCTAAGCCTAGGGGTGCCCTAGCCTAAGTTTAGGGGTGCACTAACCTAAGCCTAGGGGTGCCCTAGCCTTAAGCTAGGGGAGCCCTAGCCTTAACCTAAGCCAAGGGGTGCCCGAGCCTAAGCCTAAGGATGCCCTAGCCTAAGCCTAAGGGTGCCCTAGCCTTAGACTAGGGGAGCCCTAGCTTTAGGCTAAACCTAGGGGTGCCCTAGCTTAAGCATAGGGGTGCCCTAGCCTAAGCCTAAGGTTGCCCAAGCCTTAGGCTAGGGGAGCCCTAGCTTTAGGCTAAACATAGGGGTGCCCTTGCCTAAGCCTAGGGGTGCCCTAGCCTAAGCCTATGGGTGCCCTAGCCTTAGGCTAGGGGAGCCCTAGCTTTAGACTAAGCCTATGGGTGCCCTAGCCTAAGACTAGGGGTGCCCTAGCCTAAGCCTAAGGGAGCCCTAGCCTTAGGCTAGGGGAGCCCTAGCCTTAGCCTAAACCTAGGGGTACCCTAGCCTAAGCCTAGGGGTGCCCTAGCCTAAGCCTATGGGTGCCCTAGCCTTAGGCTAGGGGAGCCCTAGCTTTAGCCTAAGCCTAGGGGTGCCGTAGTCTATGGCTAGGGGTCACCTAGCCTACGCCTAGGGGTGCCTTAGCCTTAGGCTAGGGGATCCCTAGCCTTAGCCTAATCCTAGGGGTTCCCTAGCCTAAGTGTAGGGGTGCCCTAGCCTGAGCCTAGGGGTGCCCAAGTCTTAGCCTAGGGGTGCCCTAGCCTTAGTCTAAGCCTAGGGTTGCCCTAGCCGAAGCCTATGGGTGCCCTAGCCTTAGGCTAGGGGAGCCCTAACCTTAGCCTAAACCTAGGGGTGCCCTAGCCTAAGCCTCGTGGTGCCCTATCCTAAGCCTAGGGGAGCCCTAGCCTAAGGCTAGGGGTGCCCTTGCCTTAGGCTAGGGGAGCCCTAACCTTAGCCTAAGCCTAGGGGTGCCCTAGCCCAAGCCTAGGGGTGCCATAGCCTAAGCCTAGGGGTGCCCTAGCCTAAGCCTAGGGGTGCCCTAGCCTAAGCCTAGATGTGCCCTAGCCTAAGCCTAGGGGTGCCCTAGCCTTAGGGTAGCTGAGCCCTAGCCTTAGGCAATCTGAGCCCGAGCCTTAGCCTAAGCCTCGGGGTGCCCTAGCCTAAGACTAGGGTTGCCCTAACCTAAGCTTTTTGGTGCCCTAGCGTAAGCCTAGGGGTGCCCTAGCCTAAGCCTAGGGGTGCCCTAGCCTAAGCCTAGGGGTGCCCTAGCCTAAGCATAGGGGTGCCCTAGCCTAAGCCTAGGGGTGCCCTAGCCTTAGGCTAGGGGAGCCCTAGCCTTAGCCTAAGCCTAGGGGTGCCCTAGCCCAAGCCTAGGGGTTCCCTAGCCTAAACCTAGGGGTGCCCTAGCCTAAGCCTAGGGTTGCCCTAGTCTTAGCCTAGCTGAGCCCTAGCCTTAACCTAAGCCTAGGGGTGCCCTAGCCTAAGCCTAGGGGTACCCTAGCCTAAGCATAGGGGTGCCCTACCATAATCCTAGGGGTGCCCTACCCTAAGCCTAGAGTTGCCCTAGCTTAAGCATAGGGGTGCCCTAGCCTTAGGCTAGCTGAGCCCTAGCCTTAGGCTAGCTGAGCCCTAGCCTTAGCCTAAGCCTAGGGGTGCCCTAGCCTAAGCGTAGGGGAGCCCTGGCCTAAGCCTAGTGGTGCCTTAGCCTAAGCCTAGGGGTGCCCTAGCCTAAGACTAGGGGTGCCCTAGCCTAAGCTTAGTGGTGCCCTAGCGTAAGCCTAGGGGTGCCCTAGCCTAAGCCTAGGGGTGCCCTAGCCTAAGCCTAGGGGTGCCCTAACCTAAGCCTAGGGCTGCCCTAGCCTTAGGCTAGGGGAGCCCTAGCCTTAGCCTAAGCCTAGGGGTGCCCTAGCCTAAGACTAGGGGTTCCCTAGGCTAAGCCTAGAGGTGCCCTAGCCTAAGCCTAGGTGTGCCCTAGCCTAAGCCTTCGGGTGCCCTAGCCTAAGGCTAGAGGTGCCCTAGCCTTAGTCTAGTGTAGCCCTAGCCTTAGCCTAACCCTAGGGGTGCCCTAGCCTAAGCCTAGGGGTGCCCTAGTCTAACCCTAGGGGTGTCCTACCCTAAGCCTAGGGTTGCCCTAGCCTTAGCCTAGCTGAAACCTAGACTTAACCTATCCCTTGGGGTGCCCTAGCCTAAGCCTAGGGGTGCCCTAGACTAAGCCTAGGGGTGCCCTAGCCTAAGCCTAGGGGTGCCCTACCCTAAGCCTAGGGGTGCCCTTGCCTAAGCCTAGGGGTGCCCTAGCCTAAGCCTAGGGGTGCCCTAGCCTAAGCCTAAGGGTGCCCTAGGGTTAGACAAGGGGAGCCCTAGCCTTAGCCTAAGCCTAGGGGTGCCCTAGCCTAAGCTTAGGGGTGCCCTAGCCTAAGCCTAGGGGTGCCCTAACCTAAGCCTAGGGGTGCCCTAGCCTAAGCCTAGGGGTGCCATAGTCTTAGGCTAGGGGGCCCTAGCCTTAGCCTAAGCCTAGGGGTGCCCTAGCCTAAGCCTAGGGGTGACCTAGCCTTAGGCTAGGGGAGCCCTAGCCTTAGTCTAAGCCTAGAGGTGCCCTATCCTAGGCCAAGGGGTGCCCTACCCCAAGCCAAGGGATGCCCTAGCATTAGGCTAGAGGAGCCCTAGCCTTAGCCTAAGCCTAGGGGTTCCCTAGCCCAAGCCTAGGGATGCCCTAGCGTTACGCTAGAGGAGCCCTAGCCTTAGCCTAAGCCTAGGGGTTTCCTAGCCTAAGCCTAGGGGTGCCCTAGCCTAAGTCTAGGGGTATCCTAGCCTAAGCCTAGGGTTACCCTAGCCTTAGGCTAGGGGAGTCCTCGCCTTAGCCGAAGCCTTGGTGTGCCCTAACCTAAGCCTAGGGCTTCCCTACTTAAGCCTAGGGGTGCCCTAGCCTAAGCCTAAGGGTGCCCTAGCCTTAGACTAAGGGAGCCCTAGCCTTAGCCTAAGCCTAGGGCTGCCCTAGCCTATTTCTTGGGGTGCCCTAGCATAAGCCTAAGGTTAGCCTAGTCTAAGCCGAGGGGTGCCCTAGCCTAAGGCTAGGGGTGCCCTAGCCTTAGTCTAGTGGAGCCCTAGCCTTAGCCTAAGCCTAAAGGTGCCCTTCCTAAGCCATGGGGTGCCCTAGCCTAACCCTAGGGGTGCCCTAGCCTATGACTAGGGGTGCCCTAGCCTAAGCGTAGTGGTGCCCTAGCCTTAGGCTAGGGGAGCCCTAGCCTTAGCCTAAGCCTAGGGGTGCCCTAGCCTAAGACTAGGGGTGCCCTAGCCTAATCTTAGGGGTGCCCTAGCCTAAGCCTATGGGTGCCCTAGCCTAAGCCTAGGGGTGCCCTAGGGTTAGGCAAGGGGAGCCCTAGCCTTAGCCTAAGCCTAGGGGTGCCCTAGCCTAAGACTAGGGATGCCCTAGCCTAATCTTAGAGGTGCCCTAGCCTAAGCCTAGGGGTGTCCTAGCCTAAGCCTAGGGGTGCCCTAGGTTTAGGCAACGGGAGCCCTAGTGTTAGCCTAAGCTTAAGGGTGCCATAGCCTAAGCTTAGGGGTGCTCTAGCCTAAGCCTAGGGGTGCCCTAGCCTAAGCCTAGGGGTGCCCTAGCCTTTGGCGAGGGGGCCATAGCCTTAGCCTAAGCCTAGGGGTGCCCTAGCCTAAGCCTAGTGGTGTCCTAACCTTAGCCTAGGGGTGCCCTAGCCTAAGCCTAGGGGTGCCCTAGCCTTAGACTAGGGGAGCCCTAGCCTTAGCCTAAGCCTAGGGGTGCCCTAGCCTAAGCCTAGGGGTGCCCTAGGATAAGCCTAGGGTTGGCCTAGTCTAAGCCTAGGGGTGCCGTAGCCTTAGTCTAGTGGAGCCCTAGCCTTTGCCTAAGCCTAGGGGTGCCCTTCCTAAGCCATGGGGTGCCCTAGCCTTAGGCTAGGGGTGCCCTAGCCTAAGCCAAGGGGTGCCCTAGCCTTAGGTTAGAGGAGCCCTAGCCTTAGCCTAAGCCTAGAGGTGCCCTATCCAAGCCTATGGGTGCCCTAGCCTAAGCCTAGGGGTGCCCTAGCCTAAGCTTAGGGGTTCCCTAGCCTTAGGCTAGGGGAGCCCTAGCCTTAGACTAAGCCTAGGGTTTCCCTAGCCTAAGCCTAGGGTTGCCCTAGCCAAAGCCTAGGGGTGCCCTAGCCTTAGGCTATAGGAGCCCTAGCTTTAGACTAAGCCTAGGGGACCCTAGCCTAAGCCTAGGAGTGCCCTAACCTTAGCCTAGAGTTGCCCTAGCCTAAGTGTAGGGTTGCCCTAGCCTGAGCCTATGGGTGCCCTAGCCTTAGCCTATGCCTAGGGGTGCCCTAGCCTAAGCCTAGGGGTGCCCTAGCCTAAGCCTAGGGGTGCCCTAGCCTTAGGCTGGGAGCCCTAGCCTTAGCCTAAGCCTAGGGGTGCACTATCATAAGCCTAGGGGTGCCCAAGCCTTAGGCTAGGGGAGCCCTATCAAAAGCCTAGGGGTGCCCTACCCTATGCCTAGGGGTGCCCTAGCCAAATCCTTGGGGTGCCCTAGCCTAAGGATAGGGGTGCTCTAGCCTAAGCCTAGGGGTGCCTTAGCCTTAGGCTAGGGGAGCCCTAGCCTTAGCCTAATCCTAGGGGTGCCCTATCCTAAGCCTAGTGGTGCCCTAGCCTAAGCCTAATCCTATGGGTGCCCTAGCCTAAGCCTAGTGGTGCCCTAGCCTAAGTCTATGGGTGACTTAGCCGTAGGCTAGGGGAGCCCTAGACTTATCCTATGCCTAGGGGTGACCTAGCCTAAGCCTAGGCTTGCCCTAGCCTAAGCCTAGGGGTATCCTAGCCTAAGCATAGGGGTGCCCTAGCCTTAGGCTAGGGGAGCCCTAGCCTTAGACTAAGTCTAGGGGTGCCCTAGCCTAAGCCTAGGGGTGCCCTAGCTTAAGCCTAGGGCTGCCCTAGCCTAAGCCTAGGGGTGCCCTAGCCTAAGCCTAGGGGTGCCCTAGCCAAAGCCTAAGGGTGCCCTAGCCTAAGCCTAGAGGTGCCCTCGCCTTAGGCTAGGAGAGCCCGAACAATAGCGTAAGCCTAGAGGTGCCTTAGCCTAAGCCTTGGTGTGCCCTAGCCTCAGCTCAGGGGTGCCCTAGCCTAAGCCTATGGGTACCCTAGCCTTAGGCTAGGGTTAGCCTTAGCCTTAGCCTAAGCCTAGGGGTGCCCTAGCCTCAGCCCAGGGGTGCCCTAGCCTAAGCCTATGGGTACCCTACCCTTAGGCTAGGCGAGCCCTAGCCAAAGCCTAACCCTAGGGGTGCCCTAGCCTAAGCCTTGGGTTGCCCTAGCCTAAGCCTAGGGGTGCTCTAGCCTTAGGCTAGGGGAGCCCTAGCTTTAGCCTAAGCCTAGGGGTGCCCTAGCCTAAGCCTTGGGTTGCCCTAGCCTACACCTAGGGGTGCTCTAGCCTTAGACTAGGGGAGCCCTAGCTTTAGCCTAAGCCTAGGGGTGCCCTAGCCTAAGCCTAGGAGTGCCCTAGCCTAAGCCTAGGGGTGCCCTAGCCTAAGCCTAGCGCTGCCCTAGCCTAAGCCTAGGGGTGCCCTAGCCTAAGCCTAGGGGTGCCCTAGCCTAAGACTAGGGGTGCCCTAGCCTAATCTTAGGGGTGCCCTAGCCTAAGCCTAGGGGTGCCCTAGCCTAAGCCTAGGGGTGCCCTAGGGTTAGGCAAGGGTAGCCCTAGCCATAGCCTAAGCCTAGGGGTGCCCTTGCCTAAGCCTAGGGGTGCCCTAGGTTTAGGCAAGGGGAGCCCTAGCCTTAGCCTAAGCTTAGGGCGCCCTAGCCTAAGCTTAGTGGTGCTCTAGCCTAAGCCTAGGGGTGCCCTAGCATAAGCCTAGGGTTGGCCTAGTCTAAGCCTAGGGGTGCCCTAGCCTAAGGCTAGGGGTGCCCTAGCCTTAGTCTAGTGGAGCCCTAGCCTTAGCCTAAGCCGAGGGGTGCCCTTCCTAAGCCATGGGGTGCTCTAGCCTAAGGCTAGGGGTGCCCTAGCCTAAGCCTAGGGGTGCCCTAGCCTTAGGCTATTGGACCCCTAGCCTTAGCCTAAGACTAGGGGTGCCCTAGCCTAAGACTTGGGGTGCCCTAGCCTAAGCCTACGGGTGTCCTAGCCTAAGCCTAGGGGTGCACTAGCCTAAGCCTAGGGGTGCCCTAACCTTAGGCTAGGGGAGCCCTAGCCTTATCCTAAGCCTAGGGGTGCCCTAGCCTAAGCCTATGGGTGCCCTAGCCTTAGGCTAGGGGAGCCCTAGCTTTAGCCTAAGCCTAGGGGTGCCGTAGTCTATGGCTAGGGGTCACCTAGCCTACGCCTAGGGGTGCCTTAGCCTTAGGCTAGGGGATCCCTAGCCTTAGCCTAAGCCTAGGGGTTCCCTAGCCTAAGTGTAGGGGTGCCCTAGCCTGAGCCTAGGGGTGCCCAAGTCTTAGCCTAGGGGTGCCCTAGCCTTAGTCTAAGCCTAGGGTTGCCCTAGCCGAAGCCTATGGGTGCCCTAGCCTTAGGCTAGGGGAGCCCTAGCCTTAGCCTAAACCTAGGGGTGCCCTAGCCTAAGCCTCGTGGTGCTCTATCCTAAGCCTAGGGGAGCCCTAGCCTAAGGCTAGGGGTGCCCTTGCCTTAGGCTAGGGGAGCCCTAACCTTAGCCTAAGCCTAGGGGTGCCCTAGCCCAAGCCTAGGGGTGCCATAGCCTAAGCCTAGGGGTGCCCTAGCCTAAGCCTAGGGGTGCCCTAGCCTAAGCCTAGATGTGCCCTAGCCTAAGCCTAGGGGTGCCCTAGCCTTAGGGTAGCTGAGCCCTAGCCTTAGGCAATCTGAGCCCGAGCCTTAGCCTAAGCCTCGGGGTGCCCTAGCCTAAGACTAGGGTTGCCCTAACCTAAGCTTTTTGGTGCCCTAGCGTAAGCCTAGGGTTGCCCTAGCCTAAGCCTAGGGGTGCCCTAGCCTAAGCCTAGGGGTGCCCTAGCCTAAGCATAGGGGTGCCCTAGCCTAAGCCTAGGGGTGCCCTAGCCTTAGGCTAGGGGAGCCCTAGCCTTAGCCTAAGCCTAGGGGTGCCCTAGCCCAAGCCTAGGGGTTCCCTAGCCTAAACCTAGGGGTGCCCTAGCCTAAGCCTAGGGTTGCCCTAGCCTTAGCCTAGCTGAGCCCTAGCCTTAACCTAAGCCTAGGGGTGCCCTAGCCTAAGCCTAGGGGTACCCTAGCCTAAGCATAGGGGTGCCCTACCATAATCCTAGGGGTGCCCTACCCTAAGCCTAGAGTTGCCCTAGCTTAAGCATAGGGGTGCCCTAGCCTTAGGCTAGCTGAGCCCTAGCCTTAGGCTAGCTGAGCCCTAGCCTTAGCCTAAGCCTAGGGGTGCCCTAGCCTAAGCGTAGGGGAGCCCTGGCCTAAGCCTAGTGGTGCCTTAGCCTAAGCCTAGGGGTGCCCTAGCCTAAGACTAGGGGTGCCCTAGCCTAAGCTTAGTGGTGCCCTAGCGTAAGCCTAGGGGTGCCCTAGCCTAAGCCTAGGGGTGCCCTAGCCTAAGCCTAGGGGTGCCCTAACCTAAGCCTAGGGCTGCCCTAGCCTTAGGCTAGGGGAGCCCTAGCCTTAGCCTAAGCCTAGGGGTGCCCTAGCCTAAGACTAGGGGTTCCCTAGGCTAAGCCTAGAGGTGCCCTAGCCTAAGCCTAGGTGTGCCCTAGCCTAAGCCTTCGGGTGCCCTAGCCTAAGGCTAGAGGTGCCCTAGCCTTAGTCTAGTGTAGCCCTAGCCTTAGCCTAACCCTAGGGGTGCCCTAGCCTAAGCCTAGGGGTGCCCTAGTCTAACCCTAGGGGTGTCCTACCCTAAGCCTAGGGTTGCCCTAGCCTTAGCCTAGCTGAAACCTAGACTTAACCTATCCCTTGGGGTGCCCTAGCCTAAGCCTAGGGGTGCCCTAGACTAAGCCTAGGGGTGCCCTAGCCTAAGCCTAGGGGTGCCCTACCCTAAGCCTAGGGGTGCCCTTGCCTAAGCCTAGGGGTGCCCTAGCCTAAGCCTAGGGGTGCCCTAGCCTAAGCCTAAGGGTGCCCTAGGGTTAGACAAGGGGAGCCCTAGCCTTAGCCTAAGCCTAGGGGTGCCCTAGCCTAAGCTTAGGGGTGCCCTAGCCTAAGCCTAGGGGTGCCCTAACCTAAGCCTAGGGGTGCCCTAGCCTAAGCCTAGGGGTGCCATAGTCTTAGGCTAGGGGGCCCTAGCCTTAGCCTAAGCCTAGGGGTGCCCTAGCCTAAGCCTAGGGGTGACCTAGCCTTAGGCTAGGGGAGCCCTAGCCTTAGTCTAAGCCTAGAGGTGCCCTATCCTAGGCCAAGGGGTGCCCTACCCCAAGCCAAGGGATGCCCTAGCATTAGGCTAGAGGAGCCCTAGCCTTAGCCTAAGCCTAGGGGTTCCCTAGCCCAAGCCTAGGGATGCCCTAGCGTTACGCTAGAGGAGCCCTAGCCTTAGCCTAAGCCTAGGGGTTTCCTAGCCTAAGCCTAGGGGTGCCCTAGCCTAAGTCTAGGGGTATCCTAGCCTAAGCCTAGGGTTACCCTAGCCTTAGGCTAGGGGAGTCCTCGCCTTAGCCGAAGCCTTGGTGTGCCCTAACCTAAGCCTAGGGCTTCCCTACTTAAGCCTAGGGGTGCCCTAGCCTAAGCCTAAGGGTGCCCTAGCCTTAGACTAAGGGAGCCCTAGCCTTAGCCTAAGCCTAGGGCTGCCCTAGCCTGTTTCTTGGGGTGCCCTAGCATAAGCCTAAGGTTAGCCTAGTCTAAGCCGAGGGGTGCCCTAGCCTAAGGCTAGGGGTGCCCTAGCCTTAGTCTAGTGGAGCCCTAGCCTTAGCCTAAGCCTAAAGGTGCCCTTCCTAAGCCATGGGGTGCCCTAGCCTAACCCTAGGGGTGCCCTAGCCTATGACTAGGGGTGCCCTAGCCTAAGCGTAGTGGTGCCCTAGCCTTAGGCTAGGGGAGCCCTAGCCTTAGCCTAAGCCTAGGGGTGCCCTAGCCTAAGACTAGGGGTGCCCTAGCCTAATCTTAGGGGTGCCCTAGCCTAAGCCTATGGGTGCCCTAGCCTAAGCCTAGGGGTGCCCTAGGGTTAGGCAAGGGGAGCCCTAGCCTTAGCCTAAGCCTAGGGGTGCCCTAGCCTAAGACTAGGGATGCCCTAGCCTAATCTTAGAGGTGCCCTAGCCTAAGCCTAGGGGTGTCCTAGCCTAAGCCTAGGGGTGCCCTAGGTTTAGGCAACGGGAGCCCTAGTGTTAGCCTAAGCTTAAGGGTGCCATAGCCTAAGCTTAGGGGTGCTCTAGCCTAAGCCTAGGGGTGCCCTAGCCTAAGCCTAGGGGTGCCCTAGCCTTTGGCGAGGGGGCCATAGCCTTAGCCTAAGCCTAGGGGTGCCCTAGCCTAAGCCTAGTGGTGTCCTAGCCTTAGCCTAGGGGTGCCCTAGCCTAAGCCTAGGGGTGCCCTAGCCTTAGACTAGGGGAGCCCTAGCCTTAGCCTAAGCCTAGGGGTGCCCTAGCCTAAGCCTAGGGGTGCCCTAGGATAAGCCTAGGGTTGGCCTAGTCTAAGCCTAGGGGTGCCGTAGCCTTAGTCTAGTGGAGCCCTAGCCTTTGCCTAAGCCTAGGGGTGCCCTTCCTAAGCCATGGGGTGCCCTAGCCTTAGGCTAGGGGTGCCCTAGCCTAAGCCAAGGGGTGCCCTAGCCTTAGGTTAGAGGAGCCCTAGCCTTACCTTAAGTCTAGGGGTGCCCTAGCCTTAGGCTAGGCGAGCCCTAACCTTAGCCTAAGCCTAGGGGTACCCTAGCCTAAGCCTAGGGGTGCCCTGGCTTTAGGCTAGGGGAGCCCTAGCCTTAGCCTAAGCCTAGGGGTGCCCTATCCAAGCCTATGGGTGCCCTAGCCTAAGCCTAGGGGTGCCCTAGCCTAAGCTTAGGGGTTCCCTAGCCTTAGGCTAGGGGAGCCCTAGCCTTAGACTAAGCCTAGGGTTTCCCTAGCCTAAGCCTAGGGTTGCCCTAGCCAAAGCCTAGGGGTGCCCTAGCCTTAGGCTATAGGAGCCCTAGCTTTAGACTAAGCCTAGGGGACCCTAGCCTAAGCCTAGGAGTGCCCTAACCTTAGCCTAGGGGTGCCCTAGCCTAAGTGTAGGGTTGCCCTAGCCTGAGCCTATGGGTGCCCTAGCCTTAGCCTATGCCTAGGGGTGCCCTAGCCTAAGCCTAGGGGTGCCCTAGCCTAAGCCTAGGGGTGCCCTAGCCTTAGGCTGGGAGCCCTAGCCTTAGCCTAAGCCTAGGGGTGCACTATCATAAGCCTAGGGGTGCCCAAGCCTTAGGCTAGGGGAGCCCTATCAAAAGCCTAGGGGTGCCCTACCCTATGCCTAGGGGTGCCCTAGCCAAATCCTTGGGGTGCCCTAGCCTAAGGATAGGGGTGCTCTAGCCTAAGCCTAGGGGTGCCTTAGCCTTAGGCTAGGGGAGCCCTAGCCTTAGCCTAATCCTAGGGGTGCCCTATCCTAAGCCTAGTGGTGCCCTAGCCTAAGCCTAATCCTATGGGTGCCCTAGCCTAAGCCTAGTGGTGCCCTAGCCTAAGTCTATGGGTGACTTAGCCGTAGGCTAGGGGAGCCCTAGACTTATCCTATGCCTAGGGGTGACCTAGCCTAAGCCTAGGCTTGCCCTAGCCTAAGCCTAGGGGTATCCTAGCCTAAGCATAGGGGTGCCCTAGCCTTAGGCTAGGGGAGCCCTAGCCTTAGACTAAGTCTAGGGGTGCCCTAGCCTAAGCCTAGGGGTGCCCTAGCTTAAGCCTAGGGCTGCCCTAGCCTAAGCCTAGGGGTGCCCTAGCTTAAGCCTAGGGCTGCCCTAGCCTAAGCCTAGGGGTGCCCTAGCCTAAGCCTAGGGGTGCCCTAGCCAAAGCCTAAGGGTGCCCTAGCCTAAGCCTAGAGGTGCCCTCGCCTTAGGCTAGGAGAGCCCGAACAATAGCGTAAGCCTAGAGGTGCCTTTGCCTAAGCCTTGGTGTGCCCTAGCCTCAGCTCAGGGGTGCCCTAGCCTAAGCCTATGGGTACCCTAGCCTTAGGCTAGGGTTAGCCTTAGCCTTAGCCTAAGCCTAGGGGTGCCCTAGCCTCAGCCCAGGGGTGCCCTAGCCTAAGCCTATGGGTACCCTACCCTTAGGCTAGGCGAGCCCTAGCCAAAGCCTAAGCCTAGGGGTGCCCTAGCCTAAGCCTAGGGGTGCCCTAGCCTAAGCCTAGGAGTGCCCTAGCCTAAGCCTAGGGGTGCCCTAGCCTAAGCCTAGCGCTGCCCTAGCCTAAGCCTAGGGGTGCCCTAGCCTAAGCCTAGGGGTGCCCTAGCCTAAGACTAGGGGTGCCCTAGCCTAATCTTAGGGGTGCCCTAGCCTAAGCCTAGGGGTGCCCTAGCCTAAGCCTAGGGGTGCCCTAGGGTTAGGCAAGGGTAGCCCTAGCCTTAGCCTAAGCCTAGGGGTGCCCTAGCCTAAGACTAGGGGTGCCCTAGCCTAATCTTATGGGTGCCCTAGCCTAAGCCTAGGGGTGCCCTTGCCTAAGCCTAGGGGTGCCCTAGGTTTAGGCAAGGGGAGCCCTAGCCTTAGCCTAAGCTTAGGGCGCCCTAGCCTAAGCTTAGTGGTGCTCTAGCCTAAGCCTAGGGGTGCCCTAGCATAAGCCTAGGGTTGGCCTAGTCTAAGCCTAGGGGTGCCCTAGCCTAAGGCTAGGGGTGCCCTAGCCTTAGTCTAGTGGAGCCCTAGCCTTAGCCTAAGCCGAGGGGTGCCCTTCCTAAGCCATGGGGTGCTCTAGCCTAAGGCTAGGGGTGCCCTAGCCTAAGCCTAGGGGTGCCCTAGCCTTAGGCTATTGGACCCCTAGCCTTAGCCTAAGCCTAGGGGTGCCCTAGCCTAAGACTTGGGGTGCCCTAGCCTAAGCCTACGGGTGTCCTAGCCTAAGCCTAGGGGTGCACTAGCCTAAGCCTAGGGGTGCCCTAACCTTAGGCTAGGGGAGCCCTAGCCTTATCCTAAGCCTTGGGGCGCCCTAGCCTAAACCTAGGGTTCCCTAGACTAAGCCTAGGGGTGACCCAGCCTTAGCCTAGGGGAGCCCTAGCCTTAGTGTAAGCCTAGGGGTGCCCTAGCCTAAGCCTAGGGGTGCCCTAGCCTAAGCCTAGGGGTGCCCTAGCCTATGTCTAGGGGTTCCTTACCTAAGCCTAGGGGTGCCCTAGCCTAAGCCTACGGGTGCCCTAGCCTAAGCCTAGGGGTGCCCTAGCATAAGCCTAGGGGTGCCCTAGCCTAAGCTTAGGGGTGCCCTAGCCTAAGCTTAGGGGTGCCCTAGCCTAAGGCTAGGGGTGCCCTAGTCTTAGGCTAGGGGAGCCCTAGCCTTAGTCTAAGCCTAGGGTGCCCTAGCCTAAGTCTAGGGGTCCCCTAGTCTAATCTTAGGGGGGCCCTAGCCAAAGTCTAGGGGTGCCCTAGCCTAAGCCAAGGGGTGCCCTAGCCTAAGTCTATTTGTGCCTATCCTAAGCATGGGGGTGCCCTAACTTAAGCCTAGGGGTTCCCTTCCTAAGCCTAGGCGTGCCCTAGCCTTAGCCTAAGCCTAGGGGTGCCATAGCCTAAGCTTAAGGGTGCCCTAGCCTATGCCTAGGTGTGCCCTAGCCTTAGGCTAGGTGAGCCCTAGCATTAGCCTAAGCCTAAGGTTGCACTAGCCTACGCCTAGGGGTGCCCTAGCCTAAGCCTAGGAGTGCCCTAGGGTTAGGCTATGGGAGCCCTAGCCTTAGCCTAATCCTTGGGGTGCCCTAGCCTAAGCCTAGGGGTGCCCTAGCCAAAGCCAAGCGGTGCCCTAGCCTAAGCCTAGGGCTCCCCTAGTCTTAGGCTAGGGGAGCCCTAGCCTTAGCCTAAGTCTAGGGGTGCCCTAGCCTAAGACTAGTTGTGGCCTAGCCTAAGCCTAGGGGTGCCCTAGCCTTAGGCTAGGCGAGCCCTAACCTTAGCCTAAGCCTAGGGGTACCCTAGCCTTAGCCTAGGGGTGCCCTGGCTTTAGGCTTAGGGAGCCCTAGCCTTAGCCTAAGCCTAGGGGTGCCCTAGCCAAGCCTATGGGTGCCCTAGCCTAAGCCTAGGGGCGCCCTACCCTAAGCTTAGGGGTTCCCTAGCCTTAGGCTAGGGGAGCCCTAGCCTTAGCCTAAGCCTAGGGGTTCGCTAGCCTAAGCCTAGCGTTGCCCTAGCCTAAGACTAGGGGTGCCCTAGCCTTAGGCTAGGGGAGCCCTCGCTTTAGACTAAGCCTAGGGGTGCCCTAGCCTAAGCCTAGGGGTGCACTATCATAAGCCTAGGGGTGCCCTAGCCTTAGCCTAGGGGTGCCCTAGCCTAAGTGTAGGGTTGCCCTAGCCTGAGCCTATGGGTGCCCTAGCCTTAGCCTAAGCCTAGGGGTGCCCTAGCGTAAGCCTAGGGGTGCCCTAGCCTAAGCCTAGGGGTGCCCTAGCCTTAGGCTAGGTGAGCCATATCCTTAGCCTAAGCCTAGGGGTGCCCTAGCCAAAGCCTAGGGGTGCCCTATCCTAAGCCAAGGGGTTCCCTAGCCAAAGCGTAGGGGTGCCCTAGCCTTAGGCTAGGGGAGCCCTAGCCTTAGCCTAAGGCTGCGGGTGCCCAAGCTTAAGCCTAGGGGTGCCCTAGCCTAAGCCTTGTGTTGCCCTAGCCTTAGGCTAGGGGAGCCCTAGCCTTAGCCTAAGCCTAGGGGTTCCCTAGCCTAAGCCTAGGAGTTCCCTAGCCTAAACCTAGGGGTGCCATAGCCTAAGCATATGGGTGCCCTAGCCTTAGGCTAGGGGAGCCCTAGACTTAGCCTAAGCCTACGGGTGACCTATTCTAAGCCTAGGCTTGCCCTAGCCTAAGCCTAAGGGTCCCCTAGCCTAAGCATATGGGTGCAATAGCCTTAGGCTAGGGGAGCCCTAGCCTTAGCCTAAGCCTAGGGGTGCCCTAGCCTAAGCCTAGGGGTGCCCTAACCTAAGCCTAAGGGTGCCCTAGCCTAAGCCTAGAGGTTCCCTCGCCTTAGGCTAGGGGAGCCCTAACAATAGCGTAAGCCTAGGGCTGCCCTAACCTAAGCCTAGGGGTGCCCTGGCCTAAGCCTAGGAGTGCCCTATCCTTAGGCTAGGGGATCCCTAGCCTAAGCCTAAGCCTAGGGGTGCCCTAGCTTAAGCCTAGGGGTGCCCTAGCCTAAGCCTAGGGGTGCCCTAGCCTAAGCCTAGGGGTGCCCTAGCCTTAGGCTAGGGGAGCCCTAGCCTTAGCCTACGCCTAGGGGTGCCCTAGCCTAAGCATAGGGTGCCCTAGCCTAAGCCTAGTGGTGTCTTAGCCTAAGCCTAGGGGTGACCTAGCCTTAGCCTAAGCCTAGGGGTCCCCTAGCCTAAGCCTAGGGTTGCCCTAGCCTTAGCCTAGCTGAAACCTAGACTTAACCTAACCCTTGGGGTGCCCTAGCCTAAGCCTAGGGGTGCCCTAGACTAAACATAGGGGTGCCCTAGCCTAAGCCTAGGGGTGCCCTACCCTAAGCCTAGGGGTGCCCTTGCCTAAGCCTAGGGGTGCCCTAGCCTAAGCCTAGGGGTGCCCTAGCCTAAGCCTAAGGGTGCCCTTGGGTTAGACAAGGGGAGCCCTAGCCTTAGCCTAAGACTAGGGGTGCCCTAGCCTAAGCTTAGGGGTGCCCTAGCCTAAGCCTAGGGGTGCCCTAGCCTAAGCCTAGGGGTGCCCTAGCCTAAGCCTAGGGGTGCCATAGTCTTAGGCTAGGGGGCCCTAGCCTTAGCCTAAGCCTAGGGGTGCCCTAGCCTAAGCCTAGGGGTGACCTAGCCTTAGGCTAGGGGAGCCCTAGCCTTAGTCTAAGCCTAGAGGTGCCCTATCCTAGGCCAAGGGGTGCCCTACCCCAAGCCAAGGGATGCCCTAGCATTAGGCTAGAGGAGCCCTAGCCTTAGCCTAAGCCTAGGGGTTCCCTAGCCCAAGCCTAGGGATGCCCTAGCGTTACGCTAGAGGAGCCCTAGCGTTAGCCTAAGCCTAGGGGTTTCCTAGCCTAAGCCTAGGGGTGCCCTAGCCTAAGTCTAGGGGTATCCTAGCCTAAGCCTAGGGTTACCCTAGCCTTAGGCTAGGGGAGTCCTCGCCTTAGCCGAAGCCTTGGTGTGCCCTAACCTAAGCCTAGGGCTTCCCTACTTAAGCCTAGGGGTGCCCTAACCTAAGACTAGGGGTGCCCTAGCCTAAGCCTAGGGGTGCCCTAGCCTAAGCCTAAGGGTGCCCTAGCCTTAGACTAAGGGAGCCCTAGCCTTAGCCTAAGCCTAGGGCTGCCCTAGCCTATTTCTTGGGGTGCCCTAGCATAAGCCTAAGGTTAGCCTAGTCTAAGCCGAGGGGTGCCCTAGCCTAAGGCTAGGGGTGCCCTAGCCTTAGTCTAGTGGAGGCCTAGCCTTAGCCTAAGCCTAAAGGTGCCCTTCCTAAGCCATGGGGTGCCCTAGCCTAACCCTAGGGGTGCCCTAGCCTATGACTAGGGGTGCCCTAGCCTAAGCGTAGTGGTGCCCTAGCCTTAGGCTAGGGGAGCCCTAGCCTTAGCCTAAGCCTAGGGGTGCCCTAGCCTAAGACTAGGGGTGCCCTAGCCTAATCTTAGGGGTGCCCTAGCCTAAGCCTATGGGTGCCCTAGCCTAAGCCTAGGGGTGCCCTAGGGTTAGGCAAGGGGAGCCCTAGTCTTAGCCTAAGCCTAGGGGTGCCCTAGCCTAAGACTAGGGATGCCCTAGCCTAATCTTAGAGGTGCCCTAGCCTAAGCCTAGGGGTGTCCTAGCCTAAGCCTAGGGGTGCCCTAGGTTTAGACAACGGGAGCCCTAGCGTTAGCCTAAGCTTAAGGGTGCCATAGCCTAAGCTTAGGGGTGCTCTAGCCTAAGCCTAGGGGTGCCCTAGCCTAAGCCTAGGGGTGCCCTAGCCTTAGGCGAGGGGGCCATAGCCTTAGCCTAAGCCTAGGGGTGCCCTAGCCTAAGCCTAGTGGTGTCCTAGCCTTAGCCTAGGGGTGCCCTAGCTTAAGCCTAGGGGTGCCCTAGCCTTAGACTAGGGGAGCCCTAGCCTTAGCCTAAGCCTAGGGGTGCCCTAGCCTAAGCCTAGGGGTGCCCTAGGATAAGCCTAGGGTTGGCCTAGTCTAAGCCTAGGGGTGCCGTAGCCTTAGTCTAGTGGAGCCCTAGCCTTTGCCTAAACCTAGGGGTGCCCTTCCTAAGCCATGGGGTGCCCTAGCCTTAGGCTAGGGGTGCCCTAGCCTAAGCCTAGGGGTGCCCTAGCCTTAGGTTAGAGGAGCCCTAGCCTTACCTTAAGTCTAGGGGTGCCCTAGCCTAAGCCTTGTTGTGCCCTAGCCTAAGCCTAGGGGTGCCCTAGCCTTAGGCTAGGCGAGCCCTAACCTTAGCCTAATCCTAGGGGTACCCTAGCCTAAGCCTAGGGGTGCCCTGGCTTTAGGCTAGGGGAGCCCTAGCCTTAGCCTAAGCCTAGGGGTGCCCTATCCAAGCCTATGGGTGCCCTAGCCTAAGCCTAGGGGTGCCCTAGCCTAAGCTTAGGGGTTCCCTAGCCTTAGGCTAGGGGAGCCCTAGTCTTAGACTAAGCCTAGGGTTTCCCTAGCCTAAGCCTAGGGTTGCCCTAGCCAAAGCCTAGGGGTGCCCTAGCCTTAGGCTATAGGAGCCCTAGCTTTAGACTAAGCCTAGGGGACCCTAGCCTAAGCCTAGGAGTGCCCTAACCTTAGCCTAGGGGTGCCCTAGCCTAAGTGTATGGTTGCCCTAGCCTGAGCCTATGGGTGCCCTAGCCTTAGCCTATGCCTAGGGGTGCCCTAGCCTAAGCCTAGGGGTGCCCTAGCCTAAGCCTAGGGGTGCCCTAGCCTTAGGCTGGGAGCCCTAGCCTTAGCCTAAGCCTAGGGGTGCACTATCATAAGCCTAGGGGTGCCCAAGCCTTAGGCTAGGGGAGCCCTATCAAAAGCCTAGGGGTGCCCTACCCTATGCCTAGGGGTGCCCTAGCCAAATCCTTGGGGTGCCCTAGCCTAAGGATAGGGTTGCTCTAGCCTAAGCCTAGGGGTGCCTTAGCCTTAGGCTAGGGGAGCCCTAGCCTTAGCCTAATCCTAGGGGTGCCCTATCCTAAGCCTAGTGGTGCCCTAGCCTAAGCCTAATCCTATGGGTGCCCTAGCCTAAGCCTAGTGGTGCCCTAGCCTAAGTCTATGGGTGACTTAGCCGTAGGCTAGGGGAGCCCTAGACTTATCCTATGCCTAGGGGTGACCTAGCCTAAGCCTAGGCTTGCCCTAGCCTAAGCCTAGGGGTATCCTAGCCTAAGCATAGGGGTGCCCTAGCCTTAGGCTAGGGGAGCCCTAGCCTTAGACTAAGTCTAGGGGTGCCCTAGCCTAAGCCTAGGGGTGCCCTAGCTTAAGCCTAGGGCTGCCCTAGCCTAAGCCTAGGGGTGCCCTAGCCTAAGCCTAGGGGTGCCCTAGCCTAAGCCAAGGGGTGCCCTAGCCTTAGGCTAGGTGAGCCCTAGCCTTAGCCTAAGATTAGAGATGCCCTCGCCAAAGCCTAAGGGTGCCCTAGCCTAAGCCTAGAGGTGCCCTCGCCTTAGGCTAGGAGAGCCCGAACAATAGCGTTAGCCTAGAGGTGCCTTAGCCTAAGCCTTGGTGTGCCCTAGCCTCAGCTCAGGGGTGCCCTAGCCTAAGCCTATGGGTACCCTAGCCTTAGGCTAGGGTAGCCTTAGCCTTAGCCTAAGCCTAGGGGTGCCCTAGCCTCAGCCCAGGGGTGCCCTAGCCTAAGCCTATGGGTACCCTAGCCTTAGGCTAGGCGAGCCCTAGCCAAAGCCTAAGCCTAGGGGTGCCCTAGCCTAAGCCTTGGGTTGCCCTAGCCTAAGCCTAGGGGTGCTCTAGCCTTTGGCTAGGGGAGCCCTAGCTTTAGCCTAAGCCTAGGGGTGCCCTAGCCTAAGCCTTGGCTTGCCCTAGCCTACACCTAGGGGTGCTCTAGCCTTAGGCTAGGGGAGCCCTAGCTTTAGCCTAAGCCTAGGGGTGCCCTAGCCTAAGCCTAGGAGTGCCCTAGCCTAAGCCTAGGGGTGCCCTAGCCTAAGCCTAGCGCTGCCCTAGCCTAAGCCTAGGGGTGCCCTAGCCTAAGCCTAGGGGTGCCCTAGCCTAAGACTAGGGGTGCCCTAGCCTAATCTTAGGGGTGCCCTAGCCTAAGCCTAGGGGTGCCCTAGCCTAAGCCTAGGGGTGCCCTAGGGTTAGGCAAGGGTAGCCCTAGCCTTAGCCTAAGCCTAGGGGTGCCCTAGCCTAAGACTAGGGGTGCCCTAGCCTAATCTTAGGGGTGCCCTAGCCTAAGCCTAGGGGTGCCCTAGCCTAAGCCTAGGGGTGCCCTAGCCAAAGCCAAGCGGTGCCCTAGCCTAAGCCTAGGGCTCCCCTAGTCTTAGGCTAGGGGAGCCCTAGCCTTAGCCTAAGTCTAGGGGTGCCCTAGCCTAAGACTAGTTGTGGCCTAGCCTAAGCCTAGGGGTGCCCTAGCCTTAGGCTAGGCGAGCCCTAACCTTAGCCTAAGCCTAGGGGTACCCTAGCCTAAGCCTAGGGGTGCCCTGGCTTTAGGCTTGGGGAGCCCTAGCCTTAGCCTAAGCCTAGGGGTGCCCTAGCCAAGCCTATGGGTGCCCTAGCCTAAGCCTAGGGGCGGCCTACCCTAAGCTTAGGGGTTCCCTAGCCTTAGGCTAGGGGAGCCCTAGCCTTAGCCTAAGCCTAGGGGTTCGCTAGCCTAAGCCTAGCGTTGCCCTAGCCTAAGACTAGGGGTGCCCTAGCCTTAGGCTAGGGGAGCCCTCGCTTTAGACTAAGCCTAGGGGTGCCCTAGCCTAAGCCTAGGGGTGCACTATCATAAGCCTAGGGGTGCCCTAGCCTTAGCCTAGGGGTGCCCTAGCCTAAGTGTAGGGTTGCCCTAGCCTGAGCCTATGGGTGCCCTAGCCTTAGCCTAAGCCTAGGGGTGCCCTAGCGTAAGCCTAGGGGTGCCCTAGCCTAAGCCTAGGGGTGCCCTATCCTTAGGCTGGGAGCCCTACCCTTAGCCTAAGCCTAGGTGTGCACTATCATAAGCCTAGGGGTGCCCTAGCCTTAGGCTAGGTGAGCCATATCCTTAGCCTAAGCCTAGGGGTGCCCTAGCCAAAGCCTAGGGGTGCCCTATCCTAAGCCAAGGGGTTCCCTAGCCAAAGCGTAGGGGTGCCCTAGCCTTAGGCTAGGGGAGCCCTAGCCTTAGCCTAAGGCTGCGGGTGCCCAAGCTTAAGCCTAGGGGTGCCCTAGCCTAAGCCTTGTGTTGCCCTAGCCTTAGGCTAGGGGAGCCCTAGCCTTAGCCTAAGCCTAGGGGTTCCCTAGCCTAAGCCTAGGAGTTCCCTAGCCTAAACCTAGGGGTGCCATAGCCTAAGCCTAGGGGTGCACTAGCCTTAGGCTGGGAGCCCTAGCTTTACCCTAAGCATATGGGTGCCCTAGCCTTAGGCTAGGGGAGCCCTAGACTTAGCCTAAGCCTACGGGTGACCTATTCTAAGCCTAGGCTTGCCCTAGCCTAAGCCTAAGGGTCCCCTAGCCTAAGCATATGGGTGCAATAGCCTTATGCTAGGGGAGCCCTAGCCTTAGCCTAAGCCTAGGGGTGCCCTAGCCTAAGCCTAGGGGTGCCCTAACCTAAGCCTAAGGGTGCCCTAGCCTAAGCCAAGGGTGCCCTAGCCTAAGCCTAGAGGTGCCCTCGCCTTAGGCTAGGGGAGCCCTAACAATAGTGTAAGCCTAGGGCTGCCCTAACCTAAGCCTAGGGGTGCCCTGGCCTAAGCCTAGGAGTGCCCTATCCTTAGGCTAGGGGATCCCTAGCCTAAGCCTAAGCCTAGGGGTGCCCTAGCTTAAGCCTAGGGGTGCCCTAGCCTAAGCCTAGGGGTGCCCTAGCCTTAGGCTAGGGGAGCCCTAGCCTTAGCCTACGCCTAGGGGTGCCCTAGCCTAAGCATAGGGTGCCCTAGCCTAAGCCTAGTGGTGCCTTAGCCTAAGCCTAGGGGTGACCTAGCCTTAGCCTAAGCCTAGGGGTCCCCTAGCCTAAGCCTAGAGGTGCCCTAGCCTAAGCCTAGGGGTGCCCTAGCCTAAGCCTAGGGGTGCCTTAGCCTAAGCCTAGGTGTGCCCTAGCCTAAGCATAGGGGTGCCCGAGCCTAAGCCTAGGGGTGCCCTAGCCTTAGGCTAGGGGAGCCCTAGCCTTAGCCTAAGCCTAGGGGTGCCCTAGCCTAAGCCTAGGGGTGCCCTAGCCTAAGTCTAGGGGTGCCCTAGCCTTAGGCTATAGGAGCCCTAGCCTTATCCTACGCCTAGGGGTCCCCTAGCCTAAGCCCAGGGGTGCCCTAGCCTAAGCGTAGGGGTTCCCTAGCATAAGCCTAGGGGTGCCCTAGCCTAAGCCTAGGGGTGCCCTAGCCTTAGGCTAGGCGAGCCGTAGCCTTAGCCTAATCCTATGGGTGCCCTAGCCTAAGCCTACAGATGCCCTAGCCTGAGCCTGTTCTGTCTGACTTCCGCGTTAGGACACATAGACCATCTGAGTAAACCCTTTGATTCTGTGTCCTTCTCCTTCCCATAGACAAAACTGCAGCCAGCACCAGACATTAAACCTGCAGACTAAAGGTTTGTCAAAAGTCTAGAAAGAGCAGTCATACCTTGAAAACCTAGCCTGCAGAAGAGAAGACACAGAATCAAAAGCTACAACTGAAAAAAAAAAAAAAGCTCCAAGTGGGGGTCATTCAGACAACCGATTCCAATGAGTACACTTGAGCTTCTCACAGTGTAAAATTGCTTTTACTTTCATACTATTGTAATTCAAACAGTTTCCCATATCTCACCTCCAAATGTAACTCCAGCAAATTCAAGTATATTAAGGAAGAGGCAATTATTCTGGTGTTTCCCCTGCAACGATTATGGAGTCTCAAATAGTTTTACTATTCTCAGTTCATGCCTTAGATTTTCAACTATTTGAATGTGAAGGAAATCTTAACATGCAGCATTTCATAGGCTGTCTTCAGTGTTGCCTCACCCAGATTTACGTTTTTCATTTCTAGAGTGCCTCAACATGAGTTTTTTTTGGGGGGGTTGGTTAAGGAGCATTATCATTTTCCATCATCAGTTGTTGATGGGAAATTTTACATCCTGCAGGTTCCTGTATACAATAATTACATTAAACAATGGAGCTTTCTGTATCTTCCTGTTTTTCACAACAGGTTATGCTCACTCATATTGTTAGCTTATCACGCCAAATGTCCAAGATGCACAGGTGGTGTTAATTGAAGAGCGGAATGATTCATGCATTGGTCACTTTACCATTTCAAGTTCATGAGCATCTTGATTTTGAAATTCAGTAAAGGGAGATGATGCCTTAGCCAGTTAAATGCTTCTCCTTCCAAACCTCACGTACACTCAGACATATCTGAGCAGAAGCCACATTATCTACGTGAAACAGCTTTGGGTGCTCCCCAGTTATATGCAGATGCCCACAAAACATGAGATTATTTTGCTTTCTCTGACTTGGCTCTTACTAGCATTCAGCCTCATTCCATCTCTTTTGTAGATGGTTGTGGATTCTGGGGGGGCTATGGCATAATGGTGGGCTTATGAGGTTAAAAAAATCTTGTAGCAAAGTTTTCTTGATGTGCATTTAATATTTATTTACAACTCTCTTTTATATACGTGTGTCTGTGGATTTTAACATTTAAGTGCACAGATTAGCATATTCCCATAGCGGAGTGAACCTCCCTTCCGTCATGTCTATAGGTATTTCTCCTTCCTATGGGCAGCTGGACAGTAATTTATCTGGGGAACGTCTGGTAAACCATGACAATGGTGCTTCCCCAGCTTTCTGGGATGAAGGGCCAGGCCATTGGTTACCTTTATAGAAGTCTCCTGACACTTCCTAGTGATGTCTGTTTCTGGGATCATAGTGGCTTCCTCTTCCTCGGTTGGTCTTGTTGGTAGGTGCTGTCCAGTTGGTCTGCTTCAAAGCAACCTCAATGTACAGGACAAGGAAAGGCTTGCCAGTCCTGGGCCACCCTCATTTCTTTCTGATGTTTGAACCCATCGTTGCAGCTCCCTTGGCCATGCATTCTTCAAACGGCCTGGCTCTTTGTCACTGATCCTCCCCTTTAATCTGACCAAAAGTGTTCGTATTTTGGTCCTCTTCCTGAGAAGGTTCTGCCTAGTTTTACTAGTCCTCCACTACCTGACAGTGTATCAATGATTAGCATAAGGTTTTCAGTGGTGTATTTCGTCATCCTCAGTGTGTCCTTATTGGGGGCTCTTACAACTCTTGTTACAATCCATACACCAATTGTATCTGACATAGTCATACGTATATTGCCATCATTCTTTTCTAGACATTTACTTTCTATTGAGCCCTTGGGATCAGCTCCCCTTTCTTTCCTCCTCCCCCACTCGTGGTTCCTTGATAGATTATAGATTGTTATTATTTTCATATCTCACATCGACCATTGTCTCTTTTATCCTCAGCTTTCTGTTGCTCCTCTCCCTGCGAGGGGTGTGTGGTTATGTCATTCATTGCTATCGGTTCCCCTTCCTTCCATCCTCTACCCTCCTTCCCCCTACTCTTTTGGTATCTCTATTCCCATTCCTGTTCCTGGGTTCCATGTGTTGTGAGTTTTATCTCTTGTTAATACCTATGCAGTCTAGTCCAGAGTGGGAAGCGGCACTGGGGTGATGATATTGGGAGGTGAGGAGGCCTCAAGGGGTCAGAGGCAGATTTTGTGATTCATTGGTGTGATCCATGTCTCCTCAGGGGGGCCTCCACCCAGTGGGACACAGCATCTGGGATACTTGTGGCTTTCTCCTGAGACAGCATGGTGGCCAAGGGACCGGGCATTGAGGGTGGGACTCTGGGCCTGGGGTGGCAGCACTTGCAGAAGCCAACCCCTCCCCCAGGCACCCACCTGGATATGGACGAGCACTTGAGACAGTTGGCTGTGAACTTTGATGGTGGCCTCAGTGTCTCAGAGCAGGTGGGGTCTGGCCTGAGTCAGCTCCCACAGCTCCAACCTGGAAGCCCTGCCCCAGGCGGGGGTCAGCAGTTATCCCAGCATGCTCTTTCCTCCCCCTCAGCTTCTCTCTGGTCAGCCCTTCAGCTTCCTGGCTGGGTTTAGAACTTGTCCTAAGCTCCCTGAGGGCCACCGTCCTGAGATCTTGCTCAGCGCTTCAGGCCTTTCTGCAAACTCTCCTCCCAGGAGCCCAGTATTACTAGCAGTTTACCCCTTGCTCTAACGATGCTCCAGGAGGCCTGCTTGGGAAGTGTTGGGCTGTTGCCTGGTTCAGTCCCACTAACTGCTCCTCAGGAGATAGAAGAGGTTCCCTGCTCCTGGAAAGATTTACTGGCTTTCAAACCCTCTGGAGGATCCCCATGAGTCAGCAGGTGGGGTCATTCTAAAGCCCGGCACTCCACAGGTAGCCACGTTGTGTGCCACCCAGGCATGCTGTGTGTTTGGAGGAGACTGCACACCCTTCAAAGGTAGAAGCTGCACCCCTCCATGGTTCTTGCATGCAGCAAATGCAGGGCCCCTGAGACTCCGGGCCCGCCTCTGGGCTAGGATCATGGGCAAATCATTATCTCGCCTAAGCTCCATCTGGGCTGGAAACGCAGTAGCTTCTGCTGTGACCTGGGTCAGTCTGGGGCTGTGCAGGGCATCCTCAGCCCAGCTCAACTCTTCCCAGAATGCCCCTGCAGATGCAGGGAGCCCCTGGCTTGGGAAAGTGACCCTGCTAAGTGGGCTTTGTGACCAGGCTCCCTGATCCACCGACCCAGCTTTGCCTCCTCCACAGGCCGCAGACAGCAGGGGCTGCCCTGGGTTCCCTGAACTCGGGCCCTCTCCAGAGACAGTGTGGGCAGGACCTGGAGGGTGTGGAAGTGAGTCGTGCCGGGAAAGTGGATGGAGGAACGGAGGGTAGGGTAGATGCTGGGTGGGCTGAGGGGGCAGGAGATGCCCTGCAGAGTTCTAGAACCAGGGCTGAGGGATGTGGGAGCTGTTGGGGCCAGCTGGCCCTTTTGTGAGTTTTAGGAGCTGCCTGAACCCCATCCACATTGACCCTCTCCAGCCCCACCTTTGGCAGATGCTGGCAGAGAAGTTCAAGGTCTTCCAGGAGAAAGGGCAGAGTATGGGGCTGCCAGGGTTCAGGCCCTGAGGGAGCTGGCAGGTGCCCTGGAACTCGCCTCCCCCAGCTCCATGGCCCCGAGTCAAGTCCACAGGAGCTGCGTAGAGGACGCATGGGTGAGGCTGGACAAGGCAATGAAAGCCCGCACAGAGGTGGGTGCCTAGAGGGACAGGCCAGCGACAGCCAAAGGGCTCGGGACACAGGGGCCTACCCCAGATGTGTGTGCGTGTGTGTGTGTGCTCATGTGTAGGGGTGGGCATGTGGGTGTGTGCATGCGTACTTCTGTGTGTATTCTCGTGTGCGCATGTGTGTATGAAGGGGCATGGCTGACTCCAGCTCCCAGCATCAATCAGCCTTCCCCGTCCAACCATGCTCCTTCCTGCCCCCAGTTTGGAGTCCTTCAGCGCAGGTCACTCCTTGTGGCAGGAGCACGAAGTGTGCTCTCCCAATGCTCCCTGAGCACGGTCCACAGTTTCGTTTGGGGCACAGGCCCTGCTGGTCTTCTTGCTGACCGCCACTCTTAGAGCTCCCTGCCTCCCCTCCCCACACCCTCCTTTCTCGGGATCTGGTGTCTCAGTGCACTGAGCACCTGACAGGTCCTGCAACCGAAATCCTGGGGCTGGGTGGCTCCGGGGCCAGCCCTCTCCTCACTGACTGTTGGAGTTGCTACAGGCAGACCCCCTGACAGGCAGCCCACTCGCTCCCTGAGCCTCAATCCTCATGTGCTCAGGGCTCCCCATCTTTTTGCCTTCCTCCCAACATGCGTGTCAAGACCCTTTCCTCCCTCGGGCCCTGCCTGTGGGCCCCAGGCCTCATCAGGAACCTGCTGTGAACAGAGGAAACCATCCATCTTCTAACCACCGAAGGGCAAGAAGGCGCGAATGTACAGCGATGATAATAGGTAAAGGTCATGGTAAAGTCATAGAGGACAGGAAAGACAGGGTCGAGAGAATACAATACAGAGTCAGACATGTTTTATTAGGCATGCTCACTTCAGCTCCTCTTGATGGACCACGTGGAACTGGGAGAAGTGGAACCTTTGCTATCTTGGGACGTGTATAGGGAGCATGGAGACACACTTCTTCAGTAGTGACATGGGTCACAAGGTGGGCGGTATCTATCATAAGGCCCCTGTACTTGAGCTCACCAAGGTGAGGAAAGCTAATACCTGCATTGGGGGAAGCTACAAGGGGGGCTGGGTGTCACGGTGGGAAGAGAGGGCAAAAGGATCATATCTGCTTCTACACAGAGATACAATCAGTCATGTGCTCACATTAAGGCAGCCTAGCTGTTAACGGAGAATCCGTGGGAATGATTTTTAAAGCAGGATAACGTACTTGGACTTTACCTCTAACTTACCAAAGTAGAGGCTTTCCTACCGTGGAATACCAGCTTTCCAGATTCTCCCTGTTATAAGTTAGGGAATAGAGTCTTCGTCCTATTTCCCTCCGTGTTAAAGCCCCACAAATCCCCAAGCCACAGTCTTTGCTCAAAAGGAGGTGGCCCTGTTCTCAGGGAGAAAGTTGCTGGCCTTCCTTCCCGCTGTGCCCTCAATTTCCACCAGGCGGCGCTAGAGCTGTGGGGCCACATGCAGAAGGTGGTCCTGGTGGAGGGTGCTGTCCTTGGCCACGACCTGGCGTCTGTGGAGGTCCTGCAGCGCCAGCACCGCCTCCTGCAGGGGAGGGCCCCAGTCCCTCCCCACCGAAAGAACCCCTCTTTGTAGGCAATGGATGGATGAGGAACCCTCACCCCCAGCTGACCCCAGGCAGGACTGCAGCCTGCCCCTGCCCCCTCTGGGATGGGGGGTGACGGTCCTGGGCATGACCTAGGCTGGGGTACAGCCAGGATGGCCTGCAGAGTCCTAGGTGGAGGAGCATTCAGCGTGCTCTCTGCCAGCTGCAGAGGGAGTTGGTGGCTGTGGACAAGGTGGTGGTTCAGATGGGGATGGAGTCCATCCAGGTACACCCTGCGGTCCAAGAGGGCCTGGCCGAGCAGCTGGCTGAGGTGCTGGAGGCCTGGGCCACCTGAACATGAAGGCCTGGGAGCAGGGCCAGCAGCTGGAGTGGGTAGCCCATGGCCACGCCTTCCTCAGGCACTGCCAGGAACTGCTGTATGTGCCACCCCACCTGGATGGGGGCTCGCTCTGTTCCATGTGGGTGGGGGCACCCAGCTCTTCCCTGCCTCCTCCCTGTTCTGCCCTCTGGCCCTGAGACCTGTTCCCATGCCCTGTCCCCCACCCAGCACTCGGGCTCAAGAGAAGCAGGCGCTAGTCTATATCCTCAGAAAGGCCAGCTGGGGCCAAGGAGACACTGGGGCAGGAGCTCTGCCTGAGAGCCCAGGCAGTGCGGCCGGCGGGGTAGCAGCTGCTGGACACCAGCCACGTCATGGCCCCAGAGATGTGCACGCTGAGGGCTAGGGCCAGGGTGGTGCGTGGCCAGAGCTCCCTTTCCTGCTTCTCCCTGCTCCATGGTAATCCAGCCCTGCCCCACCCAGGCGACACCCTGAGCCCCACCCAACAGCCCTCTGCCCCCCAGGTCACAGTGTCTCCCGGAGCTGGACAGGCAGCTGCAGGAGCTCTGGACGGCCTGGGCCCTTCACCAGGAGCACTGCCAGGTGAGCCAGGACCAGGAGGAGCTGCGGGGCATGCTGGGTCAGGCGGAGGTCTGGCTGGCCTCCTGAGAGGACCTCCTGCTAGATCCTGACTGTGGGGTGAGCAGGAATCCGCCCCTTAGAGGGCCACATGCCTGGCACCAGGACTTGGAAAGGCAGCTGGCAGCCCAGGAGGAGAAGCTCACCCAGCTCCAAATGTAGGTGAGGGTGTGGAGGGCGGGACTGAGGAGGGGTCGAGGGGCCTCCACCTGCGGTGGGGTCTCCAGAGCATTGACCTGCCCTGAGGGGCACCCATTCGGGGAAACAGCCGCAGGGTCCTGTCCTCCATGGGCAGTCTGGCTCTGTGGGGTCCATCACAGCTTCTTCTGCCCAACTGCTCCCTCCCCTCCTCCTCCTGGTTTCCCCCTCTGAGAGCTGCCCCCAGAGCAAGCCCTGTGGGACACAGAGGGTCACTATGGGTGGAAACCAATCAATAATCTCATGGGTGCAGAGCACACTCTGAGGAACACAGGGGAGGTGACACTAGCTACAGAGAATCTGAGTGGAGCGAGGGTTTGTAATCCTTGTGTAGGCTGGGGATGGGGCTGATTGCGGGGGGGGGGGGGGGGATTGATACCACAGGATCCTGTGGGACTGAAAGTGAGGACCTGAGGGTGGACGGGCAGAGGGAGTGCCCCATCCTCTGAGGTAGGAAGGTGGTCAGCTAGGGTGAGCACGGAGGAAGATGAGCAGGGGCTGCTGCAGTCACGCAAATGTCACGTAAGAATCTCACTTTAGTATAAAATGTTTGTCTCCATTGCAAAGCCACCTCTAGCAACTAGGATCCCCTCTCTCCCCATCTGGAGTTGACGAGTAAAGAAAATCAAAAACTGAAGCAAAGCAGTCCACAGGTCTAACGGACCACCAACACCACAGCCCTCCATCCTTGTCCTGGAGACCAGGAGTGTTAGATGGTGCCCAGCCACCGCCTCAAACTGCTCTGGTTGAGCTCAAACTGGCAACTTGTGCACAGCTTGAAAGCCAATGGAAGTTGACTTCATGAAGAGAGGGCATTACAAGTTTGACAGGGACTGCTGGAACCCCGAGACCAGGGCCCTTCAAATCCAAAACAGAGCCCAGCTCCGGGAATCACCCCTGCCCAAGCAACAGTCGAGCAGATAAAGTGAACGCATGGCACCTGTGAGGCAAGTGCTTCCCAGAGCAAACGGGAACATTTGCCCTCAAAAATCAGGAGGGAGGAGGGGTCAGGGAGGAGGCAAGAAGAGTGCTGCGTTATATTATTGTTAAGCTGCTCTGCATGTTTCCACTTAAAAGAAAAACCCTCTATATTAAAATTCATATATATATGTGCATTATATGTGTATATATATATATATTAGTCAAACCCAAGGTCAGAAAAAGGCATGCCCCGGGCTGCTCCTCGTGGCAAGGTCAGTGATCTGAAACCCATCAGAAAGACGCGGCTCAGCTATCTGCTCCCGTAGTGACAGCCTCAGAGAGCCGCAGGGGCCGTCGTGTGCTGTCCTACAGGGCCTCGATGATAGAAATCGACTCGATGGCAATGTTTTGAGTGCTTTGAAAGTCAGAAACTGTAGACAGTGATCTATAAACATCCTTCTCTCCTGTAAGGTGTCTGTAACACAATCAAAGGAAAACAATCGGTCTGCTCTCCAGATCTTCAATGGGACCATTTCCAGGGAGCCTGGCCACACACTGCCAGGCTGTGCCTCCTCAGATCCGCTGGCACTGCTAGGAAGATTGTGGGCCCTGCAGGGGTGGGGGACTCCCCAGCCTGCTCCCCAGCAATAGAGGCACTAGGCCAAGACTGGAAGAGCCCCGGCGGGGGGAGAGTGGGGAGGTTGAGGCAGTCACTGTGCCCTGCTTCTGACACTATTCATGTGGCTGCTATGGTCACCCTTGACCTCAGGGAAGGCCAAGGGTCACCAGGGCAGAAAACACTTCCTTTTTATGGTGAGGAACATATCGGGTCTCAACTCCACTGCTAATTAGCTGTGGTCTCTAGCAAGTAACCCAGCCTCTCCGTGCACCCAGTTTCCCCAGTGCTATCTGGAGTCCCCAGAAGGGCCAGGTACAGCCAGGCTGCTTGCAGCTGGGCCAGAACCAGCAGCTGCCCTCACCGTGCCCTGAAGCCAGAAGCCCAGAACTCAAAGGCTGAGCTTTGCTGAAGGTCGTCCGACATGGCCTCTCAGCTTAAGTAAGGGGTCCCAAGCTCCAGGCTGCACAAGTTGCTCCCTGGAACACGTGGCCCGGGCCCCCAATGTGGGCACACAGAAAGCCAGTTCACCTCTCAGGGGTTTGGCAAAGCCTCAGCACAGCAAGGGTCTCCCTGGAAGCCCCTCCACCCCATGCCCAGCACCTCCCCCAAACTCATCCCTGCTCCAGGCAGCTGGTACTCACTGTAGGTCCTGTCACCACTGCTGGGCCCTGGGGGCAGTGCTGGGCCACCACTCCAGCAGGCTCTCCGCTAGTGGGGCAGGCTGCCCCCTGGTGGCCACCCATCTTCACCTGGTGCAGAAACATTGCAAACTTGGTTAAGAGGAGCTGAGAAGAGAGGAGAGGGGTCACAGGGGGCCCTGGCTGGTGGGCTGTGAGACACGTCAGTGAGTGACTGGGCAGGGCAGGTCTGGATAGCCATAGAACTTGCCCCTCTACGCAGAGATGGGAATAGGAAGTCACAGGTGTCCTCAGTCCAGACTGATGTTCCCCATCAGCCCATTGTGCATGCAGCACCCCCTCCACCACCCGTCTTCATTCGGCTCCATGGCACCTTCCTTGCCCCTAGCCCCTTCCTCACTAGGGTGTGCTCATAGTCCTCTCTCCTCTGGCCACCTGCTGCTGGCTGCTCAGCCAGCTCTGCAAGTCCTCAGCTTCCCTCAGGAAGCCCTGCAGTGCCAGCATCCTCTTCAGATCCTGGCCCCTGTGGTGACAGCCTGAGTCCCCCAACAGTTAGTGTGCATGTGTCCACACTCTGCAGGACAAGGGACCCAATCAAAGGTGCTGCCTGAAAGACAAGGTTCTTCATGGTCTTTGCACAGGCTGCTCCTCTGGATTCAAGAAGCAAACCCAGGCCAGGGGGAGTTGGGGCTGGCGAGGGTGTGGCTGTGGGGAAGGGCAGGTGACTGGAGCCAGGGAGCCAAGCCCCTGCCCTGCAGGCTCTCCTCAAAGGTTTGTGGGAAGAGGAAACAGTGAAGGACTCATCTATTCCTGACACATGTCTACAGGCCTCCGTCACGGTTCTCTTCAAGGCAGGGGTAGCATCTAGGGGAATAAGCAACCCCAGCCAGTTTTCTGGTACCCACAGATGCAGTGACCCTCACTGTTGGGCTGCCAACTCCCGCAGTGTCTGCAGCTGCTTCCAGAGCCTCCCCTGCATCACACCCAGCTGCTCTGAGACCTCAGTTACAAGGATCTACATATAACTTCCTCCCTGGGGGATGGACAACAGAAAAGTGGGTGAAGGGAGACAAAATATGTAAGATCTGACAAATTATCAATTGTTCATGAGTGAGGGGGAAACAGGGAGGGCGAAGAGAAAAATGAGGACATGATGCCAGGGCCTTAAATGGAGAGCAAATGTTTTGAGAATGATGAGGGCAATGAATGTACGGATGTGCTTTACACAACTGATGTATGTATGGATTGTGATAAGAGTTGTATGTGCCCCTAATAAAATGATTTAAAAAAATTAAATCATTTAAATTTCTTAGGACAATGCCATTTGTATTTCAAAGCAACATTCACAAAAGCTATTTTTTCACCTTTACTATCTTCTATTTAGTGTTAGATAGTGCAAAAACAATTCTTATGCCTTTTTATGAGATGTAATGAGTGTAGACGTAAATTTATGCATAATTAAAAATTTGAATGAACAAAATATTTTGTTAAAGAATTTGAACTTTTGTGAAAATCATAGAAAGCATATAGCATTTTATTGAAGGGTTGGGAATTTTTTCCTCTATTTTATTCTAGTATTTGGTCTGAGGTTCTTACCGCATATTCTGATTGTTGTCATGTAAGAGAATGTACATTCCATTAAGAGAAAACTTTCCTTATAATATTTTCCTATCCATTGCTTCCTGCTGTATCTCTCATTTGTTCTTTTATCATTTTTCCTATAAAAACCCAGGCTGCTTAATTTTATTCTTATTAAGCATTTATATAAGTTAGGAAAATATTTATTATATATACATTTTTATTAAAAATCTTTTCTTGGAGACTCTTACAACTTTTGTTTCAATCCATATTGATTGCATGAGGCTTTTTGTACATATGTTGCCTTCATTCATTTATACACATTTCTTTCCTTTTCTTTTTTAAAATCATTTTATTGGGGCTCATACAACTCATCACAATCCATACATACACCAATTGTGTAAAGCACACTTATACATTCGTTGCCTTCATCATTCTCAAAATTTGCTTTCCGCTTGGGTTCCTGGAATCAGCTCATTTCCCCTTTCCCCTCTCCCCCTCTCACCCTGCTCCTCTTCCCTCATGAACCCTTAATAATTTATACATTATTATTTTCTCTTATCTTACACTGTGCGGCGTCTCCCTTCACCCAATTTTCTGTTGCCCATCTCCCAGGGGGGAAGTTATATGTAGATCCTTGTGATCGGTTTCCCATTTCTACACCCACTTCCCTCCCAGTATCGCCACTCTCACCGCTAGTCCTGGGGGGTTCATCTGTCCTGGATTCCCTATGTTTCCAGTTCCCGTCTGTACCGCTGTGTATCTTCTGGTCTAATCAGATTTGCAAGGCAGAATTGGGATCATGAGAGGTGGGGGGAGGAAGCGTTTAATATCTAGAGGAAGGTTGTGAGTTTCATTATTGCTACACTGAACCCTGAGTGACTCATGTCCTTCCCACTACCCCTCCGTAAGGGATGTCCAGTTGTCTACAGGTGGGCATTGGTCCCCCGTCATGCACTCCCCTCATTCACGATGATATAATCCCCCTCCCGCCTTTGTTGCTTGAAAACTGGTCCCCTCAGCCCTTCATGATCACACATGTTGGTGTGATGCTTCCATGTGGGCTTTGTTGCTTCTGGGCCAGATTTTTTACTTTCAAGCCTCTAAGACCCGGGATGCTATATCGCTTGATAGCCAGCCACCATCAGCCTTCTTCACCACACTTACTTATGCACACATTCATCTTCAGCGTTTATGTGGGGAAGGTGATCACACAATGATGGTTTTTGTTCTTTGGTGTCTGCTACCTGATCCCTTCAACACCTCGTGTTCACTTAGGCTTGTGTGCTTCTTCTCTGTGGGCTTTGTTGCTTCCGAGCTAGATTTCAGCCTGTTTGCCTTCAGGCCTTTAAGACCCCCAGAGTTTCATTATATTGTGCAGAGAGTGGCTATGAGCCAAACTCACTCGACTGCACCCAACAACAATAACAGCAGGACTTGTGCTTCTAACAATATGCTGAAGAAGACCTTAAGAGAATCTCCCCTTCGTTTAGAGCAGCGGCTCTCGACCTGTGGGTCGTGTCTATTTAGGGGGTCAAACAGCCCTTTCATGGTGTGGCCTGAATTATAGCAGAAGCAAAATTATAGCTATGATGTAGCAACAAAAATAATTTTATGGTTGGTTGGTCACGACTACATGAGGTACTGTATGAAAGGGTCGTGAGTAAGAATGTTGAAAACCACTGTCCAAGAGGAAGACTCAATTCTTGATACAGTTGAAGGGCAACAAAATAGACTCAACCCCAATATAGATGGGATAGCACAGTGGCTACAACAATAAACACAAGCCAAAGACACACTGCAAGGATGGCACAAGACGGGACAGTGTTTCATTATATTGACATAGAGTTGCTATGAGTCAAAACCCACAAGAAAAAAAAAACAGGACTTGTTTTTCTAACACTGTACCTAAGTAGACCTTAAGAGAATCTCCTATTAGTTTAGCGCAGCGGGCCTCAAACTGAGGGTCGTGACCCCTTTTGGGGGATGAATGACCCTTTCACGGCAGTGGACCGTTCATTAAAGTGGAAAAATTAGAGTTATGATGTAGCAATGAAAATAATTTCATGATTTGGCAGTCACCACTACATGAGGAATGGTATGAAAGAGTCGTGGCATTAGGAAGGTTGAGAACCACTTCCCTAGAGGAAGACAGAATTCTTGGTAGAGTAGAAGGGCAGCAAAGGAGAGGCAGCCCCTACAAGATTGATTAGCCCAGTGGCTGCAACAATGAGCACAGGCAAATGAACAACTCTGACCATGGCATTGGACTGGGCAGCATTTCATTATATTGTGCATAGAGTTGCTGTGACCAGAAACCCACTCGACAGCACTCAACAAAAATAACTACAGGACTTGTGCTTCTAAAATATGGTGAAGTAGGACTTCAGAGAAAGTCCTTTAACTTTAGAGCAGCAGTTCACAACCTGTGGGTCGCGCCCCTTGGGAGGGTAGAATGACCCTTTCACGGGGGTGGTCGGATTCATAACGGTAGTTCAATTAGGGTGACAAAGTACCAATGAAAATAATTTTATGGTTGCTGGTCTCCACTAAATGAGAATCGATATGAAAGGGTAGTGGCATTAGGAAGGTTAAGAACCACTTCTCTAGGGAAAGACACAAATTTGGTACAGAAGGGAAGGAAGAGAGCGGCAGTCTCCAACAAGTTGGATTAGCACAGTGGCTGCAACACTGAGGCCAAGCACACAAGCACGGTGAGGGTGGCACAGGGCAGGGCAGCGTTTCATTATATTGTGCATAGAGTTGCTAAGAGTCAAAACCCACTCGACGGAACTTAACGACAATAACTACAGGACGTGTACTTCTAACAATATGCTGAACTAGATCTTAAGAGAAACTCCTCTAAATTTAGAGCAGTGGTTCTTAACTTGTGTGTCGTGACCCCTATGGGGTTTCAGACGAGCCTCTCACAGGTGTTGCCCAATTCATAACAGTAGTGAAATCACAGTAATGGAGTAACAATGAAAAAAATTACTGTTGGAGGATCACCACAACATTAAGAATTGTATAAAGGAGCCATGTCATTAAGAAGGTTCAGAAACACTGCCTGAGAGGAATACACAAAACGTGGTACTGCAGAAGGGCAGCAAGTGAGAGGCAGACCCTACAAGATGGAATAGCTCAGTGGCTGCAACAATGAATGCCATCAACGAACCACTGTGACGACGGCACAGGACGGGGTAGCGTTTCATTATATTGTGCGTAGAGTTGCTGAGAGTCAAAACCCACTCGACGGCAACTAACAGCAACACAAAAAGAACTTGAGCTTCTAACAATATGCTGACGTAGATCTTAAGAGAAACGCCTCTTAGTTTAGTGCAGGCTTCTCAGCCTATGAATCACGAACCCTTTTTGGGAGTGAGTGGGTTGAATGACCCTTTCACAAGGGTTGCCTGATTCATAAGATTAGCAAAATTACAGTTATGAAATATCAGCGAAAATTTTGTATGACTGGGGGTCCACCACTATTTTGGGAACTGCATGAAAGGGTCGTGGATTTAGGAAGATTGAGAACCACTGTCCGAGAGGAAGACACAAATGTTGGTAGAGTAGAAGGGCAGCAAAGGAGAGGCAGCCCCTCCAAGTTGGAATAGCTCAGTGGCTGCAACAACCAGCGCAAGCAAAGAACCACTGTGAGGAATGCACAGGATGGGGGAGCGTTTCGTTATATTTTGCATGGAGTTGCTATGAGCCAAAACCCACTTGAAGGCACCTAAATACAATAACAACAGGACTTTTGCTTCTAACAATGTGCTGAAATATATCTTAAGAGACATTCTTCATAGTTTGGAGCAGAGATTCTCAACCTGTGGGTCATGACTCCATTAGGGTGATGAACTACCCTTGCACAGGGGTGGCCCAATTCATAGCAGTAGCTACATTACAGTTATGAAGTAGCAATGACGATAAATTTATGACTGGGATTGTACCCACTACATGTGGAGTGGTGTAAAAGGCCTGTGGCATTAGAGGAAGGTTGAGAGCCACTGTCTTCGAGCAAGACAGAAATCTTGGCAGAGCAGAAAGGCAGCAAATGAGAGGCTGACCCCCAGATGATAGATTAGCGCAGTGGCTGCAACAATGAGTGCAGACAAGAAACCACTGTGAGGATGGCACAGGACGGGGCAGCGTTTCATTATCTTGTGTGTGGAGTTGCTGAGAATCGAAACCCAAAGGACAACACCTAACAACAATCACTGTAGGACTCATGCTTTTCACAATACGGTGCTGTAGATCCTAAGAGAAAATCCTCTTAGTTTAGAGCAGTGGTTCTCAACCTGTGGGTCGCGAGCCCTTTGGGAGGGTCAAATGACCCTTTCACAGTGGAGGCCTGATTCATGACTGTAGCAAAATTAAAGTTACGAAGTAGCAATGAAAATAATTTTATGATTGGGGGTTCATCACTACATGAGGAAATGAATGAAAGGGCAGTAGAGGGGCAGCAAAAGAGAGGCAGCCCCCCAAAAGTTGGATTAGCCCATGGTTGCAACAATGACAACAAGCAAAATAACCACTGTGAAGGTGGCACGAGATGGGGTCACGTTTCATTATATTGTGTATAGAGTTGCTATGAGCCAGCGCACACTCAAAGGCACCAAACAATAACAACAGGACTGTGTGTCTATGAATATGCTAAACTAAACCTTAAGAGAAACTCCCCTTAGTTTAGACCAGTGGTTCTGAAACTGTGTCACAGTGCCTTTAGAAGACTAATGAACCTTTCACATGGGTGTCCTGATCCATAACAGAAGCGGAATTACAGTTATGATGTAGCAATGAAAATATTTTATGGTTGGGGAGTCACCACTATATGAGGACTGGTATGAAATAGTAGTGGCATTCAGAAAGTTGAGAACCACTATTCTTGAGGAAGACACAAATCTTGGTACGGAAGGGCAGGAAAAGAGAGGTAGTCCCTAACAAGATGGATTACCACAGTGGCCGCAACAATGAGCGCAAACAGAAGAACCACCGTGAGGATGCACAGGGCAGGACAACGTTTCATTACATTGTGCATAGGGTTGGTATGAGCCAAAACCCATTCGAAGGCAGCCAAAACAAGAACAGGATTTGTGCTTCTAACAATATGCTGAAACATCCTTAAAAAGAAACTCCTCTTAGTGTAGAATACCAGTTCTCTAACTGTGGGTCGTGATGCCTTTTGGGGGTGGGGTGGAGAAGGACTATATCACATGGTGGCCTGATTCATAACAGTAGCATAATTTTAGTTATAAAGTAACAAGGAAAGTAATTTTATGATTGGGGGGGGGGAAGGTCACCAATACATGAGGAATGGTGTGAAAGAGTCGTGCATTAGGAAGTTTGAGAACCACTGCCCTAGAGGAAGACACAAATCTGGGTTCAGTAGAGTGTCAGCAAATGAGAGTCAGTCCCCCAAAAGATGGATTAGCACAGAGACTGCAACAATGAGTGAAAACAAAAGAAAAGTGTGAGGGTGTTAGAGGATGGAACAGTGTTTCATGATACTGTGCATAGAGTTGTTATGAGCCAACTTTGAGCCAAACCCACTCGACAGCCCCTAACAACAATAAGAACAGGACTCGTGCGTGTAATAATATACTGAGCTATACCACAGGAGAAACTCCTCTTAATTTAGAACAGCGGTTCTCAACCTGTGATTTGTGACCACTTTGGTTGGTTGAAGAACCCTTTCACAGGGTGACTAGATTCATAAGACTTGCAAAATTACAGTTATGGAATAACAGTAGAAAAAAACCTTTATGCTTTGGGGACCACCACTACACATTGGGAAGTGTATGGAAAGGTCGTAGAAATAGGAAGGGTGAGAAACACTGTCCTAGAGGAAGACGCAAATACAGTAGAAGGGCAGCAGAAGAGAGGAAGTCCCTACAAGACAGATTTGCACGGTGGCTGCAACAATGAGCGCAAGCAAAGAACCACCGTGAGGATGATGCAAGACTGGGCAGGCCTTTATTATATTGTGCACAGGGTTGCTATGAGCCCAAACCCTCTCCACGGCCCGAACAACAATAACAGGAGATATCATACATCTAAGAGTATGCTCAACTAAACCTTGAGAGAAACTGCTCTTAGTTTAGAGCAGCCGTTCTCAACTTGTGAGTGGTAAATCCTTTGGGGGTGTTCGAATGACCGTCCCATAGGCGTGGCCAGATATGTAACAGTAGCAAAATTACAGTTATGATGTAGCAACAGTATAATTTTTTGGTTGGGGGGTCATTACTAGACGAGGCACTGTATGAAAGGGTCGTGGCATTAGGATTGCTGATAACCACAGTCCTACAGGAAGACACAAGTCTTGATACAGTTAAAGGGCCGCAATATAGAGTCAGCCCCCAAATAGATGGAATAGCATAGTGGCTGCAGCAATGAACTCAAGCTAAGGGAACACTGTGAGGATGGCACAAGATGGGGCAGCGTTACATTATATGGAGCATAGAGTAGCTATGAGTCAAAACCCACTCGACTGCACCTGACAACAAAACAACAGGACTTGTGTTTCTTATAATGTGCTGAAGTAGACCTTAAGAGAAACTCCTATTAGTTTAGTGCAGCGGTTCTCAACTTTTGGGTCACGAGCCCTGTTGAGGGATGAATGAACCTTTCATAGTGGTCGCCCAGTCATAACAGTAGAAAAATTAGAGTTACAAAGTTGCAATGAAAATAATTTTATGATTTGGCAGTCAGCACTATATGAGGAACGGTATGAAAATGTTGTGGCATTAGGAAGGTTGAGAACCACTGCCCTAAAGGAAGACACAAATCTTGGTAGAGTAGAAGGGCAACAAAAAATAGCCAGCCCCCCCAAATATGGCTCCAACAATGAGCACTAGCAAACAACCACTGGCAGGATGGCACAGGTCTGGGAAGCATTTCATGATATTGTGCATAGAGATGTGATGAGCCAAAACCCCCTCTGCGGAACTTAACAACAATAACAACAGGGCTTGTGTGTTTAACAATATGCTGAAGTAAATCTTAAGAGCAACTCTTCTTAGTTTACAGCAGGGTTCTCAACATTGGGTCGTGAACACTTTTAGGTGGGGGGTGTTTCGAATCACCCCTTCACAGTGATGGCCTGATTCATAACAGTAGCAAAAGTACAGTTATGAAATATCAATGAATATAATTGTATGATCCATAACAGAGGCAAAATTACAATTATGATGTAGCAATGCAAATATTTTATGGTTGGATGTCACCACTAAACGAGGAATGGTGTGAAGTGGTTGTGGCATTTGGAAAGTTGAGAACCACTGCTCTAGAGGAAGACACATATCTTGGTACAGAAGGGCAGGAAACGAGAGGCAGTGCCCAACAAGATGGATTAGCACAGTGGCTGCAAAAATGAGTGTGAGCAAAAGAACCACTGTATGGAAGGCACAGGATGGGAAAGCATTTCATTACATGGTGCATAGAGTTGGTATGAGCCTAAACCCATTCGAAGGCACCAAACAACAGGATTTGTGCCTCTAACAATATGCTGAAGAAGACTTTAAAAGAAACTCTTAGTGTAGAGTAACAGTTCTCTAACTGTGGGTCACGACTTCTTAGGAGGGAACAATGAGCATTTAACATGGGTGACCTGATTCATAACAATAGCAAATTTATAGTTATGGAGTAACAAGGAAAATAATTTTATGACTGGGGGGGGGTCACTAGTACATGAGGAATGGTGTGAAAGAGTCATGACATTAGGAAGGTTGAGAACCACTGCCCTAGAGGGAGACATAGATCTGGGTACAGTAGAAGGGCAGCAAAAAGAGGCAGCCCACAGCACGATGGAATACAACAGTGACTGCAACAATCCGCGCAAGCAAAAGAACCACTGGGAGGATGGCGCAGGACAGGACACCTTTCCATCATATTGTGCTTAGAGTTGCTAGGCGTCGAAAGCTACACAACAGAATCTAACAATAACTATAGGATTTGTGCTTCTGACAATAGGATGAAGTAGATATTAAGAGAAACTCCTCTTACTTTAGACCAGCGGTTTTTAACCTGTGGTTCACGACCACTTTTCGCGATCGAATGACCCTTTCACAGATGTGAAATGATTCATAACTGTAGGAAAATTACAGTTATGAAGTAACAATAATGTTATGATGGGGGTCACCACTACATGAGGAACTGTATGAAAGGGTCATGGCATTAGGAAATTTGACAACCACTGCCCTAGAGGAAGACACAAGTCTTGGTACAGTAGAAAGGCCACAAAAAAGAGGCAGCTACCCAAAAGTTGGATTAGCACAGTGGCTGCAACAATGCGCATAAGCAAAAGAACCACTGTGAGGATGGCATAGGATGGGAAAGCGTTTCATTATATTGTACATAGAGTTACTATGAGCCAAAACCCACTCGATGGTGCCTAACACCAATAACAACAGAACTTGTGCATCTACCAGTATGCTGAATTCTATCTTAAGAGAATCTCCTCTTAGTTTAGAGCAGGGGATCTTCACCTGAGTGTCACAACCCCTTTGTGGATATGGAATGAAAATTTCACAGGGGTGTCGTGACTCATAACAGTAACAAAATTACAGTTATGAAGCTGCAATGAAATCATTTTATGGTTGGGGGGGGTCACCACTAAATGAGAATCGGTATGAAAATATCATGGCATTAGGAAAGTTGAGAACCACTGCTCTAGAGGAAGTCCCAAATCTTGGTATGAAAGGGCAGGAAAAGAGAGGCGGTCCCCAACAGGATGCATTAGCACAGTGGCTGCAACAATGAGCGCAAGCAGAGAACCACTGTGAGGATGTCACAGGACAGGGCGGCGTTTCATTATATTGTGCGTAGAGTTGCTATGAGACATACCCACTCGACGGCACCTAACAACAACAACAAATGGACTTGAGCTTCTAACAGTATGGTGAAATAGACCTGAAGAGAAACTCCTCTCAATTTAGAGCAGCGGTTCTCACCATGTGTGTCGTGACCCCTTTGGGGCTTAGACGAACCCTTTACAGGGTTGCACTATTCATAACTTGTAACAAAACGAGAGTTATGAAGTAGCAAAGAATATAATTTTATGATTGGGGGTCTACCACTACAAAGGAAACTGTATGAAAGTGCCGTGGATTTAGGAAGGTTGAGAAGCACTGTCCTAGAGGAAGACACAGATATTGGTAGAGTAGAAGGGCAGCAAAGGAGAGGCAGCCCCTACAATTTGGAATAGCTCAGTGGTTGCAACAATGAGCGCAAGCAAAGAACCACTGTGAGGAATGCACAGGACGGGGCAGCGTTTCAGTACATTGTACATAGAGTTGCTGTGAGCCAAAATCCACTCGACGGCACCTAACAACAACAACAACAACAACAACAGGACTTGGGCGTCTAACAATATACTGAACTACATCTTAAAGAAACACCTCTTAGTTTAGAGCAGCGGTTCTCAACCTGTGGATCGGGCCCTCTTTGGGGGTTGAGATACCCATTCACAGGGGTCGGTCTCTTCTTCATAGTAGCAAAATTACAGTTATGAAGTAGCAACGAAAATATTTTTATGAATGGATGTTCACCACAACATCAGGAACTTCATTATAGTGCCAAGGCATTAGGAAGGTTGAGAACCACTGTTTTAGAGCATAGGAAATCTGATGCAATACTGCATATTTTAACACACATGAAGTTGGAAAATAAAGGAAATTGGGAGAGGACAGGAGTATCAAATTCCTATGAGTCAGAATTGCTCTATATCATTGAGTAGCTAAGACAATGAGAAGAAATGACAAAGTCAAAGAGCTGAAGAGAAAATTCCATAGGACACGTGGCAACAGCTTTATGCTCTTGTTAGACCCTCGAGGCCTCCTTATCTTTTTTTGGCTTTCTTAAGCCCATCCCCACCACTGTGAATAGTCTTCATTAAACTCTCTTTTTTTTTTTAAACTCTCTTTAATTAAACCTTCTGCATGGTTTGTTTTCTGCTGGAACCCTCAGAGATATTTAATTTTCTGGATTGCAATTCATCTCTAGCATACAGAAATCTTTCAAGAGTTTGTTTTATGTTTTGTTTTCATCCACAATAGCATTTCCTTCCAGATTTGTTTGTCCTTGAAACATGATCAGTAGTTCTTTCCTCTCCAATGAAACCCAAGTGATACGCTGCCTGACTGCCTAGGAAGTTCATGTGTAGCCTACATGGAGATCCCAACCATTCCCTAGACAAGTGTTTCTCAAACTTCCGAATGCCATGATACTTTCATACAGTTCCTCAGGTTGTGTTTACCCCGATCATAAAAATTATTTCATTGCTCATTCATCACTGTAATTTTGCTACTGCGATGAACCAGGCAACCCCTGTGAAAGTGTCATTGGAACCCCAAAGGTGTTGTGACCCACTGGTTGAGATCCACTACCTTAGACCAACGTATGGCCCGAGGGCTGTATAGGGCCCCCCAAATAATCAATTGCTGCCAGCATCACACATCTCACCAACGAGAAGCATTTGTAGCCATCACCTTAGGGGTGAGTTCATTAAATATTTGACCTCTATGGCCCCATGAATGATGTTATAAATCACCACATGGTCCTTGGCAGAAAAACAGGTTTCCAGCTCCTGCTCCAGACCAAAGGTTCCCAAACGTATTCTGCCTACTGCCCTCTTTTCAGAAAAAGAAATTACTCAGGACCCCCCAGCAATGAAAGAATTTTGTAATATAGCCCACCATCCAGGATAAAATGTAGATATCTGATTTGTAGACCTCTGGATTTTTCTGTGCCCAGTAGGTGGGTGGTGTTGACCACTTTGGGTAACGAGACTCTAGGAAAATCAGGTGTGTTTTCACTCTCTCTGCAAGAATTTCAGTTGAGGAGCAACATCTGTCTTGAAAGAAGTGTATCCAGATTGCTCCTTAGAGGCAAGGATGGGTAGACTTCATCTCACATCCTTGGGCATCAGGAGCTATGAGGAGCAACATCACGCAAAAGGGCATCATGCTTGGTAAAGGGGCGCCCAAAAGGGGAGCACCCTCACCAAGATGGATGGACAAAGTTTCTACAACAACACACTAAAACTTAACAATTGTGAGGCTGGCACAGGAGCAGGCAGTATTTCTTTCGGTTGTATGTAGAGTCGCCACGAGTTGAAACCAACTTGACAGCATCCAACAAAACCAGATGTGGAGAAAGCAAGGCCTGGTCTGTGTACAGTGGCCCCACCGAGGTTCCTCATCAGTTGTGTTTGAATGGGCCAGGTGCTCTCACAAACCTCCTCTTCAATAGACAACTTAGAATGTTTGCTTTGTGCCCAGGAACCATCCTGAAATTTAAAATGACCATTTGGCACTGAGTTGATTGCGATTCATGGTGAGTCATAGGACTTTCAATGGGCATAACCTTTCAGAAACAGATGGCCAGGCTTTTCTTCCAAGGTATTTCTGGGTGCGCTTGAACCTCCTCAGTTTCTGTTAATGGCCAAGTGTTTTAACCATTTGTACTCTCCAGGGATGACTCACAGCTCTATATATCCTTAAAACTAACATCTCTCCTCTCTTTGGAAAGCCATGGCAATTGATCTCTTTCAGTAGATTTACCTTCTTTAAATATAGGAATGACATATACTTCTACCACCTCACAGAAAATGTCAGAAACTCGTAGCTCTCATTTAATAATGGCGTGGGTGATTACATATTGGGCTGCTAAGCCCAAAGCCAACAGTTCAATACCACCAGCCACTCTCAGGGAAAAACATGAAACTTTCCAATCCTATAAAGTTACAATCTCAAATACCCACAGGAGCAGTTGGACCCTGTCCTATAGGGTAGAACTCAGGTCATGGGGAGTCAAAGTGGATTCGATGGCAGTGAGTTTGGTTTGGTTTTTGGACTCCCCTCCTACCACAATAGCTCACAATTACTAAGTGCATGTTATGTACTAGTGTTCTAAGCATTGCATGTACATTCACTCATTTCATCCCACGGGTGGTGGTGTGGGTGAAGCATTAGAACTGCTAACCAGAAGGTTGGTGGTTCAAACCCACCAGCTGTTCTTCGGAATCAAGATGGGGCTGTCTGAGCTCATAAAGATTTTCAGGGTCGGACGTCTGCAGGGACAGTTATTACTTTATCCTGCTGAGTTGCTATGAGTCTGAATGAACTCTAGAGAAGTGGGGTTTTGGTGACTTTTGCAACCCCTTTAAGAGGAGCGCTGTCGGGGCAATAGAGAAGCCCTTGACTATTTACCACTAGCATAGCGAAACCCTCAGCAGCTTCCCATGAGAATGATGCGTCAATTTGCTCCAGTATCAGTCACAGCCTATGGGAACGCCTATAGAATGGTTCCACTCTGTCCTCCAGGCTCACTATGAGTTGGAATCGACTGACCCATTGGTAGTGCATCAGCTTCTGTCTATAGGTGAGAACACGAATGCACAGAGAGGTGAAGCCATCTGGCCCAGGGGTAACCAGGTTATTCAAGGGAGAGCTGGAATTTAAATCCCAGCAGACCAGCCTCAGAGACTACAGGCTTAGCTCTACCGTCTGCTGATATCTGGACTAAGAGTGGTTGGATTTTGCCTCCTTTGCCCTACACATCATCTCCACTGTCCCCTATCAAGCAAAATTAGCTTGAGTATTGAACAGGCACCCTCCAGCCCTGCCTGATTTCACACGCGCAGGGGAGAAAAGGATGGGGAGATCACTGGGCTGTTTTAGCTGCCACCTCTACTCGCACTGTGCCAACACACCCACAACGAAGTCAGAGAAAGTATTCTTGGCCTTGTAACCACTCCTCAGCCCTGACACCTTGCAGAGAGCCAAAGCCACTCTCTTGGACACCCACTCGACTGCTACCTGGGAACTTCCCATGGAGCATTTGGGGAAAAGGAGAGGGAGCACGCCTGCAATGTAATTAACATTATGACAACTTGTTCCCCCCTTGGAGAATGACACCATTAGCTGCTACAATTGTGCATGAAATGTAAATTACACGATTCAGGGGTATCATGTCTGAGCAGCCATGATGCTAAGTGACAAGGCTCTCCATCGAGCAGCCCCTCCCCAAGCAGGAGGAACTAAGAAACCCAAGCCCCGAGGCCGACAGCTGAGACCGAGGTCCTGTGGTCTTTGAGTGTGCCTGCTTCACAGAGCCCACAAGGGAGGATCTTTCCGGGTGGCCCTGGATGCCAGGCTGGGATGTTCCAGCCACCTGCTGTCATCACCCTGGCCCTCCCATTTTCTTTAAAGGGAGTCGAACGCTGGACAGCACTCTTTCCTCTCTATCTCTCAGAAAATTAGGAAAAAGGGGTGGTGGCTGTGGTTGTGGTAATACCCTTCTTGCTAAGGAGTTTTGGTGATGCTGTGGGTTAAGCATTCTGCTAGCAATTCTGCCTCCCATTCATTACTCTGTCTGGCTCAAATTACTTCGTGTTCACTCCCTGGCCAGCCCCCCACAGTTCCCTACCCCTTTTCACCATGAACTCTCTGGACACTACTCGAAATCAGCTTGAGACACTGGATCAGCCACACTTCTTTGTGGCCCATAAAAGAACTTTCCAAAATCTCATGTCACAAGCAGGTCCACTTGCTTTTAGAGAAGAGGCATAGGCGAAATTGTATGTTTCCACCTTGAGAGGGGCAAGCACCACCATGTACAATTAGTAGGTGACCACCAGTGTGTCACTTTTGTGGTCACCACACATCTCCTTTGGGGACCCATTTGCCCCTCTCCTAGCACCCTGATCCCTGGTGCCATGGCTAGACTGGGATGGGAAATCCATGGGCTCAAACAGGAACTTCCAGGTGGAATCAGAGCCACTGTCCCCTCTGCAGAGCCTCTGTGAGGACAGGGAGTTTGGAAACACAGCCTAAAGCTGCCGTAGGATAAATTTAAGAAATGATCACGCATTTACCCTAATGTCAACTGTACAAATCCCACAACCACCCTTCAAATGCCCTGCCACTGAGCAGAGCCAAAAGCAGGAAGAGCCAAAACCTACATATGGGTACAGGAAGACCTCTGGAAGGTGTCCCTGTGGGGTGCCAGGGAAGGGGGAGAATGGAGTTGAGGAGGCTCAGGGGCTCAGGCTCAGGCTGGGTAAGAGCCAGAGTTCCTAGTTCGACTCTCTCCTTGTCTCTCTGCCTAACCACCCACCTCCCACCCAGTCCAGGAGATTCTTTGAACAGGGCCCACAGGGTCAGAGGTGAGAGCTGTCAGCTCCTGTTACTACCCTGACTTGGGAAACCTCTGTCATTCTGGAAATTCATATATTATCTTGGGCTTTGATCAAGATCCAGGTCAAGCTTCCCCTCCCCCTTTTCTCAGAGAGGCACTTGGTCAGAATGGCAAATAGCCCTCAACCGTGCAATGCACTCCGCCTCTTCATTCCCTGTTCCCTTCGAACCATCTGCTGCAAAAAAAAAAAAAATCACAAAACAGCCCGATGGAGGGCAGGTCAGCGCTTCTTTTTCAGACTTCCCTCTCATTCTTTCTCTGGTCGCATCATCATTCCAGGTACAGAAAACCCATTACTGTCCAGTCAATTCCAACTCATGGAGACCCTATGTAAGTTTTCCAACGTTGTCCAACATTACTGGAACAGACAGCCTCATCGTTTCCCTTGAAGTAGCTGGTGGTTTGAACAGTCAACCTTTGAGCTAGCAGTTCAACATTTACATGACATCCCTTCAGAGTGGTGAGTCATAGTCTGCAGACACCGTGGGCGAGAATCATTGTTCTGGCTTATTTTCATAAGGTGGGATTCTAGGTAGGCAGGTGTGACGCAGGTGTAACTGGAAGTCGACTTGATGGCAACAAACAACAACACTGATGTCATTGTTTTGGGACTTGGGAACTGAGACCTCTGAGGCATGGAGCTAAGTAACAGCTACTTCAGGTTTGTTAGGTACTTCATTGCTGAGCACTGCTCTAGATACTGGGAATAAATCTAGAAGGAAGGTGGCATCTCTGTTCCTGGGGTTGAGAGATGAGAGGGGTTGGGAAACTTCCTGTCCTGTTAGTAGTGGGTGTGGACATAGTTTCTGCTGTTAGATGCCATTGAGTCAGTTCCAACCCCTAGCCACCCTATGGATAATAGAATGAAACACAACCCAGTCCTGCCCCATCCTCTCAATTGTTGTTATGTTTGAGCCCCTTGTTGCAGCCACTGTGTCAATCCATTGGCCGAAGTTCTTCCTCATTTTCACTGCCTCTCTGCTTCACCTAGCAGGACGTACTTCCTCCTCCAGGGACTGGTCTCTCCCTAACAGTATGTCCAAAGTACGTGAGGGGAAGCCTCACCATCCTGGTTTCTAAGGAGTATTCTGGCTGTACTTCTAACCCACATTTGTTTGTTCTTTAGCAGTTCATAGTACTTTCAATATTCTTCACCAGCCTCCCAATTCAAATGCATTGATTCTTCTCTGATCTTCCTTTTCAATGTCCAACTTTCACGTGCATAGAAGGCCATCGAAAATATGACTAAGATGGCTTTAGTCAGGTGCACCTTAATGTAACATTCTTGCTCTTAAACACTTTGAAGAACACTTTTGAAAGAGGTCTCTGGCGACAGCACGCGGCCCGTTTAAGGGTGAGGAGGAGGGGCGCACAGGTGGAAGCCCATGGCCCCTTTAAGGCTTGGCCTACTTGGCAGCAGCTGGAGCCTATTGAGAACATGACAGGAGGCCAGCCAGCACTTCCTATAGAGGTAAAGGGCTCATTCTGAAGGCTGTGAGCCAGTCTCGGAGCCGCACTGCCTCCATGGGCCATAATGACCTAATGCGCAAGGCCTAGGACTTCAAAGACCAGGTGTGGCCTGTGCAGCCTTTCCAGACTCCTGCCCACCAGGGAGGGCCTTGCCACCATGACCCCTGATGTGGGTCTGCAGCCCACCAGGCACCTCGCCAGCAACCAGGATCCTCGCCCTGCCCAGCTGACCCACCCAGGACCACACTCCAGACCCCCTGCACCCACCCTGGGCCTGCTCACCACCAAGACTCTGCCCTGGGCCCGCTGCCCACCCAGGAACCTGCATAAGTGCCCTTGCCAACCCTGGGTCCAGTCCAGGCCGGGAACACACCTGGGATCCCTTTTCCAGGTCCCTGCCCACCTGGGTCTGGGCCTGCCACAAAGACCCTGCCCGAGGCCCTCTGCCTACCCAGGAAACACCCCCTGCCCAGCTAGCCCCTGGCTCATCTGGGCACTGCCCCAGGCCCCCTGCCTGCCCAAGATCTTGTGTTAGCCTGACTGGCCATGGAGGATGGAGAGGAAGAGGGACCCTGCCCAGGCCCCTGCACCCAATCCCACTTGGGAAGCCCTGGGTTGGTCCAGCCTCAAAGGTGGCTCCCCTCCTCCAGGCCCACATACCCAGAACTCCATTGGGCCCACTGCTTACCTGAGGCCTCCCCATCAAGGGCTTGGGATATGTAACCCCAGCCTGGGATGGGCTCCTAGCTTGCTAGAGCCCCATGCCACTCTCCTTAAGCCTCAACTATTTAAGATCCCTAGAAAGTGCCTGTGGGCGCCCTTGTTGCATATCACTCTGGCTGTAAGGGGCTAGGCTGTAGCTCTTGAAACTTGTCTTCTCCATTCTGAACCTTTAGGACATTGGTCCTTCCACAGGGCAGTTCTACAGAAGTGGCAGGGAACTCTATTCCCGAGTGGAGTTGGCCAGGTTTGAGTGGGGGGTGCCCTGGCAGGGACCCCAACTTGGGAGAACAGCCCATCTCCCCTTTCTCTTTCCCAGCTGCAAAAAAAGAAAAAAAGAAAGAGATCTCAAACAGCAGATTTACCCAATACAATACATCCCTTGAGTTCTTGACTGGGGCTCACATGATCATTTATTGTGGACTCCAGAAAGAAGATAGCTCTGATCACTTCACCTTTTCTCCATTTATCATGATCATGTTGTAGATGACAGGGTCATAATTACATATAAATATGTCCCTGGGACCCAGCTCCTGGGGAGTCCCAAACAACTTGATGTAAAGAAAATAAGAGAGAGAAAACAAGCACTCTGAGCTCTTGGTTGGAAGGACAGTCCTTTGTGAATAGAGAGCTGCAAGGATATTGGAGTTCCGGAAGGGGGGCAAACAGTTCCACACACAACTATTTAACAAATCATTTGCCGTTGGAACCCACCCAGGGACACCATGGAGGAAAGGCCTGGCAACCTGCTTAAAGCCTATAGTCTTGAAAGTCCTATGCAATGCACACATGGGGGCACCAGGAGTCAGAATCAACTCTCTCATGCCTGTTTTGGTTTGGGGCGAGGAGCTATTAGAAGCAGTGGGGTATAATGTTGAATCCCAAAAAAGGAAGGATTTGGTCACCATTAAAGTGACTTCTGACCAAATTACTAACAATCATAGGGACTTTTGTGGGAGAAAGATGAGGAGTGCTACTGCTGTAAATATTTCGTGTCAAAAACCCACAGACAGTTCTACCATGTCCTTTACAGTCGCTGACTTGCTGTCAACTGGATGGCACTAAGATAGCACCTATCTGCTGAAAGGTTGCCATGCGGCAGGACTTGTGCCAAGTCCACTATGGTTATGCCTATGATCTTTGTGGGAGACAAAGCCCTGCTTATGTTTAATGTCTCTGTTGTCAGATCGCTCCATTGTCCAGTCCTGGCTCTATGTCCTTCTAGCTCCATGACCTGGGACAAATCATTGAACCCCCTTTGCGCTGCTGTGTGTAGAAGGGAAGTGAAAAATAGTGTTTAGGTTGTGTGTTCGAGGTTGAGTTTGAATGCATCAATAGATAGAAAGACCTTGTTGTTGTTGTTAGTCTCCAGTAAGTCAAATTTGACTCCTTTTGACCGTAGGTCTGATAGGACAAATCACTGCCCAATCCTATGCCATCTTCCTGCACATCGGCAGGTTGAGGTCATTGTTGCGATTATGGTGCCAGTCCGTGTCATGAAGAGTTTCCCCAGATCCACATGATGTCCTCTTCTTGCAACTGGTCTTTCCTAACGACATGACAACATTTTGCCATTCTCTCTTCTAAGAACATTCTGTGAAGAGTGTCCTGGCTCAATTTCCTCCAGGACTGATTTGCTCATTCTCCTGGCCACACACAGTATACTCCACACACGGTCTTTGCCATCACTGCCATTCAAATGCCTCAATCCTTCTGAGAATCCTGGTCCTCACTGTTGTCCCCATGAGAAACTCCATTTCTCGCAGCTTGCTTCAGATCTGCTGAAGTGGAATCTGAGTTTCTGTTAGACCCCAAGGGCATTGTATTTGTGTGCCTGCTAGAAGCACGGCTGGGGAACAATGTCTGGCCCATAGTAAGTGCTGTATAATTATTGGTTGTGATCAGTGTCATTATTTATTACTCCATCTAATCTTTCCAGCACACTCACAGGTCAGGAAACCAAGATTCTGAGCCTGCCAGTGCCTTTGCTGAGGTTACACCTCAGGAGAGGGCAGGGGATCCATGCAAATCGAATATAGGATCAGGCCAACATTTGGATCACTCTGAATGGAGACACAGTCAATGCTCATTAACCAGTCACTCCCCATTGCTTTCGTCACCAAATCCTTATCAACCGTGACTCTGCTTGCTGTCTATGGATTTCCCTATGGATTCTGCATATTTTATATCAATCTCATTATGGTCTGACTTGTTTCACTCAGCAGAAGGTGTTCAAGGTCCCTGCATGGTGTAGCATGTTCCAAAACATCATTCCTTTTTAAAGGCTGAATAATATTCCATTGTATGACTTAGATATTGTTTGGTTTATCCATTCTTCGGGCCCCGGGCACTTTGGTAATAGTCACCTTTCAGCTATTGTGGGTAGTGCTGCAGTGAACTTGTATACCACGATCTCTTTGAGTCTCTGTTTGTTATTCTTTGAGGTATATGCTTAGATGTAGAATTGTGAGGTGGTCATGGATTTCCTCTTCCTTGGATCCATGATCAACGCTCATGCAAGCAGCAGTCAACAGCTTAAAAAATGCATTGCATTGTATTGGCTAAATATTCACAAGACCTCTTTAGAGTATTGAAAAGCAGGGATGTTATTTTGAGAACTAAGGTGCATCTGACACAAGCCATAGTATGTTCAACACTTCCTATGCATGTAAAATTTGGAGATTAAATATGGCAGGCCAAAGAAGAATCGATGTATTTGAATTACGGTGCTAGGAAAAAAGAACCATAGAAAGTACTATGGACTACCAGAAGCACCAATAAACTTGTCTTGGAAGAAGCACAGGCCAAATGCTCCTTAGAAGTAAGGATGGCCAGATTTTGTCACCCTTTGGATATGTATTTTCAACATGTTGTCAGGAGAGACCAGGCCCAGGAATAGGACATCATGCTTGGTAAAGTGGAAGGGCAATGGAAAAGAGGAAGGCTCTCATGGGATGGATGGACATGGGGGCTGCAGTAATGGGCTCAAACATAAGAACAATTGTGATGATGGTACTGGGTGGCGTTGTGTTCTGTTTGACATAGGGTTGTTATGAGTGAGAACCAACAGGACCGACCCTAACAACAATAGTAAATCTCTGACTTGTTAAGAAGAAACAAACATTTTTCATTTCCTCTATGAGCCAGGCACTGAGAAGACCCTGAAGGTCCAGATAGAAACAGCACTTGACCCCTACCCATGATGGGTTCCCAGTCTAGGGGTGAGGCAGCAGATCTCCACTTTTGGATGAGACCTATGCAGCCCTCTTGGGGTTCTAGTGTGTGCTGGAGAGACTCCAGTTAACTTTGCTTTTCTCTATACCCGCCTTTAGGGAAGTGGAAGAACTTTAGAATAAAGCTTCCCCCGAGATTTCTGTTGCACAATTAGACAAAAGGAAACCAATGGTGGCTAAAGAGAGTGAACAGAGAATCCAGAGCTGTGTCCGGGTCCTTGGCCATGCAGCTATCAATCAGCACAGTTGAGTTCAGTAATCAGGAAGCGAAGATCCTCAATATCTGGATCCAGTAGGTATAGAAGGTGTAGCTTCAAAGTTAAAGAAGGATAAACCCTCTTTCGCTTTCAGGAGGAACTCATCCAGGGAGAACTCATTCAGGTGGGACTGCACTAAAGCCTTAGAACTGGGAGGGTCCATAGGAGCATGTTTACTGCCAGAACAGTGGCTTCCCATTCAAGAGCTTCTATCATATTCCAGCTCATGAATGGTCCTTCGAGTGCCTTGGTTCTTTTGCTGTGACTTCTGTGGCATCACTTGAACTCTCCATCCCCTCCAGCCAGGAGCAGTGGCAGGAAAAATCTATTAGGGAGAAGTGAGAGAGTGAGCTAGGAGATATTCCGTACACAGCTTGCAGTCTCCTTCAGCAAAGGCCCTGTGGGGTGGGGACTTAACTTTTCTGATTCTCTCCTGTTAGAAGTCAACACGGAGCTAAAGAAGCATGAATGGAAGAAAGCAGGATGATGAGCTGACAGCTTTTCCATAAGGAAATAATAGCCAGAAGGGCTCCAAGTTGGGATGAGGGGATGGTGGGGAGGGGAACACACGTGCTGCTACCAAGAGGAGAGTGAGGAGCAAGAGACCAGTAGAGGCTAGTCTCAAAGCCATCTCCAATAACATTTCCCCAACAGGCTGTTTTCCTCTCTCCACTCTAAACACGTCAGCCTTCACCTCCACCAAGCACCGAAACCCCCAATGCAGCCTTTATCTGCCCATTCCTCCCACCAATTGGTCCAGGTTACTATGGGAACTATGGGAGTAGTAACGGGTTCCCTCTATTACTACCTACCTCCCTGATTTCAGCACAGATCAATCAACCCGTCCCCGCAGCCCCATATCTAAGGGGAAGGTACTAGGGGAGAGTAAGGAAAAGATAGATTCAACACAGGACTAGAACAATAGTGAAAAACTTACAAAGAGAGCGAGTGATGTAATTCCAGAGTATTAGTCAATTCCTTTTGTCCTTCCAGCTACCATCCTCTAGCTCAGCTTAACTCCCTGAAGGAGGAAGGATCTCTCAGTGGGTGTCTGCAAAGGTGAGGTTCCAGGCCACTTGGGGGCTTCTGAGGGTTCCCTTCCAAATTTGCCTTCCCTCCCTTCAAAGGAAAGTCACTGGGACTCACCCGCCAGAGTTGGCAAGGCTACCACTGAGTTGCCCAGTTAAGGTTTATGTCCTGGGGAAGACTGTAGCTCACAAAATGCCTTCAAGGGATTGTTTCTTCCCTACAAGCTCTTCCAGAATCTTGTCATTCTACATCCCAAGTTGGAGTCTATGTTTCCTCCTTTGAACCCACGCCAGCCTTATGGCTCTCCAGGAGTCATGTTTGGCAGGTGAGGTGCAGTGTGACTTCTGAGGTAATACAGCTCCCACCTGGCTCTTTCTCTGTACAAGACCCTCTGAGTCCAGTCCCCTTGCTGTGAGGAAGTGTGATGAAGAAGCCACATGCAGATGCTGACACTAGTCCCTCTTAAAGTCCCCAGCAAACACCAGTGGCCATTGTCAAGTACACCAGTGGGGAAGCTGTGTGAGATGTCTCCATCATAAGCCACTGCCAGACGGCAACCGCACAGAAGAATCTGCTAGCTTAGTACTGCCAATCCCCAGAACCATAGGAAATGATGACTGATGAGGAAGATAATAATTGACTCCAATTTTGTTTCAAACTGGAAGAAATGTGCTGCACAGCACCGGAGTTGTAGCTCTGGAGCCACAGTCCCGATGCAGATGTATTAAATAATTTATTATCTAGTGATTGTTCCTGGTCCTCACCCTTCCCAGCTTCCCTGTGCCCACCCAGTCCAAGCAGCTGCTTTATCACTTATTCTGTAAAAGTATGTGAGGGTAAGTCAGAAAGCATTGCTCTAAAACCACAGACACTTTATTAAACAAAAATATCAAAATGTGAAGTGACTGTTTCTAGACATAGCCGCCATCTTGATCTACATCGGGGAGGCAAACTTTTGAGATAGAAGCCTACTTTTCCTCTCACAAAAATTGAAACATTCTTTGAGATAATATATATATATATATTTTAGCAACTTCAATCACCATTATCTGAATAATCACTGTCCTTGAAAAGGTTTCCATTTTACTTCAGAGCCACATGCATGGACCGAGAGACCCGCAGTGTATCCCTGACCCCTGCTCTATAGACTTCAGTAATTGTTCTCTGAGGGATTCTCTGCTCATATACACTTCTAGTCACACGACATACCATGACCAACAGGGTCGTTCAAACCCTCTCCAGAGATTCTTCAAGGGTGTGTGTGTGTGTGTGTGTGTGTGTGTGTGTGTAAAAAGAACACGAAGTCAGAAGACATCGAGAGATTATGGATGGGTATGAGTGTGAACGTGTGTGTGTGTGTGTGTGTGTGTCTGTAAAATGGACACGAAGTCAGAAGCCCTCTACAGATTCTGCAAGGGTGTGTGTGTTTGTATGTAAAAAGGACATGACTTTAGAAACCCTCCAGAGATTCATCAAGGTTGTGCGTGTGTGTGTGTGTGTGTGTGTGTGTGTGTATAAAGGACAAGATGTCAAAAGCCCTCTAGAGATTCTTCAAAGGTATGAGTGTGAGTGGGTGTGTAAAAAGAACACGAAGTCAGAAGCCCTCTGAAGATTCTGCAAGGGTGCATGTATGTGTGTGTTTGGAAAAAGGACAAGAAGTCCGAAGCCCTAAGGAGATTCTGGAAGGGTATGATTGTGAGTGTGTTTGAGTGTGTGTGTGTGTGTGTGTGTGTAAAAAAACACGAATTCAGAAGCCCTCTATAGATTCTGCAAGGGTGTGTGTGTGTCTGTGTGGGTGTGTGTGTGTAAAAAGGACAGGAAATCAGAATCCCTCCAGATATTCTGCAAGGGTGCGTGCATGTGTGTATATGTGTGTGTGTGTGTGTGTAAAAAGGACACGAAGTCAGAAGCCCTCCAGAGGTTCTGCAAGTGTGTGTGTGTGTGTGTATGTGTAAAGGACAGTAAATCAGAAGCCTTCTAGAGATTCTGCAACGTTGTGTATGTGTGTTTGTGTGTAAAAGGGACACGATGTCAGAAGCCCTCTAGTGATTCTGCCTGGGTATGAGTGTTGGTGTGAGTGTGTGTGTGTGTGTGTGTGTGTACAAGGAAACAAAATCAGAAGCCCTCTAGTGATCCTGCAAGGGGTGTGTGTGTGTGTGTGTGTGTTTGTAAAAAGGACATGAAGTCAGATGCCTTCCAGAGATTCTGCAAGGGTATGGGTATGCATTTGGCTGTGTGTGTGAGTGTGAGTGTGTGTGTGTGTGTGTGTGTGTGTGTGTAAAAAGGACCCGAAATCAGAAGCCCTGTTTGTGAACCCTGGCTCTATTCCTTAGTGTTCCTTATCTCTCAATTTTGGATGCCCAGATACCTGAGGGTGTCATGGTTCTGTGTTGGGGTTCTAACGGCAAGGACAGAAGTTAGGCCACACCAGGCACTCCAAAGGAGAAAGTTGACACTTTGTGGTCCCCTAGATAGTTCGTATCAGAAACCCACAGGGGCAGTTTTGCTGTGTTGTGTAGGGTCACTGTGAGTCAGAATCGACTCAGCGACAGTGAATGTGGTTGAGTGTTTGAGCACAGTTCCTTTCATCCTCTGTGCAGGCATCTCTGTTTTAGAGGAATTAGGTCAGTCCCATGTATTAGACTCTCCTTCAGAGCAACTGGGCAGGTGTGTGTCTGCGTGTTTCTAAAGTCATCTTGTTTTTCTCATTCACGGGATGTGGAGAGCAGGGTTCTTCAAATCGGTTTAAAGAGAGAAAGGAGATAAAAAAGAGAACAAAGAAAAGGAGGGTGAAAAAGGATTGGAGCGGGGGTCTGAGGAGAAGAGGGCGTTGCTCAGGCTTCTAAGGCTGTCAATCAGCCTGGTAGCCAGCTGTGAGCTTACCTGGTGCACCTCCAAGATCCCAGAATCCCTAGTTGACAGTGGAATTTGCATAGCGAACTGGCTCATTGAGCCGAGCCGGAGGCCTCTGTCTGCAGAAGAGACCAAGCCCTGTGCTGCAGCTCCTGCTCCCATCTGCAAGCAGTGGGGTCCAGATGCGGGTCCTGTGTCTGCTTCCTGTTGTAAAAGGCAGTGTTGGGACAAGTAGCCTTCTACTGAGTCTCTCCTCCGTCTACGCAGTCGACCCCCTTACCTGGGGGAGCAGGCTCCAGGCTTGCTGTGGCCAGCTAATAGCAAGTAGTAGGCATAGCGCTAATGAAGAGAGGAGACAGCTGGGCAGAGGGCCTAAACCTGCTGAGCGCCATGGCCCCTGAGACACTGGCGAGCTGTTGGCTCCCAGCTCCCTGTCCCTGACTCTTACCTGCCTCCCTCTCTCGAGTTCACTCTTGAATTTCAGTCTCCATGCAATCTCACCCAGCCTTGCTGCCTGACTGGAGAGGGAGACTGGAGGCTGTTAGAATGGCGCTGCTCAGCCTCTTTGTGCTAAAGAATCTGACGTGAGCCAGCAGCTCCATGAAGTTCCCTCCCTCAGGCAGTTTTCTGCCTCTCCATCCCCCTTAGTCTCCCTGCAGGCCTGGCCCTGGGCCCTGACCTTCCACTTGCTTCCTCATCCAACATGTGGAGGGCTGGCTCTTGCCAAGTACACACATGGGTGCAGACATGAGAGATCCCACTCTCTCCTGGAAACCAGGAGGTCTATAAACAAGGGCACAGCTGAGGCCTGTTATTACGCAAATCATGTGCATCCTTCTCTCTGCCCTCTGCCCTGGGGTAGAGACAAGGGCTCTGGGAAGACCGGCCACCCCATCACTATGGGGCATGGCCCGATGGTGCTGGTGCACAGAGCACTGGGCAGGCAGGTCTCCCTACAGGCCCTTGCACCGTGTGGGGCTACAGAAGGGGAGAAAGGCAGAAGAGTGCTGCCAGGAGCCAGCTGCACTCTGGCAACGTGGGGTCCTCTGGGCTGGGACACTGAGGTGGGGTGCTAAGGCTGTGCTCCCCTCTCCCTCTCCCCAGGTGTGTGGTTGTGCTCTTCAATCCCCGGAATCACAAGCAGCACCACATCCTCAACAGCTCCAGGTAAATGGGCTCTGGGGCTTTGGGGAGTGCCACCTTTCCCCAGGGATGGCCAGTGGGGTGCTACCTGCTTCTCTGTGGCATTGGGCCCTGTTGGGCCCTAGGCCTGCAAGGGAAGCAGCACAGGGAGGGCGGGTTTGCTGCCCTTGTTTAGAGAGGGGACTGTGAGAGGCCAGGCCTGGGCCAGGCTGCCAGTGCCCCTCTTGAGCCTGCCCCCATTCCTTTCAGGAAAACCATCACTGCCTTTGCCTTCTCTCCTGATGGCAAGTACCTGGTCACCGGCGAGGTGAGTGAGGAAGGAAGCTCAGGCACTGCAGAGGGGGTGGCCTGGCCTTAGCAGATAGTGACAGCCTGCGGCCCGCATAGGACTGGTGCCAAGTTTGACTTTCTGTACTGGTGTCCACTTTGGGTGTTTGGTCTGCCCTAGAGCAGTGTTCTTAGGCTGTAGCCTGCGTCAGAAGTGCTATGTTGGCCCCGTAGTACAGACTGCTGGCTCTCGGGCTCAGCAGGTCTGGGTTGGCTCTCTTCAATTTGCAATGCTAACAAGCAGTTTCTGATGAGGCTGAAGCTGCCAATTTGGGAAACACATTTTGGAAAACACCTCCTTAAAACATTCCTTATCCCTGCTGGTCACAGTGTGGAACAGGGCTGCCCTCCCATAGACTTGCCCTGGAGGCTGTGGGAGCAAACCGCAGGAGTGGTGGTTCTTGCCCATGCAAATCACGCCAGGAGCCCATCCCTGAGAGTCCCTGTTCCCCAACACTGATCACATTCCCTCCGGGGGTGTCCTTGATTCATGTGCAGGCACATTAGGTTAGGTGTCCTTCATTTATGTGCAGGCTCTTGTCCAGTGGCTGGGAAGGCCAGGCCTCCGTGGATGGGGAGGGAGCTGGTTGCCTCTGGCCTTTACTTCGGGGTCTTCGTCCCCGCAGAGTGGACACATGCCTGCTGTGTGGGTATGGGACGTGTCAGAGCGCAGCCAGGTGGTGGAGCTTCAGGAGCATAAGTATGGCGTGGCGTGTGTGGCCTTCTCACCCAGCGCCAAGTACATTGTCTCAGTGGGCTACCAGCATGACATGATCTTCAATGTCTGGGCCTGGAAGGTGAGTGGGCTGCTGGCCTCAGGACAGGCAGGGCCGGGAGGGGAGCCAAGAAACTGCTGACAGGTGGCCTTCACTTCCACCTGCTGGCCTCAGTCCCTTTCTAGAGAACTCTGAGCAGAAAGGAGCAACTGGGTATCTAGGATGCTGAAGACGGGGCAGAAGGAGAGGTCAAGTTCACAGCTTGTCTAACCTCCTTCAGTGTGTAAGTTTCTTTTCCCTCAGCTCCTAGAAGCAGAGCCTTGATTTCCCTTGACGTTCTCTCCAGAAAAACATTGTAGTGGCTTCCAACAAGGTGTCCAGTCGGGTGACAGCAGTATATTTCTCTGAGGACTGCAGCTACTTTGTCATTGCAGGCAACCGGCACATCAAATTCTGGTACCTTGATGACAGCAAGACCTCAAAGGTGAGGCAGCAAGTAGCCACCAGGGTGGGGTCTGCCCAGATCTGTTCCACCTGTGCCCACTTCTGCATGCTCAAAAGCCCCTTGGAAGTCTCAGCTGGGCCAGGTGCTATGTCAATCTGCAAGGGAAGCCTTTTCCCTCTCTCCCCAGGGCCTGCTTTTCAGGGGGTAGCCTGCAGGGTGGGTGGTTGGGTGGCACCTGTGGTGTGCCTCCACAGGTGAATGCCACTGTGCCCCTGCTGGGCCGCTCTGGGCTGCTGGTGGACCTGCGGAACAACTTGTTCACTGATGTAGCCTGTGGCCGCAGGAAGAAGGCTGACAGCACCTTCTGTATCACATCCTCGGGGCAGCTGTGTGAGTTCAGTGACCAGAGACTGTGGGACAAGGAGGTGGAGCTGAGGGTAAGTGAATGCTTTGTCGGCACCCTCCCGTCTGTCATCTCCAGGCTCCAGGGGTCCTGGGGCTAGCAGCAGGGTCTGCATGCACGCTGGGGGAGGCCCCAGCCGGAGGAAGCTGTTTGGGGACCTCTCTGCTCCCTCGCGCTCTCTGTCTCTGCCTCTTCCTCTGCTTTCCTCTTTTGCTCAGCACAAAGACAGCATCACAGTAAGTGTGCTGGCCCTGTCCGCTGCCTCTGCTGCCTTTCTCTTGGCCGGCCTTTTCTGAGTGTGTCTTTGCCTAAACATCAGGTGCCTTATAAGGCTTGCTGACTCCTTCCCCCTAATTGCACGGGGCTGTGGGCCTTCTGGCCAGCTGCTGTTAGAGGGAGGGGCATTGAGGGGCTCTGGCCAGGGCAGCTGGTCTGCCTTGCACTTGTCCTTACCTCTTGGCTCATGGCTGTTGAGGTGTCGGGTGAAGGAGTGGGCAGACGCCCTTGCTGACTGGGGGTGTCATAAACTGAGTCTAGGGGTGCACTAGCCTGAGGCTAGGGGAGCAGTAGCCTTAGGCTAAGCCTAGGGGAGCCCTAGCTAAAGCCTAGTGGTGCCCTAGCCTAAGCTTAGGGGTGCCCTAGCCTGAGCCTAGGGGTGCTGTAGCCTTAGGCTAGGGGAGCCCTAGCCTTAGCCTAAGCCTAGGGGTGCCCGAGACTAAGCCTAGGGGTGCCCTAGCCTAAGCCTAGGGGTGCCCTAGCCTTAGGCTAGGGGAGCCCTAGCCTCCACCTACGCCTAGGGGTGCCCTAGCCTAAGCGTAGGGGTGCCCTAGCCTAAGCCTAAGGGAGCCCTAGCCTTAGTCTAGCCTAGAATTGCCCTAGCCTAAGCCTAGGTGTGCCATAGACTGAGGCTAGGGGAGCCCTAGCCTGAGGCTAGGGGAGCCGTAGCCTTAGCCTTAGCTTAGGGATACCCTAGCCTAAGCCTAGGGGTGCCCTAGCCTAAGCCTAGGTTTGTCGTAGCCTAAGCTTAGGGGTGCCCTAGCCTTAGGCTAGGGGAGCCCTAGACTTAGCCTAAGCCTAGGGGTGCCCTAGCCTAAGCCTAGGGGTGCCCTAGCCTGAGCCTAGGGGTGCCCTCGCCTTAGGCTAGGGGAGCCTTAAACTTAGCCTAAGCCTAGGGGTGCCCTAGCCTAACCCTAGGGTGCCCTAGCCTAAGCCTAGGGGTGTCCGAGCCCTAGCCTAAGCCTAAGCCTAAGCCTAGGGGTGCCCTAGCCTAAGCCTAGGGGTGCCCTAGCCAAAGCCTAGGGGTGCTCTAGCCTTAGGCTAGGGGAGCCCTAGCCTTAGCCTAAGCCTAGGGGTGCCCTAGCCTAAGCCGAGCGTTGCCCTAGCCTGAGGCAAGGGGTGCCCTAGCCTAAGCCTAGGGGTGCCCTAGCCTGAGCCTTAGGGTGCCCTAGCCTGAGCCTGCGGGTGCCCTAGCCTGAGGCTAGGGGAACCCTAGCGTTAGTCTAGCCTAGGATTGCCCTAGCCTAAGCCTAGGGGTGTCATAGCCTGAGTCTAGGGGTGCACTAGCCTGAGGAGAGGGGAGCCGTAGCCTTAGCCATAGCCTAGGGGAGCCCTAGCTAAAGCCTAGGGGTGCCCTAGCCTAAGCCTAGGGGTGCCATAGCCTGAGCCTAGGGGTGCCGTAGCCTTAGGCTAGGGGAGCCCTAGCCTTAGGCTAAGCCTAGGGTTGCCCTATCCTGAGTCTAGGGGTGCCCTAGTCTAAGGCTAGGGGAGCCCTAGCCTTAGCCTAAGCCTACGATTGCCCTAGCCTAAGCTTAGGGGTGCCCTATCCTGAGTCTAGGGGTGCCCTAGGCTGAGGCTAGGGGAGCCGTTGCCTTAGCCTAAGTCTAGGGGTGCTCTAGCCTAAGCCTAGGGGTGCCCTAGCCTAAGCCTAGGGGTACCCTAACCTTAGGCTAGGGGAGTCCTAGCCTTAGCCTAAGCCTAGGGGTGCCCTACCCTAAGGCTAGGGGAGCCCTAGCCTAAAGCTAAGGGAGCCCTAGCCTAAGCCTAGGGGTGCCCTATCCTAAACCTAGGGGAACCCTAGCCTAAGGCTATTGGAGCCTTAGCCTAAGGCTAGGGGAGCCCTAGCTTTAGCCTAAGCCTTGGGGTGACCGACCCTAAGGCTAGGGGAGCCCTACCGAAGGCTAGGGGAGCCCTAGTCTTAGCCTAAGCCTAGGGGTGCCCTAGCATAAGGTTAGGGGAGCCCTAGGCTAAGGCTAGGAGAGCCCTAGCCTAAGCCTAGGGGTGCCCGAGCCTAAGTCTAGGGGAGCCCTAGCCTTAGGCTAGGGGAGCCCTGGACTAAGCCTAGGGGTGCCCTGGCCTAAGGATAGGGGAGCACTAGCCTAAGGTTATGGGAGATCTAGCCTAAGTCTAGGGGAACCCTAGCCTAAGCCTAGGGGTGCCCTATCCTAAGCCTAGGGGTGCCCTAGCCTTAGGCTGGTGAGCTCTAGCCTTAGCCTAAGCCTAGGGGTGCCATAGCCTAAGCCTAGGGGTGCCCTAGCCTGATCCTATGGGGGCCCTAGCCTTAGGCTAGGGGAGCCCTTGCCTTAGCCTAAGCCTAGGGGTGCCCTAGCCTAAGCCTAGGGGTGCCCTAGCCTAAGACTAGGGGTGCCCTAGCCTAAGCCTAGGGGTGCCCTAGCCTAAGCCTAGGGGTGCCCAAGCCTAAGCCTAGGGGTGCCCTAGCCTAAGCCTAGGGGTGCCCTAGGCTTAGGCTAGTGGAGCCCTAGCCTTAGCCTAAGCCTAGGGGTACCCTAGCCTAAACCTAGGGGTGCCCTAGCCTGAGTCTAGGGATGTCCTAACCTGAGTCTAGGGGAGCCATAGCCTGAGTCTAGGGGTGCCCTAGCCTAATCCTAGGGGTGCCCTAGCCTAAGCCTAGGGTTGCCATAGCCTAAGCCTAGGGGTGCCCTAGACTTTGGCTAGGGGAGCCCTAGCCTATTCCTAAGCTTAGGGGTGCCATAGCCAAAGCCTAGGAGTACCCTAGCCTGAGCCTAGGGGTGCCGTAACCTTAGGGTAGGGGAGCCCTAGCCATAGCCTAAGACTAGGATTGCCCTAGCCTAAGCTTAGGGCTGCCATAGCCTAAGCCTAGGGGTGCCCTATCCTGAGGCTAGGGGAGCCGTTGCCTTAGCCTTAGTCTAGGTGTGCCCTAGCCTAAGCCTTTGGTTGCCTTAGCCTAAGCCTAGGGGTGCCATAGACTTAGGCTAGGGGTTCCCTAGCCTAAGCCTAGGGGTGCCCTAGCCTAAGCCTAGGGGTGCCCTAGCCTTAGGCTAGGGGAGCCCTAGCCTTAGCCTACACCTAGGGGTGCCCTAGCCTAAGCCTAGGGCTGCCCTAGCCTGAGCCTACGGGTGCCCTAGCCTGAGACTACGGGTGCCCCTGCCTGAGGCTAGGGGATCCCTAGCCTTAGTCTAGCCTAGGATTGCCCTAGCCTAAGCCTAGGGGTGTCATAGCCTGACTCTAGGGGTGCCCTAGCCTGAGGCTAGGGGAGCCGTAGCCTTAGCCTAGGGGTGCCGTAACCTTAGGATAGGGGAGCCCTAGCCCTAGCCAAAGCCTAGGTGTGCCCTGGCATAAGCATAGGGGAGGCCTAGCCTGAGCCTAGGGTGCCCTCGCCTGAGCCTAGGGGTGCCCTAGCCTGAGGCTAATGCAGCCCTAGCCTTAGCCTAAGCTTAGGGGTGCCCTAGCCTAATCCTAGGGGTGCCCTAGCCTACGCCTAGGGGTGCCCAAGCCTAAGCCTAGGGGTGCCCTAGCCTAAGCATACGGGTGCCCTAGCCTTAGGCTAGGGGAGCCCTAGCCTTAGCCTAAGCCTAGGGGTGCCGTATCCTAAGCCTAGGGGTGCCCTAGCCTTAGGCTAGTGGAGCCCTAGCCTTAGCCTAAGCCTAGGGGTGCCCTAGCCTAAACCTAGGGGTGCCCTAGCATGAGCCTAGGGGTGCCCTAGCCTGAGCCTACGGGTGCCCTAGCCTGAGACTGTTGGAGCCCTAGCGTTATTCTAGCTTCGGATTGCCCTAGCCTAAGCCTAGGGGTGCCATAGCCTGAGTCTATTGGTGCACTAGCCTGAGGCTAGGGGAGCCGTAGCCTTAGCCTAAGCCTAGGGGAGCCCTAGCTTAAGCCTAGGGGTGCCCTAGCCTGAGCCTAGAGGTGCCTTGGCCTAAGCCTAGGGGTGCCCTAGCCTTAAGCTAGGGTAGCCCTAGCCTTTTCCTAAGCCTAGGTGTTCACTAGCCTAAGCCTAGTGGTGCCCCAGCCTAAGCCTAGGGGTGCCCTAGCCTAAGCCTTGGGCTGCCCTTGCCTGAGCCTAGGGGTTTCCCTAGCGTGAGCCTACGGGTGTCCTAGCCTGAGGCTAGGGGATCACTAGCCTTAGTCTAGCCTAGGATGGCCCTAGCCTAAGCCTAGGGGTGACCTAGCCTAAGCCTAGGAGTGCCCTAGCCTAAGCCTTGGGGTGCCCTAGCCTAAGCCTAGGGGTGCCCTAGCCTAAGCCTAGGGGTGCCCTAGCCTAAGCTTAGGGGTGACCTAGCCTGAGTCTAGGGGTGCTCTAGCCTGAGGCTAGGGTAGCCGTTGCCTTAGCCTAAGTCTAGAAGTGTCCTAGCCTAAGCCTACGGGTGCCCAAGCCTGAGACTACGGGTGCCCTAGCCTGAGGCTAGGGGAGCCCTAGCCTTAAACTAGGGGTGCCATAGCCTGAGGCTAGGGGAGCCGTGCTTTAGCCTAAGCCTAGGGGTGCCCTAGCCTAAGCCTAGGGGTGCCCTAGCCAAAGCCTAGGGGTGCCCTAGCCTAAGCCTAGGGGTGCCCTAGCCTAAGCCTAGGGGTGCCCTATCCTAAGCCTAGGGGTGCCCTAGCCTTAGGCTAGGGGAACCCTAGGCCTAGCCTAAGCCTAGGGGTGCCCCAGCCTGAGTCTAGGGGTGCCTTAGCCTCAGGCTATGGGAGCCCTAGCCTTAGCCTAAACCTAGGGGTGCCCTAGCCTAAGCCTAGGGGTGCCCTAGCCTAAGCCTAGGGCTGCCCTAGCCTAAGCCTAGGGGTGCCCTAGCGTGAGCCTACGGGTGCCCTAGCCTGAGGCTAGGGGATCCCTAGCCTTAGTCTAGCCTAGGATTGCCCTAGCCTAAGCCAAAGGGTGCCATAGCCTGAGGCTAGGGGTGCCCTAGCCTCAGGCTAGGGGAGCTGTAGCCTTAGCCTAAGCCTAGGGGTGCCCTACCCTAAGTCTAGGGGTGCCCTAGCCTAAGGCTAGGGGAGCCCTAGCCTGAGCTTAGGTGTGCCCTCGCCCGAGCCTAGGGGTGCCCTAGCCTGAGGCTAGGGGAGCCCTAGCTTTAGCCTAAGCCTAGGGGTGCCAACGCCGAAGCCTAGGGGTGCCCTAGCCTAAGCCTAGGGGTGCCCTAGCCTGAGTCTAGGGGTGCTCTAGCCTTAGGCTAGGGGAGCCGTAGCCTTAGCCTAAGCCTAGGGGTGCCCTAGCCTAAGCCTAGGGGTGCCTTAGCCTAAGCCTAGGGGTGCCCTATCCTAAGCCTAGGGGTGCCCTAGCCTAAGCCTAGGGGTGCCCTAGCCAAGGCTAGGGGAGCCCTAGCCTGAGCCTAGGTGTGCCCTCGCCCGAGCCTAGGGGTGCCCTAGCCTGAGGCTAGGGGAGCCCTAGCTTTAGCCTAAGCCTAGGGGTGCCCTGGCCTAAGCCTAGGTGTGCCCTAGCCTAAGCCTAGGGGTGCCCAAGCCTAAGCCTAAGGGTGCCCTAGCCTTAGGCTAGGGGAGCCCTAGCCTTAGCCTAAGCCTAGGGGGGCCCTAGCATAAGCCTAGGGGTGCCCAAACCTGAGCCTAGGGGTGCCCTATCCTTAGGCTAGTGGAGCCCTAGCCTTAGCCTAAGCCAAGGGGTGCCCTAGCCTAAACCTAGGGGTGCCCTAGCCTAAGCCTAGGGGTGCCCTAGCCTGAGCCTACGGGTACCCTAACCTGAGGCTATGGGAGCCCTTGCGTTTGTCTAGCTAGGATTGCCCTAGCCTAAACCTTGGGGTGCCATAGCCTGAGTCTAGGGGTACACTAGCCTGAGGCTAGGGGAACCGTAGCTTTAGCCTAACCTAGGGGAGCCCTAGCTTAAGTCTAGGGGTGCCCTAGCCTAAGCCTAGGGGTGCCCTAGCCTTAAGCTAGGGGAGCCCTAGCCTTAGCCTAAGCCTAGTTGTGCCCTAGCCTAAGCCTAGGGGTGCCCTAGCCTGAGCCTAGGGGTGCCCTTCCTGAGCATAGGGGTGCCGTAGCGTTAGCCTAGGGGAGCCCTAGCCTTAGCCTAAGCCTAGGGGTGCCCTAGTCTAAGCCTTGGGGAGCCCTAGCCTAAGCCTAGAGGTGCCCTAGCCGAAGCCTAGGGGTGCCCTAGCCTGAGCCTAGGAGTGCCGTAGCCTTAAGCTAGGGGAGCCCTAGCCTTAGCCTAAGCCTAGGGGTACCCTAGCCTAAACCTAGGGGTGCCCTAGCCTGAGTCTAGGGGTGCCCTAGCCTGAGCCTAGGGGTGCCATAGCCTAAGCCTAGGGGTGCCCTAGCCTGAGCCTAGGGGTGCCCTTCCTGAGCATAGGGGTGCCGTAGCGTTAGCCTAGGGGAGCCCTAGCCTTAGCCTAAGCCTAGGGGTGCCCTAGTCTAAGCCTTGGGGAGCCCTAGCCTAAGCCTAGAGGTGCCCTAGCCGAAGCCTAGGGGTGCCCTAGCCTAAGCCTAGGGGTGCCCTAGCCTTAAGCTAGGGGAGCCCTAGCCTTAGCCTAAGCCTAGGGGTACCCTAGCCTAAACCTAGGGGTGCCCTAGCCTGAGTCTAGGGGTGCCCTAGCCTGAGCCTAGGGGTGCCATAGCCTGAGTCTAGGGGTGCACTAGCCGGAGTCTAGGGTAGCCGTAGCCTTAGCCTAAGCCTAGTGGAGCCCTAGCTTAAGCCTAGGGGTGCCCTAGCCTAAGCCTAAGGTGCCCTAGCCTAAGCCTAGGGGTGCCCTAGCCTGAGCCTAGGGGTGCCTTAACCTTAGGGTAGGGGAGCCCTAGTCTTAGCCAAAGACTAGGATTGCCCTAGCCTAAGCTTAGGGGTGCCCCAGCCTGAGTCTAGGGGTGCCCTAGCCTGAGGCTAGGGGAGCCGTTGCCTTAGCCTAAGTCTAGGTGTGCCCTAGCCTAAGCCTATGGGTGCCCTAGCCTAAGCCTAGGGGTGCCCTAGCCTTAGGCTAGGGGTTCCCTAGCCTAAGCCTAGAGGTGATCTAGCCTAAGCCTAGGGGTGCCCTGACCTGAGCGTAGGGGTGCCCTAGCCTAAGGCTAGGAGAGCCCTAGCCTGAGCGTTGGTGTGCCCTCGCCTGAGCCTAGGGGTGCCCTAGCCTGAGGCTATGGGAGCCCTAGCCTTAGCCTAAGCCTAGGATTGCCCTAGCCTAAATTTATTGGTGCCCTAGCCTGAGTCTATGGGTGCCCTAGCCTGAGGCTAGGGGACCGTTGCCTTAGCCTAAGTCTAGGGGTGGCCTAGCCTAAGCCTAGGGGTGCCGTAGCCTTAGGCTAGGGGTTCCCTAGCCTGAGCCTAGGGGTGCCCTAGCCTAAGCCTAGGGGTGCCCTTGTCTTAGGCTGGGGGAGCCCTAGCCTTAACCTTAGCCTAGGGGTGCCCTAGCCTAATCCTAGGGGTGCCCTAGCCTGAGCCTAGGGGTGCCCTAGCCTTAGGCTAGGGTTTCCCTAGCCTAAGCCTAGGGGTGCCCTAGCCTAAGCCTAGGGGTGCCCTAGCCTAAGCCTAGGGGTGCCCTTGTCTTAGGCTGGGGGAGCCCTAGCCTTAACCTAAGCCTAGGGGTGCCCTAGCCTAATCCTAGGGGTGCCCTAGCCTGAGCCTAGGGGAGCCCTAGCCTAAGCCTAGGGGTGCCCTAGCCTAAGCCTAGGGGTGCCGTTGTCTTAGGCTGGGGGAGCCCTAGCCTTAACCTAAGCCTAGGGGTGCCCTAGCCTAATCCTATGGGTGCCCTAGCCTGAGCCTAGGGGTGCCCTAGCCTGAGCCTATGGGTGCCCTAGCCTGACGCTAGGGGAGCCCTAGTCTTAGTCTAGCCAAGGATTGCCCTAGCCTAAGCCTAGGGGTGCCATAGCCTGAGTCTAGGGTTGCCCTAGCCTGCGGCTAGGGGAGCTGTAGCCTTAGCCTAAGCCTCGGTTTGTCCTAGCCTAAGCCTACGGGTGCCCTAGCATGAGCCTACGGGTGCCCTAGCATGAGGCTAGGGGTGCCCTAGCCTAAACCTAGGGGTGCCCTAACCTCAGGCTAGGGGAGCCCTAGCCTTAGCCTAAGCCTAGGGGTGCCCTAGCCTAAGCATAGGGGTGCCCTAGCCTCAGGCTAGAGGAGCCCTAGCCTTAGCCTAAGCCTAGGGGTGCCCTAGACTAAGCCTAGGGGTGCCCTAGCCTAAGCCTAGGGGTGCCCTAGCCTAAGCCTAGGGGTGCCCTAGGCTTAGGCTAGTTGAGCCCTAGCCTTAGCCTAAGCCTAGGGGTGCCCTAGCCTAAACCTAGGGGTGCCCTAGCATGAGCCTAGGGGTGCCCTAGCCTGAGCCTACGGGTGCCCTAGCCTGAGACTGTTGGAGCCCTAGCGTTAGTCTAGCTTCGGATTGCCCTAGCCTAAGCCTAGGGGTGCCATAGCCTGAGTCTATTGGTGCACTAGCCTGAGGCTAGGGGAGCCGTAGCCTTAGCCTAAGCCTAGGGGAGTCCTAGCTTAAGCCTAGGGGTGCCCTAGCCTGAGCCTAGAGGTGCCTTGGCCTAAGCCTAGGGGTGCCCTAGCCTTAAGCTAGGGTAGCCCTAGCCTTTTCCTAAGCCTAGGTGTTCACTAGCCTAAGCCTAGTGGTGCCCTAGCCTAAGCCTAGGGGTGCCCTAGCCTAAGCCTTGGGCTGCCCTTGCCTGAGCCTAGGGGTTCCCTAGCGTGAGCCTACGGGTGTCCTAGCCTGAGGCTAGGGGATCACTAGCCTTAGTCTAGCCTAGGATGGCCCTAGCCTAAGCCTAGGGGTGTCCTAGCCTAAGCCTAGGAGTGCCCTAGCCTAAGCCTTGGGGTGCCCTAGCCTAAGCCTAGGGGTGCCCTAGCCTAAGCCTAGGGGTGCCCTAGCCTAAGCTTAGGGGTGACCTAGCCTGAGTCTAGGGGTGCTCTAGCCTGAGGCTAGGGTAGCCGTTGCCTTAGCCTAAGTCTAGAAGTGTCCAGGCCTAGGCCTACGGGTGCCCAAGCCTGAGACTACGGGTGCCCTAGCCTGAGGCTAGGGGAGCCCTAAACTTAAACTAGGGGTGCCATAGCCTGAGGCTAGGGGAGCCGTGCCTTAGCCTAAGCCTAGGGGTGCCCTAGCCTAAGCCTAGGGGTGCCCTAGCCAAAGCCTAGGGGTGCCCTAGCCTAAGCCTAGGGGTGCCCTAGCCTAAGCCTAGGGGTGCCCTATCCTAAGCCTAGGGGTGCCCTAGCCTTAGGCTAGGGGAACCCTAGGCCTAGCCTAAGCCTAGGGGTGCCCCAGCCTGAGTCTAGGGGTGCCTTAGCCTCAGGCTATGGGAGCCCTAGCCTTAGCCTAAACCTAGGGGTGCCCTAGCCTAAGCCTAGGTGTGCCCTAGCCTAAGCCTAGGGCTGCCCTAGCCTAAGCCTAGGGGTGCCCTAGCGTGAGCCTACGGGTGCCCTAGCCTGAGGCTAGGGGATCCCTAGCCTTAGTCTAGCCTAGGATTGCCCTAGCCTAAGCCAAAGGGTGCCATAGCCTGAGGCTAGAGGTGCCCTAGCCTGAGGCTAGGGGAGCTGTAGCTTTAGCCTAAGCCTAGGGGTGCCCTACCCTAAGTCTAGGGGTGCCCTAGCCTAAGGCTAGGGGAGCCCTAGCCTGAGCTTAGGTGTGCCCTCGCCCGAGCCTAGGGGTGCCCTAGCCTGAGGCTAGGGGAGCCCTAGCTTTAGCCTAAGCCTAGGGGTGCCAATGCCGAAGCCTAGGGGTGCCCTAGCCTAAGCCTAGGGGTGCCCTAGCCTGAGTCTAGGGGTGGTCTAGCCTTAGGCTAGGGGAGCCGTAGCCTTAGCCTAAGCCTAGGGGTGCCCTAGCCTAAGCCTAGGCGTGCCTTAGCCTAAGCCTAGGGGTGCCCTATCCTAAGCCTAGGGGTGCCCTAGCCTAAGCCTAGGGGTGCCCTAGCCAAGGCTAGGGGAGCCCTAGCCTGAGCCTAGGTGTGCCCTCGCCCGAGCCTAGGGGTGCCCTAGCCTGAGGCTAGGGGAGCCCTAGCTTTAGCCTAAGCCTAGGGGTGCCCTGGCCTAAGCCTAGGTGTGCCCTAGCCTAAGCCTAGGGGTGCCCAAGCCTAAGCCTAAGGGTGCCCTAGCCTTAGGCTAGGGGAGCCCTAGCCTTAGCCTAAGCCTAGGGGTGCCCAAACCTGAGCCTAGGGGTGCCCTATCCTTAGGCTAGTGGAGCCCTAGCCTTAGCCTAAGCCAAGGGGTGCCCTAGCCTAAACCTAGGGGTGCCCTAGCCTAAGCCTAGGGGTGCCCTAGCCTGAGACTACGGGTACCCTAACCTGAGGCTATGGGAGCCCTTGCGTTTGTCTAGCCTAGGATTGCCCTAGCCTAAGCCTTGGGGTGCCATAGCCTGAGTCTAGTGGTACACTAGCCTGAAGCTAGGGGAACCGTAGCTTTAGCCTAACCTAGGGGAGCCCTAGCTTAAGTCTAGGGGTGCCCTAGCCTAAGCCTAGGGGTGCCCTAGCCTTAAGCTAGGGGAGCCCTAGCCTTAGCCTAAGCCTAGTTGTGCCCTAGCCTAAGCCTAGGGGTGCCCTAGCCTGAGCCTAGGGGTGCCCTTCCTGAGCATAGGGGTGCCGTAGCGTTAGCCTAGGGGAGCCATTGCCTTAGCCTAAGCCTAGGGGTGCCCTAGTCTAAGCCTTGGGGAGCCCTAGCCTAAGCCTAGAGGTGCCCTAGCCGAAGCCTAGGGGTGCCCTAGCCTGAGCCTAGGAGTGCCGTAGCCTTAGGCTAGGGGAGCTGTAGCCTATGCCTAGGGGTGCCCCAGCCTAAGCCTAGGGGTGCCCTAGCCTAAGCCTAGGGTGGCGCTAGCCTAAGCCTAGGGGTGCCCTAGACTAAGCCTAGGGGTGCCCTAGCCTAAGACTAGGGGTGCCCTAGCCTTAAGCTAGGGGAGCCCTAGACTTAGCCTAAGCCTAGGTGTGCCCTAGCCTAAGCCTAGGGGTGCCCTAGCCTGAGCCTAGGGGTGCCCTAGCCTAAGCCTAGGTATGCCCTCGCCCAAGTTTAGGTTTACCCTAGCCTAAGCCTAGGGGTGCCCAAGCCTAATCATAGTGGTGCCCTAGCCTAAGCCTAGGGGTGCCCTAGCCATAGGCTAGGGGAGCCCTAGCCTTAGCCTAAGCCTAGGGGAGCCCTAGCCTAAGCCTAGGGGTGCCCTAGCCTAAGCCTAGGTGTCCCCTAGCCAAAGCCTAGGGGTACCCTAGCCTAAGTTTAGGTTTACCCTAGCCTAAGCCTAGGGGTGCCCAAGCCTAATCATAGTGGTGCCCTAGCCTAAGCCTAGGGGTGCCCTAGCCATAGGCTTGGGGAGCCCTAGCCTTAGCCTAAGCCTAGGGGTGCCCTAGCCTAAGCCTAGGAGTGCCCTAGCCTAAGCCTAAGGGTGCCCTAGCCTGAGACTACGGGTGCCCTAGCTTGTGATATGGGAGCCCTAGCCTTAGTCTAGCCTAGGATTGCCCTAGCCTAAGCTTAGGGGTGACCTTCCCTGAGTTTAGTGGAGCCCTAGCCTTAGGCTAGGGGAGCCCTAGCCTTAGCCTAAGCCTAGGGGTGCCCTAGCCTAAGCCTAGGGGTGCCCTAGCCTAAGCCTAGAGGTGCCCTAGCCTAAACCTAGGGGTGCCCTAGCCTTAGGCTAGGGGAGCCCTAGCCTTAGCCTAAGCCTAGGGGAGACCTAGACTAAGCCTTGGGGTGCCCTAGCCTAAGCATTGGGGTGCCCTAGCCTGAGGCTAGGGGAGCCCTAGCCTTAGTCTAGCCTAGGATTGCCCTAGCCTAAGCCTAGGGTTGCCATAGCCTGAGTCTAGGGGTGTCCTAGCCTGAGGCTAGGGGAGCCGTAGCCTGAGCCTAAGCCTAGGGGTGCCCTAGCCTAAGCCTAGGGGTGCCCTAGCCTAAGCCTAGGGGTGCCCATGCCTAAGCCTAGGTGTGCCCTAGCCTGAGGCTAGGGTGGCCCTAGCCTTAGTCTAGCCTAGGAATGCCCTAGCCTAAGTCTAGGGGTGCCATAGCCTGAGTCTAGGGGTGTCCTAGCCTGAGGCAAGGGGAGCCGTAGCCTGATCCTAAGCCTAGGGGTGCCCTAGCCTAAGCCTAGGGGTGCCCTAGCCTAAGCCTAGGGGTGCCCTAGCCTGAGTCTAGGGAAGCCCTAGCCTAAGACTAGGGGTGCTCTAGCCTTAGGCTAGGGGAGCCCTAGCCTTAGCCTAAGCCTAGGGGTGCCCTAGCCTAAGCCAAGGGGTGCTCTAGCCTTCGTCTAGGGGAGCCCTACCCTTAGCCTAAGCCTAGGGGTGCCCTAGCCTAAGCCTAGGGGTGCCCTAGCCTGAGCCTAGGGGTGCCCTAGCCTGAGTCTATGGATGCCCTAGCCTGAGGCTAGGGTAGCCCTAGCCTTAGTGGAGCCTAGAATTGCGCTAGCCTAAGCCTAGTGGTGCCATAGCCTGAGTGTAGGGGTGCCCTAGCCTGAGGCTAGGGGAGCCGTAGCCTGAGCCTAAGCCTAGGGGTGCCCTAGCCTAAGCATATGGGTGCCCTAGCCTAAGCCTAGGGGTGCCCTAGCCTTGGGATAGGGGAGCCCTAACCTTAGTCTAAGCCTAAGGGTGCCCTAGCGTAAGCTAGGGGTGCCCTAGCCTAATCCTAGGGGTGCCCAAGCCCAAGCCTAGGGGTGCCCAAGCCTTAGGCTAGGGGAGCCCTAGCCTAAGCCTAAGCCTAGGGGTGCCCTAGCCTTAGCCTAGGGGTGCCTATCGTAAGCCTAGGGGTGCCCTAGCCTTAGGCTAGGAGAGCCCTAGCCTTATCCTAAGCCTAGGGGTGCAATAGCCTAAGCCTAGGGGTGCTCTAGCCTTAGGCTAGGGGAGCCCTAGCCTTAGACTAAGCCTAGGGGTGCTAGCCTAACCGTAGTGGTGCCCTAGCCTAAGCCTAGGGGTGCCCTAACCTGAGCCTAGGGGTGCCGTAGCCTTAGGTTAGGGGAACCCTAGCCTTAGCCTAAGTCTAGGGGTGCCATAGTCTAAGCCTAGGGGGGCCCTAGCCTGAGCCTAGTGGTGCCCTAGCCTAGGCTATGGGAGCCCTAGCCTTAGCCTAAGCCTAAGGGTGCCGTAGCCTAAGCCTAGGGGTGCCCTAGCCTAAGCCTATGGGTGCCCTAGCCTAAGCCTAGGGGTGCCCTAGCCTGAGGCTAGGGGAGCCCTAGCCTTAGCCTAAGCCTAGGATTGCCCTAGGCTAAGCTTAGGGGTGCCCTAGCCTGAGTCTAGGGGTGCCCTAAACTGAGGCTAGGGGAGCTGTTGCCTTAGGCTAAGTCTAGGGGTGCCCTAGCCTAAGCCTAGGGGTGCCCTAGCCTTAGGCTTGGGGTGCCCTAGCCTAAGCCTACGGGTGCCCTCGCCTAAGCCTAAGGATGCCCTAGCCTTAGGCTAGGGGAGCCGTAGCCTTAGCCTAAGCCTAGGGGTGCCCTAGCCTAAGCCTAGGCATGCCCTAGCCTGAGCCTAGGGGTGCCCTAGCCTAAGCTTAGGTATGCCCTCGCCTAAGGCTTTGGGTGCCCTAGCCTAAGCCTAGGGGTGCCCTAGCCTTAGCCTAGAGGAGCTTAGGCTTAGGCCTAAGGGTGCCCTAGCCTGAGCCTACGGGTGTCCTAGCTTGTGCTATGGGAGCCCTAGCCTTAGTCTAGCCTAGGATTGCCCTAGCCTAAGCTTAGGGGTGCCCTTCCCTAAGTCTAGGGGTGCCCTAGCCTTAGGCTAGGGGAGCCCTAGCCTTAGCCTAAGCCTAGGGGTGCCCTAGCCTAAGCCTAGGGGTGCCCTAGCCTAAGCCTAGGGGTGCCCTAGCCGAAGGCTAGGAGTGCCCTAGCCTAAGACTAGGGGTGCCTAGCCTAAGACTAGTGGTGCCCTAGCCTAAGCATAGGGGTGCCCTAGCCTAAGCCTAGGGGTGCCCTAGCCTTAGGCTAGGGGAGCCCTAGCCTTAGCTTAAGCCTAGGGGAGCCCTAGACTAAGCCTTGGGGTGCCCTATCCTAAGCCTAGGGGTGCCCTAGCCTAAGCCTAGGTGTGCCCTAGCCTGAGGCTAGGGGAGCCCTAGCCTTAGTCTAGCCTAGGATTGCCCTAGCCTAAGCCTAGGGGTGCCATAGCCTGAGTCTAGGGGTGTCCTGCCTGAGGCTAGGGGAGCCGTAGCCTGAGCCTAAGCCTAGGGGTGCCCTAGCCTAAGCCTATGGGTGCCCTAGCCTTAGGCTAGGGGTGCCCTAGCATAAGCCTAAGCCTAGGGGTGCCCTAGCCTAAGCCTAGGGGTGCCCTAGCCTGAGCCTAGGGGTGCCCTAGCCTGAGCCTAGGGGTGCCCTAGCCTGAGCCTAGGGGTGCCCTAGCCTGAGTCTTCGGATGCCCTAGCCTGAGATTAGGGGAGCCCTAGCCTTAGTGGAGCCTAGGATTGCGCTAGCCTAAGCCTAGTGGTGCCATAGCCTGAGTGTAGGGGTGCCCTAGCCTGAGGCTAGGGGAGCATTAGCCTGAGCCTAAGCATAGGGGTGCCCTAGCCTAAGCCTAGGGGTGCCCTAGCCTAAGCCTAGGGGTGCCTTAGCCTTGGGCTAGGGGAGCCCTAACCTTTGTCTAAGCCTAGGGGTGCCCTAGCCTAAGCCTAGGGGTGCCCTAGCGTAAGCCTAGGGGTGCCCTAGCCCAATCCTAGGGGTGCCAAAGCCTAAGCCTAGGGGTACCCAAGCCTAAGCCTTAGCCTAGGGGTGCCCTAGCCTAAGCCTAGGGGTGCCCTAGCCTAAGCCTAGGGGTGCCCTACCCTTAGGCTAGGGGAGCCCTAGCCTTATCCTAAGCCTAGGGGTGCAATAGCCTAAGCCTAGGGGTGCTCTAGCCTTAGGCTACGGGAGCCCTAGCCTTAGACTAAGCCTAGGGGTGCTAGCCTAAGGCTAGGGCTGCCCTAGCCTGAGCCTACGGGTGCCCTTGCCTGAGCCTCCGGGTGCCCCTGCCTGAGGCTAGGGGATCCCTAGCCTTAGTCTAGCCTAGGATTTCCCTAGCCTAAGCCTAGGGGTGCCATAGCCTGAGTCTAGGGTGCCCTAGCCTGAGGCTAGGGGAGCCGTAGCCTTAGCCTAAGCCTAGTGGTGCCCTAGCCTAAGCCTAGGGATGCCCTAGCCTAAGACTAGGGGTGCCCTAGCCTAAGCCTAGGTGTGCCCTGGCATAAGCATAGGGGTGCCCTAGCCTGAGCCTAGGGGTGCCCTAGCCTAAGCCTAGGGGTGCCCTAGCCTTAGGCTAGGGGAGCCCTAGCCTTAGCCTAAGCCTAGGGGTGCCCTATCCTAAGCCTAGGGGTACACTATCCTAAGCTTAGGGGTACCCTAGCCTTAGGCTAGTGGAGCCCTAGCCTTAGCCTAAGCCTAGGGGTACCCTAGCCTAAACCTAGGGGTGCCCTAGCCTGAGTCTAGGGGTGCCCTAGCCTGAGCCTAGGGGTGCCATAGCCTGAGTCTAGGAGTGCACTAGCCTGAGGCTAGGGTAGCCGTAGCCTTAGCCTAAGCCTAGTGGAGCCCTAGCTTAAGCCTAGGGGTGCCCTAGCCTAAGCCTAAGGTGCCCTAGCCTAAGCCTAGGGGTGCCCTAGCCTTAGCTAGGGGTGCCCTAGCCTGAGCCTAGGGGTGCCGTAACGTTAGGGTAGGGGAGCCCTAGCCTTAGCCTAAGACTAGGATTGCCATAGACTAAGCTTAGGGGTGCCCTAGCCTGAGACTAGGGGTGCCCTAGCCTGAGGCTAGGGGAGCCGTTGCCTTAGCCTAAGTCTAGTTGTGCCCTAGTCTAAGCCTAGGGGTGCCCTAGCTTAAGCCTAGGGGTGCCCTAACCTGAGCGTAGGGGTGCCCTAGCCTAAGGCTAGTTGAGCCCTAGCCTGAGCGTAGGTGTGCCCTCGTCTGAGCCTAGGGATACCCTAGCCTGAGGCTATGGGAGCCCTAGCCTTAGCCTAAGCCTAGGATTGCCCTAGCCTAAACTTATTGATGCCCTAGCCTAAGTCTAGGGGTGGCCTAGCCTAAGCCTAGCGGTGCCCTAGCCTAAGCCTAGGTGTGCCCTAGCCTTAGGCTAGGGGTTCCCTAGCCTAAGCCTAGGGGTGCCCTAGCCTAAGCCTAGTGGTGCCCTAGCCTAAGCCTAGGGGTGCCCTTGCCTGAGCCTAGGGGTTCCCTAGCGTGAGCCTACGGGTGTCCTAGCCTGAGGCTAGGGGATCCCTAGCCTTAGTCTAGCCTAGGATTGCCCTAGCCTAAGCCTAGGGGTGCCATAGCCTGAGTCTAGGGGTGTCCTGCCTGAGGCTAGGGGAGCCGTAGCCTGAGCCTAAGCCTAGGGGTGCCCTAGCCTAAGCCTAGGGGTGCCCTAGCCTTAGGCTAGGGGTGCCCTAGCATAAGCCTAAGCCTAGGGGTGCCCTAGCCTAAGCCTAGGGGTGCCCTAGCCTGAGCCTAGGGGTGCCCTAGCCTGAGCCTAGGGGTGCCCTAGCCTGAGCCTAGGGGTGCCCTAGCCTGAGTCTTCGGATGCCCTAGCCTGAGGTTAGGGGAGCCCTAGCCTTAGTGGAGCCTAGGATTGCGCTAGCCTAAGCCTAGTGGTGCCATAGCCTGAGTGTAGGGGTGCCCTAGCCTGAGGCTAGGGGAGCATTAGCCTGAGCCTAAGCATAGGGGTGCCCTAGCCTAAGCCTAGGGGTGCCCTAGCCTAAGCCTAGGGGTGCCTTAGCCTTGGGCTAGGGGAGCCCTAACCTTTGTCTAAGCCTAGGGGTGCCCTAGCCTAAGCCTAGGGGTGCCCTAGCGTAAGCCTAGGGGTGCCCTAGCCCAATCCTAGGGGTGCCAAAGCCTAAGCCTAGGGGTACCCAAGCCTAAGCCTTAGCCTAGGGGTGCCCTAGCCTAAGCCTAGGGGTGCCCTAGCCTAAGCCTAGGGGTGCCCTACCCTTAGGCTAGGGGAGCCCTAGCCTTATCCTAAGCCTAGGGGTGCAATAGCCTAAGCCTAGGGGTGCACTAGCCTTAGGCTACGGGAGCCCTAGCCTTAGACTAAGCCTAGGGGTGCTAGCCTAAGGCTAGGGCTGCCCTAGCCTGAGCCTACGGGTGCCCTTGCCTGAGCCTCCGGGTGCCCCTGCCTGAGGCTAGGGGATCCCTAGCCTTAGTCTAGCCTAGGATTTCCCTAGCCTAAGCCTAGGGGTGCCATAGCCTGAGTCTAGGGTGCCCTAGCCTGAGGCTAGGGGAGCCGTAGCCTTAGCCTAAGCCTAGTGGTGCCCTAGCCTAAGCCTAGGGATGCCCTAGCCTAAGACTAGGGGTGCCCTAGCCTAAGCCTAGGTGTGCCCTGGCATAAGCATAGGGGTGCCCTAGCCTGAGCCTAGGGGTGCCCTAGCCTAAGCCTAGGGGTGCCCTAGCCTTAGGCTAGGGGAGCCCTAGCCTTAGCCTAAGCCTAGGGGTGCCCTATCCTAAGCCTAGGGGTACACTATCCTAAGCTTAGGGGTACCCTAGCCTTAGGCTAGTGGAGCCCTAGCCTTAGCCTAAGCCTAGGGGTACCCTAGCCTAAACCTAGGGGTGCCCTAGCCTGAGTCTAGGGGTGCCCTAGCCTGAGCCTAGGGGTGCCATAGCCTGAGTCTAGGAGTGCACTAGCCTGAGGCTAGGGTAGCCGTAGCCTTAGCCTAAGCCTAGTGGAGCCCTAGCTTAAGCCTAGGGGTGCCCTAGCCTAAGCCTAAGGTGCCCTAGCCTAAGCCTAGGGGTGCCCTAGCCTTAGCTAGGGGTGCCCTAGCCTGAGCCTAGGGGTGCCGTAACGTTAGGGTAGGGGAGCCCTAGCCTTAGCCTAAGACTAGGATTGCCATAGACTAAGCTTAGGGGTGCCCTAGCCTGAGTCTAGGGGTGCCCTAGCCTGAGGCTAGGGGAGCCGTTGCCTTAGCCTAAGTCTAGTTGTGCCCTAGTCTAAGCCTAGGGGTGCCCTAGCTTAAGTCTAGGGGTGCCCTAACCTGAGCGTAGGGGTGCCCTAGCCTAAGGCTAGTTGAGCCCTAGCCTGAGCGTAGGTGTGCCCTCGTCTGAGCCTAGGGATACCCTAGCCTGAGGCTATGGGAGCCCTAGCCTTAGCCTAAGCCTAGGATTGCCCTAGCCTAAACTTATTGATGCCCTAGCCTAAGTCTAGGGGTGGCCTAGCCTAAGCCTAGCGGTGCCCTAGCCTAAACCTAGGTGTGCCCTAGCCTTAGGCTAGGGGTTCCCTAGCCTAAGCCTAGGGGTGCCCTAGCCTAAGCCTAGTGGTGCCCTAGCCTAAGCCTAGGGGTGCCCTTGCCTGAGCCTAGGGGTTCCCTAGCGTGAGCCTACGGGTGTCCTAGCCTGAGGCTAGGGGATCCCTAGCCTTAGTCTAGCCTAGGATTGCCCTAGCCTAAGCCTAGGGGTGCCATAGCCTGAGTGTAGGGTTGCCCTAGCCTGAGGGTAGGGGAGCCGTAGCATAAGCCTATGGGTGCCCTAGCCAAAGCCTAGGGGTGCCCTAGCCTAAGCCTAGGGGTGCCCTATCCTAAGCCTAGGGGTGCCCTAGCCTTAGGCTAGGGGAACCCTAGCCCTAGCCTAAGCCTAGGGGTGCCCCAGCCTGAGCCTAGGGGTGCCTTAGCCTCAGGCTAGGGGAGCCCTAGCCATAGCCTAAACCTAGGGGTGCCCTAGCCTAAGCCTAGCGGTGCCCTAGCCTAAGCCTAGGGCTGCCCTAGCCTGAGCCTATGGGTGCCCTAGCCAAAGCCTAGGGGTGCCCTAGCCTAAGCCTAGGGGTGCCCTATCCTAAGCCTAAGGGTGCCCTAGCCTTAGGCTAGGGGAACCCTAGCCCTAGCCTAAGCCTAGGGGTACCCCAGCCTGAGCCTAGGGGTGCCTTAGCCTCAGGCTAGGGGAGCCCTAGCCTTAGCCTAAACCTAGGGGTGCCGTAGCCTAAGCCTAGGGGTGCCCTAGCCTAAGCCTAGGGCTGCCCTAGCCTGAGCCTATGGGTGCCCTAGCGTGAGCCTACGGGTGCCCTAGCCTGAGGCTAGGGGATCCCTAGCCTTAGACTACCCTAGGATTGCCCTAGCCTAAGCCAAAGGGTGCCATAGCCTGAGTCTAGGGGTGCCCTAGCCTGAGGCTAGGGGAGCCGTAGCCTTAGC